>NC_081418.1:44715732-45060732 GCF_949786415.1 Peromyscus eremicus
CTGTTCCCATGGTGAACAGAAAGATAAACATCATTTCCTTTGATGGGGATGTCTTGTTTTTTGTATTCACATTCTATAAAGCAAATAATCCCATTGATCATTATCAAAAGGAGAACCCTAGGATCAATTGCGCCAAATTCAAAACAGTCACCAGGGGCATCTTCTTCAACTCTAGTTTCATACTAAACAACTTCCTTTTAAAAAAAAATAAATAAAAATGTGTGTGTGTGTGTATGTGTGTGTGTGTGTGTACATGTGCACACACATACCATAGCATTTCTGTAGAGATCAGAGAACAACTTTAGAAAGTCTATTTTCTCCTTCCACCATGTGGGTCGGGAATCAAGCACAGGTGGCCAGGCTTGGCAGCAAGTGCCTTTACCTACTGAGCCATCTCGCCAGCCCACAACATCCTAATTTCATTTGAAAATTCCAATATTGGAAAAAGGTAGGACAATATCGATGTGCACCCAAAGCCTGCCTAGTGTTTGAATGGAGAAAAATTTTCCACTGAGGCAAGAATATAAACAGAGTCCTTCAATTTTACGATAACATCTCTTTTTAGCCAGCAGCATAAGGTTCCCAGAGCCTGGTTATCACCCATCAACAATGTGGAAGATCTAAGCTTTAGTTCTCAGCTTACCCGCTCTTCCTTGTCTGGTCCTTATTCACCCGAGGCAACTGATAATGAGAAGAATTTTCAGAGAAGCATGGCCAAAGATGAATTTCTCTAACCTACATTCTATTCCCATAATAAGTAAAAAAGCAAACACACAACGCACTGCGTGCTACCCCAAGGAAACCATAACGAGCCCACAACTTGGTGTTTCCTCCTTTAGTATTCATATTTGAAAATGCTGCATATAAAAACATCCACACATTTCAAATAAACTGAAGATATAAATGTTCCATATTAGCTGGATATCTCCATGACAAATAAACTCGTTTTAAAACCCAATAACAGCAAAAACATCCCTTAAGTTGGTATAATTAATTCCTCAGGTAATGAAGACAATAACCATTACAGTCATCCCTATGTCTGTTTTTTTGTTTTGTTTTGTTTTGTTTTGTTTTAAATCTCAGCTGCAAGGATGCTTGGAGCTATGTTTTGGAATCAATTGCAGTAATTTTATTAAGCGTAAGTTTCATGACAAAGCTATAATCCACCTAGTGGCTGACTCTTATTCTGTTACTATCTTCTTACTTGTCTGTATTTCAGTCTTTGTTGTAAATCATTTAAAATCCTCTGGGGCAACAGATAAATATTGAAATAATAAGTAAAGCACACATAATTTTTATAATACCATTTGAGAATTTGATGGAGTGTAGTTAGAGGTGGGATTTGATGAATTGCCATAGACAAAGAGAAGGTGTCAATAGAAAGAGGGCAAAGGCTGCTTTTCTACTAGGAGGAGAAGCAGGAGGAAATGATCTGATCTGGGTAACCCATTTATTTTCTAAAATGTCTTAGGATTTCACTTCCATGCCACAGTGCACTGTGGAGGTCAGAAAACAGCCCGCCAGAGTTTCTCTCCTTAATCATGTGTATTCTGGGGATCAAACTCAGGACATTAGGCTTGGCAGAAAGTGCCTTTACACACTGAGTCATCTTGCAAGCACAGACTCTTTCCTTCCCCCGCCCCTCTCTGTGAATATATGTATATGTTTATATATACATGTACTCGTGTGTGTGTGGGGGGGGGGTGTGTGTGTACATGTAGAGGGCAGAGAACAAACTTGCGTGTTGATGCCCAGGTACTCTCTATCTTGTTTGTTGAGTAAGTTTCTCATTAACTAGGTTGGGTGGGTCAGTGAGCCCCAGGGATTGGCCCACCTCCATGCCTCTGGGCTGGAATTACAAAAGCACACCACCATGCCTGGCTTTCCCCCCCCCCCCCCCCCCCCCCCCCCCCCCCCCCGCCTCTTGTGGTTTGAAAGAAAATGGTCCCCAAAGGGAGTGGCACTATTAGAGGTGTGGCCTTGTTGGATTAGGTGCGATCTTGTTGGAGGAAGTGTGTCACTGTGGAGGTGGGCTTTGAAACCTCATATATGCTCAAGCCATGCCCAGTGTCTCAGACCATTCCCTGTTGCCTGCAAATCAAGATGTAGGACACTCCACTACTTCTCCAGCACCATGTCTGCCTACACACCACCATGTGTGCACCATGACAAGGGACTAAACCTCTGAAAATGTAAGCTACCTCAATTAAATGTTCTTCTTTTTTTTTTTTTTCTTTATGAGAGTCGCCATGGTCACAGTGTCTCTTCACAGCAGTCAAAACCCTGACTAAGATACCTCCCCACATTGTTTCCTGGAAATAAACTCAAATCCTCATGCCTACAGGGTACACACTTTACTGACTGACCTTGCTCTCTTGTAGGCTTTTGCTTTGTTTTGTTTTGTTTAAATGAAAATTTACTTACTTTGTTTTATGCATATGAGCATCTGGCCAGAAGGTATGTATGTGCATTGCATGCATGCTTGATGCCCAAAGAAGTCAGAAAAAGGCACTGGATTCCCTGGATCTCCTGGAACTGGAATTTCAGGTAGTCATGAGCCACCATGTGGGTGTTGGGAACTGAATCCAGGTCCTCTGCAAGAGTAGCCGGTGCTCTTAACCACTGAGCTATCTCTCCAGCATCTACTAATATTTTAACAGGTATTGACTTTAAGACCAAGAAAAAAAAGGAATGCTATCTCCACACACAGTTTTTAAACTGTGTATGTGTGCTGCTTGCTCACTTGCCTGCTTGGGGGAAGTGTAGTATTTGTTTTCTCTCTTTCCTCATTTCTCTCCCAGGTTTCTTTCTGGTCTTGTCGTCTCGAATGCTCTAGGGACCCTGAGCACAGGTGTGCCCAGCAGACACTCTCTCCTCAGTCCATCAGTCTCTGCACTGCCTTCTGTGCCCAAGTGCCTCTCTCTGACTTGTGATTCCCAGGCCGCAGTGAGCTGGCTGACGGCAAGTGTCTCTGATGTCCTTTATCCCACTTCAGCTGCAGAGCTGGGCTGTTGCCAGTTGACAAAGTGGATGTCAGACTCAGCTGTTTCACTGTATAGATGATCCTTTTTAAATAAAATCTGTCTGGTAAACAGTACAAGGCTCTCAGGGGCTGTGATGGGGGCAGATCCAAGTAGGGGAGAAAAATCACATCCTAGTCAGAGGGGAAATTCACATGGCTGCTTCCGACTTCACTAATTACATAAAAGAGATCTCAGAGACAAGTTTTGGGGAAAAGATTGCAGTAAATTTTTAAAGAAATGTTTGGATAACAAGCCAACCGACTTGGTTGAGATAGTCATAATATTATTGGACTGAAATGGTACCCACAGTAATCAAATTCAGGGGATATTAAGTGACAGTCTGTGAGGCACCTTTAAATTAAATGCAGCATTGTGTAGGGTCATGCAAATGTTCATTCTCCTGGAAAAAGGAGTCATATTTTCATCAAATTTCCCAAGAGGCCAAAAATAAAAAAACTAGTGTGGTTCAAACTCCTCACTGACTAATCCAATTTTCTCAGGACCATGCAATCAAAGCTAACCCAAGTTCCTGTGATAACACGTGGATGGCAGGTGAGGGATTAGAAAAGATCATCAGTAAGGAAAGAATTTTTCTAATGAGATTTTCCTTGGAAATGCTAAAAACACCCTGAAAGGACAAAGAAGGCCACTATAGCTGAACTCCACACAGGTTTTGATTCAAGTATTTTAGGCAGAATCTCTCTGGTGATCAATTGTTGAGGAGTGTCATTTTCTCTGAGTTATTGTATCGTGGATGCTGAGGAAAGCTGTGAGGGAGAGCAGCTGGGATCAGCTGGTACCAATGCCTGTGTTCTTTTGAATTCTCCACCCCACCTAGAACACACAGAGGACTCAACGCACTGGCTAACGGGTTCCAAGGGTCTCGTGTCATCAGTTGGTGTCTCTTCTGCTTCACAGCCGCCTAGCTTGAGTGTCACATGCCCAGATCAAGTCAACAGCCGGTCCCTCCATTTCTGAAAGCCTTTCTTCACTCAAAGTTCTTGCCTTCTGAATTTTCTTTTGCCGTATTCTCCCTTGCGTTTGTGAGCTGACCATTTTGGCTCCCCATTCTCCACCCCCACCCGCAGTTCTACTTCCCCTCCATCCAGCAGCTTGAGCCCCATTACTATGGCTGCCTCTCTCCTCCACTCTCTTGTCTTATTGTCTCTCCAAGGCAACTACCTGTCCCAATACATCTTGACTAAGCCACTGTCCAGAGTCTCTGCTTCTAGGCCTGGGCTAAGCCAGTCTTTTACTTGTGCTGGTCCATAACAGCGGCTGGCAGTCCATCTCCCTTCTCTTCTCCACAGCGGCTGTAGGAGATGTAATAACTTCATGCATCTGCAGTGTGTTTCCCCTTTTCCTTGGACACAGTGTAAGAGTTCTCTTTCCTTCTGGCTAGGACTGATCCTTCCTTTGTTCTCTGTCTGTTCTCTGCACCTGTCTGGGAAGTCTCCCTCTATTTACTATGCTTTCTCTTCCAGCATCATCTTCCTGCTCTATTTACTCTGTAATACATTTCTCTACTCTTCCCCAGACATGGCAGTAACCAAACAGTCAAGCTTAGCGTCCCCCACAGTGGGCCAGCCTGTTATTCGGTGCTTCCTAATGGAAAATCAAAGCTTCGAAGAAACACATTGGTGATGTCTTGAAAGAAGTGATTGACCTGAAACTTGTGACAGGAAAATGGTCCTGTAACTTCAGACTGTGGAATGTTCTGCTGGACACTATCTAAGACTCTTTGAAGGATTTAATGCTCACAAAAGAGAAAGAAAGTATGGTGAAAACTAAAGACTCTTAACTGTCAAATACAATGTGTTAACCTTGATAGGATTGCATCTCAAAGAAAAAGTAGTTGAAACATTTTTATGCTAAATGAAGATATGTATTCATTATCTGTTGGATGAAGCAATTGAATTCATATTGATTGCCTTACATCAGAAACACAATGCTCTTGTCATCGGGGAAATAGTTCGATCAGTAAAGTGCTTGTCATGCAAGCATGAGGACCTGAGTTCAATTCCTGGATGTGACGTCATGCAACTTTAACCCTAGTACTGGAGAGGTGGAGGCAGGCAGATTCCTAGGGCTCAGCAGCCATGTAGCCTAGCCTACTTGACAAGTTCTAGGCCAATGAGCAACCCTGTCTCAAAAAACAAACAAACAAACAAACAAGCATAATGATGTCTGAACAATACCAAGGTCTCCATGTACACCTGTACATACGTGCACCCGTATACACACAAAAATGTGCACATGTGTGTACATACACACACACAGACAGAAAAAGAGAGAAAGACAGAGAGAGGAATTCTCTTGTTCTTGAGGCACAGGCACATGTGCTCATGAGTTGAAGTGTGAAGTGCCAAGTGATCTGCTTGGGATGCTATGGGGAATGTGTCTCTCTAGGTCGTAGGAAGAACTGGGTGCACCTGGACTGACAGATGAGTTAAGGAATCATCATTTTAACTTTTCTGTGGCTATGGACATTTGACAAAAAAAGAAAAGAAATAAAATTCTCTGCTTGTTCCACACATACTCTATTTTTAGACCTCTACTCCCCAGGCAAACATTTGATAGACTGTCTAAATGTGTTATCTTTACTTTCTCATTTCTCATTCACTTTTCCTTACAATGTTCCTGTTCCACTGAAATTGCTCTCACTAAGGTCAACCATAACAACCTTGTTGGGAAATTCAGTTTGTGGGAACCAGTCCCTTTGATCTGTCTTCTGGGTCACAGAATCACTCTGCAGCTCGGTCCAATTTAATGCTGAATGTATCCAAAAAGTCTTACATTCAAGCTAAGTTTTAGTTTCAAGAAATTCTGTTCTCATTTCTAGAAGTTTGGTTTGGACTACTGCTTTTTCTCAACTACTGCTCTCAGAGGCTTCTTTTTATGGACAGAGACAATATAGTTTTACTTTTTGAGGTAACAATAGATTTACGGAAGTCATAGAAATTACGTATGTAAAATGCATAGGCTGAAAAAAGTTTACAAATGTCACCGTCCATGAAAACATCCCCATTATCCAGTTAACAACACGTTCATCAGTCTCCAAAGGTTCCTTGTAGTCCTTTCTAGCCCCTCTCCTACTCACTTTAACTATACCTGCCAAGTTCCCAAACAACAATCTACCTGCTTCCCGTAACTATAGAGATTTGAAATTTTCTAGAATTGTATTTATTTGTATATGTGTGCCTGTGTGTGTGCACGAATATGTATGTGGGTACTGGTGGAGGCTGGAAGAGGTTGTTGGATCCCTTGGGTTGGGGTTGCGAGTAGTTGTGAGTTAACAAATATGGATATTGGGAGCCAAACTCTGGTCATCTGCAAAAACAGCAAGCACTCTTAACACTGAGCCATCTCTTCAGTTCATACTATTTTAAATAATAAATTCATAAGGTTTATCTTTTTAATGACTTTTTCACTTAGCTCAATAATTTTCAGATCTCTCAATGCATGTATCATTAGCTTATTCCCTTTGTTGTCACATAGCATCCTATGAATGGATATGCTAGAATGTATTTAATCATTCACCTTGATGAATAATCACTAGTGTTCAGGTGGGGACTTAATATTAAAAACAGGTATGATATCTGTGTCTGTGTGTATGTGTGTGTGTGTGTGTGTGTGTGTGTGTGTGTGTGTGTGTGTGAATGAAAATGCACATCTAAGGCCAGGTGGTGGTGATGCATGCCTTTAATCCCAGTACTCAGAAAGCAGAGCCAGGAAGATCTCTGTGAGTTCAAGGCCAGCCTGGCCTACAGAGTGAGATCCAGGACAGGCACCAACACTACACAGAGAAACCCTGTCTCAAAAAAGAAAAAGAAAGAAAGAAAGGAAGGAAGGAAGGAAGGGAGGAAGGGAGGGAGGGAGGGAGGGAGGGAGGAAGGAAGGAAGGAAGGAAGGAAGGAAGGAAGGAAGGAAGGAAGGAAGGAAGAAAATGCACATCTATATGTACAAGGCTTTGTATAGATGTGCATTTTCATATTTCTTTGGTAAATACTTAGCAGCTGACAGATGGATTATACTGTAATATGCGTTAAACTTTTTAAGAAATAGCTAAGTCGTTTCCCAAAGGAATTATCACCACTTTGCTTTCCCACGAGAAATGTAAGTAGAACATAAGAGTTTCAGTTACTGTGCAATCCTCTTCAACAATTGGTGTGATAGAACTTTGAATCTTCAACATTTGACTAGGTGTGCAGTCTCCTGACTCTTACTGATACCGCACATGTTATATGATTATTTATCTATGTATCTTCTCTGGTGAAGTAATTTCTCAAATCTTTGGACCATCTTAAAATATAATTGTTCTCTTAGTATTGGTTTTAAAATTTTAAAAAAGTATTTAAAAATTATTTGTGTGTGTGTGTGTGTGTGTGTGTGTGTGTGTGTAGACAGGTGCATGCACAGGATAAGGCATGCATGTAGAAGTCATAGGACAACTTGGGGGAGTCAGTTCTCTCTGGCACCATGTAGGTCCTGGGGATCAAACTCATGCTTTCAGGCTTGGTAGCAAGCATTTTACCCATTAAGCTATCTCCACACTCCCCAAAGTTCTTTTTTTTTTTTTTTGGTTTGATTTTTTAAGACAGGGTTTCTCTGTGTAGTTTTGGTGCCTGTCCTGGATCTCTCTCTGTAGACCAGGCTGGCCTCAAACTCACAGAGATCTGCCTGGCTCTGCCTCCCGAGTGCTGGGATTCAAGGCATGTGACACTACTGCTCGACCTCCCCAAAGTTCTTAATTTTGATGAAACCCAATATATCTACCCATTTTATTTACATTTACCAATTTTTTTTTTAAAAAAAGATTATTTGTTTGTAATGCTGAAAATTCAGCTCAGAGTCTCACATGTCAGTTAAAAGTTTTACCGCCAACCTATAGTCTTAGCCCATTTTCATTTACTAACTACAGGGTGGTTTGGTTTGGTTTGTACTGAATCTAAGATTTCTCTAAGGTTGTTGATACTTTGAGTTTTCTAATCAGATCTAAAGTCCACTTTGAGTTCATTTTTATGTAATGTATCAACTGTTTTAGATATAGCTATCCAATTCATCCTGAATCATTTGTTGAAAAGATTATATTTACTCAATTGTATTGCTTTATACCTTTGTGGAAACTCAGAACCATATATGTATGCAGATATTTTTAGGCTTTCTATTCTGTTCCACTGATTTCTTTTGTACCTTTATGCTAATACTATGCTGTTTTAATTACTGCATCTTTATAATAAGTCTTGAAATTGGGTACCGTAAGACCAATATTGAGCTTATTACCTCTTTCAACTTATTTTTTATTTTTGTTTTAAAATTAATTATTTTATTTATTTTAAGGTGTATAGGTGTTTTGCCTAAATATATGTCTATATACCGTGTGCCACGCCTGATGCCCAAGGAGGCCAGAAGAGGGTGTCATATCCCCAGGAACTGGAGTTCCAGACAGCTGTGAGCCACCATGTAGGCTCTGGGAATGGAACCTAGGTCCTCTGCAAGAGCATCCAGTGCTCTTAACCACTGGGCCATTTCTCCAGCTCCTACTCCTGTAGCAGGAATCTTAAAGGGTCTTATTAATAAAATCAAAACCTGAAGCCAGGTAATGGGGTGAATGCTGGAAGATCAGAGAAGCAGAACAAGCCACAGCCACCTCATTTTGCCAGTTCCTCAGCCAATCCTGTTTCCTCAGACGGGATGCCTCTCAGCTAAACTGTGCTGCTCAAAAGCCTAAAAGCTTAACGAGCCCTAGTTCCTGGTCCTTGCACCTTATCTACCTTTCTGCTTTCTGCCATCACTTCCTGGGATTAAAGGCTCACTTCCTGGGATTAAAGGCGTGAGTTACCATGCCTGGCTGTTTCCAGTGTGGCTTTAAACTCACAGAGATCCAGGTGGATCTCTGCCTGCCAAGTGATAGGATTAAAGGCGTGTGTGCCACCATTTTCTGGCCTCTATATCTAGTGGCTGTTCTGTTCTCTGACCCCAGATAAGTTTATTAGGGTGCACAATATTTTGGGGAACACAGTATCACCACATATTCCTGTACTTAAAATAAACAAAAACAAACAAACAAACAAACAAACAAACAAAACCCCTCATACATCATGGATGCCAGAAAACAAAGAATTCTCCTGGAATCTTGGACTTCTCATTTCTCAATGTCTGATACTATTTTCCACCCTTACTATGGCTACTGTCTGTCTATTTATCTACCTATCTATCTACCTACCTATCTACTTACCTATTTTGTTTATGAGGAAGGAGATCATGACTACCTTGCCATCGCTTTATCCTAACTCCTTTGTATGGGGCTAAATAAATGATTTCTTAGAGGACACATTAATGAATGGATTAATTTAACATGAGATTTCAGGTTTCCTCCACCCATAACTCATCCATTATACTTTCAGCCGTACAATTGGAGTAATTTTCCAAGGAAATCTAGGGAAGTGCATCCTTTTTAAACTTCTTCAACAGTCCTTCACTACCAGACTTCTCACACTGATTCCCACCACTGTCTCCCATCTGGACCATGCTCTTTTCTTGAGCCATAGTCAATGTTGACATCAATGTCAATATCATGGCCCACCTTCTCTTGCAGCTTTGATCTTATCCACATCATTGACCAACTTGAGTCAATGTTTGCCCCATTGTTCTTCTTTTCCTTTCCAGCAGGTTAAGTTCTAGTCATCCTTTATGCTTCCATTAAGATGTTTTCCCTAAATCTTCAATATCTTGGTTAAACACGTTTATATTTTCATTTGCTACTACATGTTCTAACTAGGTATACCCATAGAGAGATCCATGGAAGCAGGAAATAGGACCATCTTGTTGATCATTGTCTAGTCGTATGGCATGGTCTGAACGTACTTTAATCAAGATGATTTAAACTATGATTCCGAATTTAAAAACATCATTGTTTCAAATTCATTCTTCCATAGTCACATTTAAAATTCTTTAGAAGAGGCCATTAATTTGAAAGAGAACAAAGAATAAATATGGGAGGGTTTGGAGGGATTAAAGGGAAGGCAGAAATTATGCACTTATAATCCCTTAAAATAAACAATTAGATAAAAACGAATATTCGAACTTAAACTTTTTTGAACAGTTCAACTTAACATGTTAGAAAAATTTTCATTTTCTATAGAGACACTTTTAATGAAATCAAATGCTAAGCCAGAGTGCTTCTCAAGTTCCAGTGAGCCCAGAATCATTTGGAGAATTTGAAGTTCTAGACTCCTGGACCGTGTTTCATGATTTCCTGACTCAGCATATCTGAGAACAGGACAAGACAGATACAGTTTTTATAAGCATTGTATTCATCAAGGTAACTATAAGAAATAGCCTTCAAACTTGAGATTGTTAACATAACAGAAGGTTCACATCTTGCTCACGTCCTGCTCCAAATGGATTGGCAGCTTTCTTTGCAGAGATTCAGGGAGTCACACTGACTTCTGTCATCTTTTAGGGACTTGGACCCCTTCACGGAAAAACCTTTCAGCTAAGCAATGAAAGGTGATTGAGAATGTAATGTATCTAGTATATGAGAAGTTTGAGTGGGTTCACAAGTAGTGACGGCAGTGACCATATGTGTCCCGAGCTGCCTTCCTAACAATAACTAGGAAGAGGTTTGGAGTCATATGATATGCTCAGATAAAGCAGAAAAGACATGTCTTTTGGTGAACACTGATGTTTCCTGTTTCTAGTTCCCTGTGCACTAACCTATGAGCAGGAGGAGTTAAAAAACAAACAAACAAACAAACAAAACCTTGTGTATGATAAAACTCAGTTCATTTCGTATGAGTTCTAAGCATTATCACTAGATTTGGTTTTAAGGTATTTTAGTATTTTCCCCCTTAACTCTTATTTTAAAGTCAGATAAATATGGCTGAGGATGTAGCTCCATTTGGAGGGCATTTGCTTCACTTGCCTGAAGCCCCGGGTTTCATTCTCTAGCATCACAAAAATGAGAGGTAATGGCACACGCCTGTAATCCCAGTGCTCTGGAGGAGGCAGCAGAAAGATTAGAAGGTCAATGTCATCCTTCTTTACATAGCAAACCCATGCCTGGGGTATTCAATATTGTGGCTAATAAAGAAAAGGAAAGGGAACGGGAGACACAGAAATGAAGGAAAAAGGCAACCTATTGTGGCTGTGTAGGCAACCCTAGGATAAGAAGTTGTTTTCACTGTAACTTAAGGGGTCGTTTTTCATACGTCTCATTCCCCTAGCTTCTGCTGAGTTAATTTTTTTGTAAGTTTCAGGTCTTATCATTGATTCTTCTCACACAGCAGGAAGAGGAGATTGAGACCAGGTAAAGCACTTCGGCTCTTCAGAAAAAAAAAAAAAAAAGCCTCTTGGTAATTAATTCTATTTCTAGACCTCTCTTCACTTGGGTGCCTTTACATCTTTGCATTTTATTTTTTCTTTTATGTGAGAGCTCACTCCAAGTCATAACCATTTGATCAATATTTTATTTTGCAGGTAAATGGTTTTCCTCAGTAACTTCTCAGCCACTTACAACTTTTATCAACTGCTTTTCTAAGCAAACTGCTTTCTGAGGAAGATTGCATAAGAAAGTAGTTTGCAGAGATTTTAAGTTGTAAAAGAGTACAAATAAAACTATTATGTGCAAATTGCCTGCAGAATTCATATTTAGAATAACATTTTAACACCTCAAAAACTACTTAAAAGAGATTTTAAGACCCCCTTTTTTTTTTCTTGACTCAAGGACTTCGGGAAATATTTAGAGTGTAGATGATTTTGAAGCGGAGAGCGGTCTAGGGAAGTATTGCCTCAACTTTTAACATCCAGACTTCTCCTTCACCTTCATTCTTTTGCACTGAGAAAGAGCACTGTAGATGAAGCCTGGGAGATAATTATTGTAAGTTGCTGAAGAATTGGTGTGAAGGGAGGGGAAGGGGAAACCATTTGCATTTCTCTGTTCGAGTTCCTAGTCAATGCATCATACCATTTTGTTTCCAAATTCCCCTTCAAACGACTTTGAATAGCTTTCACTCCATCCCACCCCCACTTGGTTTTCCCACTGGATGGGCCAGAAAATTCTGCACTAGTCTGTGAATTCAGAGAGATATGGGTCGAAGGAATTGTACCAAATCTGGAAAGTCTCTTTGAATTTTCATTTTTAAAAAGTAAGATGAATGGTGGATGAGTGTGTTGTTGCCAAGAGGAAGCTCTGTGTCTACTTATTAAAAGAATCCTTCTCACTTTCAGACCTTTCTCAAATGGCCAGGGAAAAGGGTCGTGAGGAGGCTCAGCCTCCTGCCAAACAAGCAAATATTAGCTCTTATAATGCAATCTAAAGTTCAAAGGAGAAGCAGGTGGAGCACATCTGAGACACAGTGGCAAGGGTTTTGTACACAATTCCAGGAATGAAATTCCCATAAGCCCTTGAGAGGGCAGGAGCCTGACGAGCTGGTACCTGCTGTTCTCTCTTGCTGCTTGCCTCTCTTTCCGGCTGCCGTTCTAACCACCAGCAGATAGCGTGCCAGCTTAACAGCCTTTCCCCAGCTCTGACTCTTCGGACTGTCCTGGGACTGGATATCTGAGGCCTTGTGTTTTCATTCTATGGGTAGTTTGGTGGATTCTGCATGGAATCATGGGAATAGCTATGATCTGGGCACACCTATTCCTCAGTTACCACAAACCCTGAGCTCTAGAAACTTAACTCCTTTATGGCTATATACTCTCTCTCTCTCTCTCTCTCTCTCTCTCTCTCTCTCTCTCTCTCTCTCACACACACACACACACACACACACACACACACACACACACACACAATGGTTTCAGCTCGCTGCTCCTCCATTTGACAGACAGTAACAGTTTTCTTACTCAGTTCTAGCCGCATCATCCCTGAGACATGATGGTGAAGGTTGGAGTGAGTAGATCTGGTCCTATAGGCCCCTGGTTATCAGGGCTGGTTTCAGCTTTAGCAAAGTGTGCATTATAACCACCAATGACCCTTTCATTGACCTCAGTTACATGGTTTCCATATTCCAGCACAATCCCACTATGACATGTTTTATATCACAGACAAGACTGAGGATGTCTCCCTCTTCCATGAGGCTGATCCTGCCAACATCAAGTGAGGTGATGTTTGTGTTCAGTACGGCGTGGAGTCCATCAGTGTCTTCACCACCGTGGATAAGGGTGAAGGTAGAAGGACTATCATCTCTGTCCATTTTGCTGATGTTTCTATGACAAGAGTGAACTCTATGAAGGTATCTTCCTAAGGAGGATCAGCAATGACTCCTGTACCACCAACTTAGTCCCCTTGGCCAAGGTCATACACGACAATGTGGGTGTCATGAAGAGTTTCATGACTGCAGTTCATAGATGGCATCACTTTCACCAATAAATCTATGAACTGCCCCTCTAGGGAACTGGCCTGACGGCTGTGGGCAAAGCATCACCTCTGCATCTACTGTATCACTAAAGCTGTGGATTACTTGGAAGGTTCACTGATATGGCCTTCTGTGTCCCCACCCACCATATGCCTCAAATTTGACTAGTCACCTGTAGGAAAGTGTCAATTATAATGGCATTGAGAAGGCAATAATGGGGGCATTAAAAAGCCACCTAACCGGATGTGGTGGCGCACACCTTTAATCCCAGCACTTGAGAGGCAGAAGCAATTGGATCTCTGAGTTCAAGGCCAGCCTGCTCTACAGAGTGAGTTCCAGGACAGCCAGGGCTACACAGAGAAACCCTGTCTTGAAAACCAAATTTAAAAAAAAAAGAAAAAAAAAGAGAAAGAAAGAAAGGAAGGAAGGAAGGAAGGAAGGAAGGAAGAAAGAAAGAAAGAAAGAAAGAAAGAAAGAAAGAAAGAAAGAAAGGGCACCTGTGGTGGTGGTGGTTTGAAAGAAAATGGCCCCCAAAAGGGAGTGGCACTATTAGGAGGTATGGCCTTGTTGGAGTAGGTGTAGTCTTTTTGGGGGAAATGTGTCACTGTAGAGGTGGGCTTTGAGGTCTCCTATGCTCAAGCTATTCCCAGTGAGACAGACCACTTCTTGTTACCCAAAAGATGTAGGACTCTCAGCTACTTCTCCAGTACTATGTCTGTCTGCACACTGCCATGTTCCTTGCCATGATGATAATGGACTAAACCTCTGAAACTATAAGCCACCATCTCTATTAAACATTTTCCTTTATGAGAGTTGCTGTGGCCATGGTGTCTCTTCACAACAATAGAAACTCTAACTAAGACATCACCTGAAGGATATCCTGGAGTACCCAGAGGACCAGGTTATCTCTTGAAACTTCAACAGTGACACCCAATCTTCTACTTTCAGTGCTCTTACTGGCATTGCCCTCAATAATCACATTATCAAGCTAAATGTCTCTTCTTAAGCTGTCACCCCATGTCCTGGTGTGACTGTTGATCTGACTATAGTCAACAAGGTGGTCCACACGGCCATACGGCCTCCAAGGAGTCAGAGTACTTGGATTACCCACCCACCCTAGCAAAAACCCAAGGGGAAGAACATGGCCTCAGCTCCTGGGAGGCCCTGCATCAACTCAGTGCCCAAATAAGTAACAATCTCCCTCTTACAGCTTCCATTTCAGACACACTGAAGTGTGGGGCTTAGAGAGCCCTGTTTTGTCATGAAACAAAAGAAAAATAAACTTGAACAGCACTTTTTCATTGAGATTCTGCAAATAGAAAACAAAACAAGAGGCTTTTAATATCGCACAGTAAGAATATAATCTATGATCTCACTAAACGTAGATGACTTTTACATTAGACATGGGAAGTAGCTAGTACAAATGCTGTATCTTTAGGAACATAAGGGGTGATTACATCTTGCACATAACCGTTCATCATATTTATCACAATAATAGCTACTTTAAAAAATCTGCTCTTGATGGGCTGGAGTGATGGTTCAGCAGTTAAGAGCACATGTTGCTCTTACAGAGGGGATCAGAATTCAGTTCTCAGCACCCACATGGTAGCTCATGACTACCTATAACTTCAGCTTCGAGGTGATCCGGTGCCTCTGGCCCCCTTGGGCACCTGCACACACTTGCACATCCTCCAACACACAAACACACATAGACATAAAATAACAAAATAATGAAAATAAATCTTTAAAACAGTCTGTTACTTGAGCTCACGTGTGCAATTACAGTACTTGGGAGGCAGAGACAGGAGGATCACTGAAGCTTGAGGGCCAGTTTGCCTGGCACACACAGCAGTCAAAAAGACCGCTGAGGACTGACACATAATGTTCTCTGACTTCCATACATACATGATGGCATGGGTACAGCATCACACACACACACACACACACACACACACACACACACACACACTTACACCAAAGAAGGAAAGAATTCTTGAATATTATTTAAGCAATCTTTAATAATCCTTGGCTTTTAAAATGCATCAATACTAAAATTACAAATTAGTGAGAAGAGTAGCCACAAATTGTCTCGGTAGTCAAAAACTGTTAGGCATATCAAGGCAAAATGTGTAGCCTAAATACATCTATTAGAAAATGAGAAAGATTAAATAAATGAGCTATGGGCTGGAGGGATGAGGTTTAAGAGGGGTTTAAGAGCTCTGCCTGTTCTTCCAGAGGACCCAGGATCAATCCCCAGCACTCACATGGCGCCTCACAATTGTCTGTAACTCCAGTTTCAGGACATCAGACAACCTCTTCTGGCTTCCGTGGGCACCAGACGCACACGTAGTACACAGACATGCATACAAGAAAAACACCTATACACAAAATAAAAATAATTAATTTTAAAAAAGAATTACAGCAGACTTTAAAAAAATAAATGAACTAGTCATTCACCATAGAAAACTTGGATAGAACAAAAAAAATAGAGGGAAAAATAGGAAAACAAAAGTAAAATTTTGGCTTCTTCTTTGGGAAAACACCAAATGGTAGATGATGCTGGTGCTGGGGTGGAATGGGGGTGGGAGGCGGCAAGATTAGGAGGCTTCTGCGGAGGATTTGGCAGTGGTTTTAGGGGTGACAGTTGTGGTGAAGGCTGCAGCCATGGTCCAGGCTTCGGGGCTCAGTGGAGGTAAAGCCAAAGACAAGGAGTGGATCCCTATCACCGAGCTAGGCTGTCTGGTCAAGGACATGAAGATCAAGTCCCTGGAGGAGATCTACCTGTCCTCACTGCCCATTAAGGAGTCCATAATTATTGTTTTTCCCTGGGGGCATCCCTAAAAGACGAGGTTCTAAAGATCTTGCCAGTGCAGAAGCAGACTGGGCAGCAGACCAGGCTTAAGGCTTTTGTCGCTATTGGGGACTACAAGGTCATGTTGGTCTTGGTGTTAAGTGCTCCAAGGAGGTAGCCACTGCCATCCAAGGGGCCATCATCTTGGCCAAGCTTTCCATCTCTGTACGGAGAGGCTACTGGGGGAACAAGATTGTCACAGCCCCACACTGTCTTGTGCAAAGTGACAGGCCACTGTGGCTCTGTGTTGGTGCGTCTCATCCCTGCCCCCAGAGGCTCTGGCATGGTCTCTACCTCTGAGCCCAAGACGCTACTGATGATGGCCGGTATTGATGACTGCTACACATCAGCCAGGGGCTGCACTGCCACCCTAGGCAACTTTGCCAAGGCCACCATTGATGCCATCTCCAAGACATACAGCTACTTGTCCCGCTCCCCTCCCCACCCTCCATCCCCTCCGACCCCAGACCTCTGGAAAGAAAATGTATTCACCAAGTCTCCTCATCAGGAATTCGGTGGCCATCTTGTGAAACCCCACACTCGAGTTTCAGTTCAGAGGATTGAGGCTCCAGCTGTGGTTACCACATAAAGGTTTTTTTATACAAGAGAAATAAAATGATTTAAGTCTGTTAAAAAAAAGTAGAAATTTGATGAAACATAAAATATGGCTTGGTCAATTAAAAAAATCCAAATTATTTTAAAAGAATAAAATAAATGTAAATATCATTAAATAAAAACAATTTTGGAAATTCTTTTAAACATATAAGAGAAAAAGTAGTGGCTAGGCATGTAGCTCAGTGGTAGAATGCTTTCCTAGAAGACATGAAGCCCTGGGTTCAATTCCCACCACCCCATAAATCAGGAGTGGTGTCACCCATCTGTAATGTCAGTACTCAGAAGACAGAGGCAGGAGGATAAGAAGCTCAAGATTATCCTTGGGCACTCAGTGGGTTCAAGGTTACCCCAGGGTACTTGAGGCCATCTGGAGGGGAGGAGATGGGGAGGAAACAGGGTTTTTCCTTAAGGAAAAACAGTGAAGAAACTAAAGTTTTAGCAATGAGTTTTAAAATTAAAATAGATTGTATAAATTTTATAACATTGTGTTTGAAAATATTGATTAAATTGATTATTTTCCAGGAAAATATAAAATTTTCCTATTGACTTGAGTAGACAGAAAAGGTGAAAAACTGAATAATTCAATACCTATAAAAATAATTTAACAGGCAATCAAATATCTATTGTTTAAACGCTACAGTCACAGACAATTTATAGGCAAGTTCTGTCAAACATTCGAGAAATAGATAATTCTGACTTCATATAAATTATTTCAGAAATAGAGAAAAGATGGAAAGCCTCCCAACTTGTTACACAGACAGCTAGAGCAAGAAAAATCACAGAGCCAGGAGTGCAAATGACTATGCTAAATAATATATTACCAAGAAAATGTCCACTCCCACCCTGCAAGATTTAGTCCCAGGAATGTAGGATAAAGCAACATTTGGAGACCTTTTCTTGTAATTCTCTACATTAACAAATGAGGAAATTGAAGTTGACATTGATTTATGCTTTTTAAGGTTTTCTCAAATTCAACCCTTGTTTCTGATTAACATATAAAACCCCTCATGCTAAAATAGAGAAGAAAAATATTCCCTTAATGTGGCAAAGGATGACTGCCATAAATTTAGCATGAACAATGGAGCTTTGGGGATACTACTGCATCCCACAGGTTCAGGACAACCACAGCTAAGTCAATCAACATTCTGCTGGAACTTGAAGACAAAACAGAATATATTTATGTGGAATTGGTGGGTCATAGTCTATGTTCATTTTTTTTTCCAAATTTGTTTTATTTGTTCTTCGACATTTTCAAACATGTTATAATACAATGCATCTTGATTGTACCCAACCCCAGGTTGCTCCTCTCACTCCCCTCCTAAACACCCCCAGTGAGTCCCCTTCCAACATCCTCTACCTTTTTGTTTTGTTTTGTTTTGTTTTGTTTTTTTGTAACCAGCTAGTGCCACCTGCTAGAATGTTAAAGGATCTGGTGGGCTTGATCTTGTACAGGTCTCATACAGGTAACCACAGCTGCAGTGAGTTGGCCATGGCATGGTCTAGAAGACAGCATTTCATGGTGCTTTCTCAATCCTCTAGTTTTTGCATTCTTTCCACCCTTCTCCCTTGATGTTCTCCAAGCCATGCATGGAAGGGCATTGTTGATATGGGTGTCCCCTTCAGGGCTGAGCACCCTACAGACACTCAAGCTAGCTATGAGCCGCTTCATTAACTGATCCTCACTATAGGAAGAAGTTACTCTGGCCAAGATGGAGAGCAGCACTGTTGTGCAAATGTTTAGAAGGCAGTTTTTCAATATGTCCATTTAGCAAAACAATAGAAGTAGGTTCCCCTTTAGTCCCAGTACCTCCAAGCCATCTTCTTTCATTTCATGATAGCACTATGCTAAATTCTTTTTTAGTATTAGGAAGATGAAATTTAGTCCTGATCCCGTAGATAAATCATTGTTCTTTTGGTTTTGCCTGTAGTTTAAAATATACTTGTGTTTTCTTTTGAACTTATAAGCTGTCCCATGAAAACCCAGAGAACTGGAAAAAGTCATTGAAAAGCCTTTTCCATACAGCAAAACTTGTCAGGAAATTGATCCATTTGAGTTTCCTAGAAATATTTCTCTTGGAGCCTCCTCTTTGCATGCCAATCAGACTCTCTCTCTCATTTGGTTTCTCTAGGAAATAGACCTCCTGTATTGCATGGGCGGGGCTGACAGTGAGTCCAGTGCGTACCTGGATCTGTAACAGGCTATAGAACCTCGTAAGTCATCTTCCTGTTTTCATCCTTTGCCTCTTCTCTGCCTCCCAGAGAACATGGTGCTTTTCCATGCCTGGCCTTTTTAAGCTGTACCAATTCATTTACTGCTCTCCACCCACTTTTCTAAGAAGTGCAATTTGTGGTTATAAAAGACAGGATGGTTGTCCTTTTGTTCATTGCTCTCACTGTTTTGGTATAATTCCCAAGAGGAGAAAGGTAAGTGTGTTATCCAGGGTCCTAAGAGGAAACTCAGGGCAGAGTTTTTGTTGTTGTTGTTGTTTTGGGTTTTTTTTGTTTGTTTTTGTTTTTGTTTTTCAAGACAGGGTTTCTCTGTGCAGCTTTGTGCCTTTCCTGGAACTCACTCTGTAGCCCAGGCTGTCCTCGAACTCACAGACATCAGCCTGCCTCTGCCTCCCAAGTGCTGGGATTAAAGGCGTGTGCCACCACCACCTGGCTCAGGGCAGGGTTCTAGCTTAGGATGATTAGAGGAACATTCATTCAATAGATGGGCTATTTACAAATGTCTGAGCTGGACACAGGGACCGTGAAAGTTTCTGCAGTGCCGGGGCTTCAGCTCAGCTCTTACTCACTGAGCCCTGAGCCAGAAAGGGAAAAAAGGAAGGTGATGGGATTCTGAAGAGGTGAGCAGAGGAAGCCATCTTGAGAGGGAACCAGAAACCTGTGAGCTGGCTCCAGAGGGGACTACCAACAGACCTCCTCATTCTGCTTCTCTCTTGTATCCTGGGAGTGAGGCCAGAGGCCTCACAAATGGTACTCAACCAAACCGGGACTGGGGAGCCCACTGATGGCTCTATACATACATACATTTTGCTATGGTTTAAATGTGCTTTGTGCTGCAGAATTTCATGTTTTGGCAGTTTGAATCCCAACATATGGTGTTAGAGTAGTAGAAACATTAGGAAATGGAGCTTAATGGCAGATGATTAGATCATGAGGTCCATTACCTAGGAGTTTGTGTTGTGGAGTGGGTTGAGGTCTCTTACAGGACTAGATTGAGTTTCTAAGGAGCAGGTTGTTATGAAGCAGGGCCCTCAATGGGTGTGGCCTATTCCTTTCTTTTGTTTCTCTACCATGTTAGGACCTAGCCAGAGGACCCTTCCAGGATGTGCATGGACCTCCAGCCACCAGAATTATGAACCAGATGTATATCTTGACTTGATAAGCTACCAAGCTTATAGTATCAGAAAACAGACTAAGACACATTTTCCAGGAGGCAGCAAGCAGGGCAGAAAGCGTAGTTCTGGATTGTGAAATAGAAAATATTTGGCACCAGGGTAGAAATCTCTTCTAGAAATATTAGAACTAAAAGTTTAGACCACTGGCTTTAAATGTTATCTCTCATTTGACACCTAAATTAATGTTATTAAGTCCTAAATTTATATCTCAACACAGACTTCTCCTTAAAGTATGGATTTGTATCTTAAACCAGCTACTTAATCACTTCACTTGAATGACTGACATTTTGAACATAAAATGTTGAAGACATAATTCTTGATGGTTTTACCCCCAAATGTGTGCCTCCTCAGCCTTTCCAGAATTAGCAAGAGCTCTGCAGGCTTCCCTATTGTTTAAGTTAAAAGTTAAAAAAAAAAAATCACCATTGATTTTTCTCATTCTCTCACTTGTTACTTATGATGGCCTCAAACTGTGTCTTAGGTCATTCTATTTTCTTTTGTTATGTTTGTGTGTGAGGTTTGGGGAGTGGGAAGGAGAGGGAGAGAACAGAGAAACAGAAATGTTCTAGAATCCAGGAATCTGCCTATTGCCATTACCACTATCTAGACTTGACAACTGATCAAGATTGGATTCAGTGTTAAGAATTGTACCAGAGTCCCATGAAGGGGGCTTGAGGGCTGAGATGCAGACTGGAAGGATAAAAAGTTATAGACTTTGATTCAGCACATTCTTTTGGTACTTTGAGTTTGTTGGAAACTGTCTTTGACACAAGTTGTCTTAGTTAGAGTTTCTATTGCTGTGAACAGACAGCATGACTATGGCAACACTTATAGGAGAAAACATTTAATTGGGGCTGGCTTACAGTTCAGAGGTTTAGTCCATTATCAACGTGGTGGGACATGGCAGCATGCAGGCAGACATGGTGCTGGAGAAGGAGCTGAGAGTTCTACATGTTGATCTGCAGGTAACAGGAAGTGAACTGTTTCACTGGACATAGCTTGAGCATAGGCGACATCAAAGGTCACCCCCACAATGTCAAAGTTCCTCCAACAAGCCCACATCTACTCCAACAAGATCACACATCCTAATAATGCCAGTCTCTATGAACTTATGGGGGCCAATTACATTTAAACTATCACATAAGCGTTTAAGTGCAAGCAACATTTTAAAAAAGATATAAATCTTTGAAAAGGGCATGGGGAATAAGACAGGGAAGCTACAATACCAGTAAAGAGTGCGTGATTATGCTAACTCCCACTTGGGTGGCTGAAGCAAATCATATCCAGAAGTTCAGGAAATGTATACGGAACATACACCTTAATCGTGCCAGCCAAGTGCAGCACCGTTGTTCAGGGACTGGTCTCAGGAATCAAGTAAAAACAGATAAAACATAGGGACACATGTAGCATGAATCTTAAAAGGTTTTATTAATAAAAACAAATCTGGATCTGGGTATTGGGGTGAATGCTGGAAGATCAAAGAAGCAGAACAAGCCACAGCCACCTCACCTTGCCAATTCCTCAGCTGATCCTGTTTCCTCAGACTGGAAGTCTCTGAGTCCTCATCCAACATGAATCTCAGCTGAACTGTGCTGCTCAAAAGCCTAAAAGCTTAACCAGGCTCGAGTTCCTTGTCCTCATGCCTTAAATACCTTTCTGCTTTCTGCCATCACTTCCTGGGATTAAAGGCGTGTGTCAACTATGCCTGGCTATTTCCAGTGTGGCTTTGAACTCACAGAGATCCAGACAGATTTCTGCCTTTAGAATGCTAGGATTAAAGGTGTGTGTGCCACCATTTTCTGGCCTCTATGTCTTTCTAGTGGCTGTTCTGTTCTCTGACCCCAGCTAAGTTTATTAGGGTGTATAATATTTTGGGGAGCACAATATCACCACAGACACATTTGAATTCTTATTCCTCAAAACAGTGGAAATCGAGGTATTTTAACATGGAAATCTCATCTGGCTCACATTTTAAATTTTTAAAAATTAAAGTAAATTTAAATTAGATTTTTAATTTTTTTTTCTGCCTATGGTGCAGCAAGCAAATGGTAGAAAAGCATGAGTTGACACAGTGGAAATGAGAAGATACTTTAAGTGTCCAGTTGGGTAAACTAAAGTAAGCTAGACATGGGGTGATCTAGTAGCCAAATGTGGTAGCACACACTTACCCAGCACAGGGAAGGCCTGAGAGAGGCAGCCTCGCCCAGTGTGGCAGTTTGAGAGAAGTTGGCCTCCAAAGGGAGTGGCACTATGAGGAGGTATGGCTTTGTTGAAGTAGGTGTGGCCTTGTTGGAGGAAGTGTGTCACTGTGAAGGTCTATGAGGTCTCAGATATGCTCAAGCTTTGCTCAGTGTGATACTGAGTCCACTTTCTGTTATCTTCTGATAAAAATGTAGTCAGCACCATGTCTGCCTGCACACCACCATGCTCCCCATCTTGATAATAATGGACTGAACCTCTGAACTGTAAGCTGCCACCTCAATTAAATGTTTTCCTTTATAAGAGTTGTTGTGATGGGGCTAGAGAGTTGGCTCAGTCGTTAAGAGTGTTGGCTGCTCTTCCAGAGTACCTGGGTTCAATTCCTACCACCCACATGGCAGCTCACAACTGTCTATAATTCCTGTTCCAGGGTATCCAACCCCATCACACAGACATATATTCAGTCAAACTACCAATGTACATAAAATACAAATAAATAAATTATTTAAAAAATGTTGTTTAAAAAAAAGAGTTGCCATGGTCATGGTGTATCTTCACAGCAATAGAAACCCAGTGAGTGTCAGATTCAAAAAAAGAAAAACATAGATGGTACCGGAGGAATAGCAACCAAGATTGACCTCTGGCCTCCATACATACATACATATGTATCCACACAAATACACACACCATGTCTCTATCTCGGTCTCTGTCTGTCTCTCTGTGTCTCTGTCTCGGTCTCTGTCTGTCTCTGTCTGTCTGTCTGTCTGTCTCTCTCTCTCTCTCTCTCTCTCTCTCTCTCTCTCTCTCTCTCTGTGTGTGTGTGTGTGTGTGTGTGTGTGTGTGTGTGTGTGTGTGTTCTGATGTCTTTGGTCTAAATCCTTCAATCAAGGCTAAGTTCAGGCAATAGTGTGTGTGTCATTGAGTGTGAATTTGGGGAAAGATGCACATGTGTGCTTGCCAGACTGTGAGACCCCCCTCTGGCATGTGTTAGAAATTACTAAAGAAATCAGGTTTGGAGAAAGGGGATAATAGGAAATTACCTTTCAGAGAAACACTATTACGAGGGTTATAGGATCACGGCCATAGCCAGCCATGATGAGGCCCTGAAATACGAGAGTATTAAAAGAGATAGCTGCCACAAACCCTAGGGGTCCTGAAGAGAAAGAGACAGACTGTCTAGTTCCTGGAATGTTGGAATTACTAGTATCAAACCAGGGCCATATATAATAATAGGGACTTGAAGAGAAAGCCTCCAATTCCAGAGGACAAAGGTGTTTCTCAGGGGTGTGGGTGAGCTCCCTACCACGGAATCTAGCTGACCTACCTTATGTGCCAAGGCACTAGACAAAAATAAGGGTCTATTTCACAGTTCTTTCGCTTGCTCACAGCTGCCAGGGAGAAGGAGGCTGCAGGGCTGCAGCATGCTTTGTCAATTGCATACTCTTGTTGAGTTTCGTCTGGTTTTGCTACGTTTCTGAGTGCTGGAATTAAAAGGGTGTTAGGATTAAAGGTGTATCCCACTATACCCAGCTGGCTGCGTATTCTTATTAATAACATTCCTTTCAGCTTATAATTGCAAAATATTTGTACTTAGTTTTTACAATATGCATATACTACTAAATATGGTCATATAATTTTTCTTGACATTGCAAACAAAATATCTTTAAGCAAGAGAAACCCATTTACTCTATTAGCTCACCACTGTCCTCACCTACAATTTGTCACTCAGTTTATTCTGGAGGAAAAGGATCAGCCCCACCAACCCCTTGCTTCCTTGTGCATTATTATTAAAATTCAACTCAATTCATGGCCTCTCTGCAGGAATATTTTAAAGCCTTCAGTTCATTTCTGTGGATTAAAATTAAATAAGGGAATCAGTAAATCCATGTAACTGTTTACATGCAAATTGCAACATGTCAGAACTCGATGCAATAGAGTGAAAGAGAATGGAGGTCAGTGTCAATGCCAGATCACTGGCTTTAAGTAGAATTCCTTTCTCCCTAGGATACCACTGTCAACAAATGTCATGAACCAAGGCAAGCTGTCAGTGTCAATCATGTGCTAAATATTAAAGCTCAGCTCTTTCATTTTTAATAGAACTAGATGTTCTATTATTTTTGCTCATGTTGTGAGGGGGGTGTTGAGATACACAGCCAGTTTAAGCAGAAGTTTATTTAACAAAGCAAAGGAAGCACTCTAAGGAGAGGCTGGAGTGAGCTGCCCTATAAGGGTCCTGTATTTTTTTAATGAATATTTATGAGGCAGGTGGCATATTGGTGAAGTAAGGTCACACTTTTCCCTTCCAAATCATGGTGGACCAGATGTCTCTTTCAGGTTCTTTGTTCTCATGCTCCTCTGGGGAAGTCTACAAGAAGGGGAAGCACGTGCCCTGGCAACTTGGTTTTCGCCCTGACAGGAGTGACTAATCTACAGCCTTGAGTAGGCTTAGTTTTCTGGGTTGCTTCCAGTTAAGTCCTTTTTGAGAATGCTCAAGTCCCATGATCAGTCTAATGGCTGTCTGTCAGCTAAGACATCTTTAGTTTTAGGTTTGCTTGTATTATTTTTATATGTATGAGTATTTTGCCTTCATGTGTGTATGCACACCTCATGTGTGCAATGCTTGAGGAAGTCTCTGACTTCGGACAGAGCATCAGATCCCCTGGAATTGGAGTCACAAATGCTTGTGAGCCATCATTTGGATGCAGACTACGAAACCCACATCTTCTTAAAGAGCAGCAAGCATTCTTAACTGCAGAGCCATTTCTCCAGCCCTGTATAAATGTATGAAGCTTTCAAATAATAAAAAGTATTAGTAAATTTTTTTAAAGAAACAGATAGGAGACACAGTTTCTCTCCATGGAGCTGGAGAGGTGAGAGAACAAGAAGAATGGTTTAAAAACAAAAGAAAGTAAAATATAGCAGGAGGTCTCCGAGATGATGGATGTAGCCATCAGGGTTGTGGTGCTTTGTTAAAAGCAAAAATCCAAAAAGCTAGTAAGAGAAGGAAAGGAACTTCACAGTCGTCTTTGAGTCCCCTAAAGTTCCTTGTCTGGGAAGGTTTAGTCCAAGAATGAGTAGTCACCCATCTCCTGCTTACTACCTAGAAATGTTTTCTTCCCCCTCCCCACGTATTTCATGCTGATCGTTCAAATGCATATTTTTTTCTGCATGTTATAAAGTAATTTGTCACTTCTTTTGTGTTTTGATAGATGTTTCCTGGTGTTTAACTCCCGAGTACTTTTTTTCATACATCTGAAATGTTGTAATTTTCTAGAGACTCAAGGTAGCTTTAAAAAAAAAAAAAAACTAATCCCTGTTTCTCCTTGATCATCACGTGATTCCTAAAGCAGAGTGACCCTGGGAACCGAAAGGTCCCGTGATTTATGCTGGAGGTGGCACATGATGTGCTTGATGAAGTTTTCTTATTGTAGTCAACACTTTTGGACTAGTGGCTGAGGTCAAAGTGGAGGTAAAGAGAATATATTGATAGTATTTCTTTGAAAGAGCTCAAAGTCTGTATCAGTTGTGGTCTTGCAAGAGGAAAAATAATTCTTATAATCATGGCTCTTATAATTTTATAAAGCATTATTCATATCCTTTTTTTTTTTTTCATTAGAACTTACCAGTGGCCTTCGGTAGAGATTATTTGTACTTACTCTGGAAAAAAAATTGAGGTCAAGTGGCTCACCCAGTTTACACAAAGCTTGCTCCTGCAGTAAATATCACAGACACAGCAGGTCCCATATTGTGTGATAGATGACAAACAGCAGCAAGTGAAACCGATTTTTCTCCCTTTTCATTTGCTTCGCGTTTTCGCTGCCCCCCTCCCTGCACCTGGTCCAGGTGGTGGTAGGTTAACAGTCCTAATTTACTTTCTGCTTGGGTTGAGCAAACTCTTCAACAAAATGAAACCTCAGGGGCCTCCTAAGAAAACAGAGAGAGGGAGACAGATTCACCAGAGTACGTAAACCACGAAGATGACCACAAAGTGGGGCGGACGAGGTTGACTAGAAATCCCTGAGCTATAAAGCAGAAAAGATGGAGGCAGTACAGGAAGGCTGGGAAGAAAGTCACGATAAAGGAAACCCCAAATTTCAGATTATTGTTTCACCTGTTTGTTGGGTATTAGGATAAGTGAGCCACTATGCTATCTTAGCATGATAGATCATATAAACTGGGGAAGCTTTGTTTTCTCTGAGCATTAATCAGTTTCTCTCTCTCTCTCTCTTTCTCTCTCTCTCTCTGTGTGTGTGTGTGTGTGTGTGTGTGTGTGTGTATGTGTGTGTGTGTTTGTATCTTTCTTACACACACACATTTAGGATTGTCCAATAAAGTAAAGGATGGCCAGTAAAAGTTGGGCTTAGAGTTTTTAAAATCTAAGTATCTTGCAAGCAACACATGGAACACATTTATACTAGAAATCTCTTCATTGCTCTGACTTGCAGTTTAATTGAGTGCATTGTACTTTATTTATTGTATCTATCAACTCTAACCTAATTAGACTTCAGATCAAGCTCCGATAGCGAATGCAATCCAACTGAAGCTGAGGAGAATGAGGGCATCCTCTACTATTGGACTGGCCTTTATCAGAATGGCCATCTTCTTGTGTTCAGACCTGTATGTTAGTTGCAAATTAGTATCAGTGTCCAGCTGTAGTTACTCCAAGTTCACACTTCAGGTGATGGTCCCTGATGATCTGCAGATTCTGGGAAGAGTTTTCAAGCAGATGTATTATGGAATTTATTCTCTTCTTCTGAAAATTACAGAAATACTCAACCCATCCCACTATGACCAAGATAACTTCCTGTGCTAAGGTAGCAAACATCTCCAGTTAAATCTGAAAGTGAATTCAATGTCCATCTCTAGAAGGACCAAAGAGCACCTACTTGTGTAGGAAGTCATTATCGTCATTATGAAGGTCTCCCTGTAAATGCTACTCTTTGAACTTAAGAGTTATCAAAGGATGTTTGTAGATGCTCCTTCCTGGCAGTGAGTTTATTTCAGAGAGACCATATCAAATGGATCAAGTTCAGGTTGAACAAATGGCAGGAGGAAAGAACAAACGGTTCCCTAAACTACATCAGTTACATTTCCCTCTGCTGTATTCAATGCTCTCTTCTCTAGAGAACTATGAAATTAGACCCGCAGAGGCAGTAAACCATCTTAGATATTGTGTGGAACAAAACTCCCATTCCCACACCCAACCACAAACGTGACCCTAGTAATAGCCCCCATAGCCCACATTAAAAGCTAAAAGAAAGTGTGATAGCTTTGTGTGCTATTGAGTATAGTTTGGGCACACACACACACACACACACACACACACACACACACACCTAGAGGTTTAAAAAAATGCTATGGAATGTACGAAACTTTGATTTTCTAAATCTAACCTTCCTTAGGTTTTTAATTAAGGTAAAATTCACATAAGAGCATTTCAAAGTGGACAGGGTAGGGGTGGTGGGTGTGTTCCTGATGTGGAGCATCCTTTGTGTCTCCCCAGATGTTTCCATGGCTCTCTTTCAACTACCCATTGAGCTGTTGTTCCCCATTCCCTCCTGCTCCACCGGTCACCAATCTGATCTCTATAGCTGTGAACCTACCTATGCCTGCTATTCCACAAAAATGGAATCCTCTGCTGTCTTTTGTGTTCACTTTATGCAGCCTGACGTGCTAGTAGGACATCCATTTTGTAGCACAAATCAGCGCTTCATTGCTTTTTATAGCTGAATAATATTTTCCTTACATTTTAAGTTTCCATTTGTAACTCTTATTTCCCAGACAGCCAAAAATGTAATAATATCTTTTTATATTTTCTTTCTTTATTTTTGAGACAGTACCATATATCCTAGCCTAGACTTGAACTCACTGTGTGGCCAAGAATGACCTTGAACTTCTAATCCTCCTGCCTCTACAGAACTGAGACTCCAAGGGTGTGGCTATGTGCAGTGCTGAGGAACCCAGGGCTTCATGAATTCCAGAAAAGCATGCCACAACTGAGCTGAAATCCCAGGCCATTCTCAAAAATTTTTAAAAGGGACTTCTATTTAGCCTGTGGTAACTCACTGAAATTCCTTTAACATTTCCAATAGTGCGTAGGTTAAATGTATTCAATACTCTTTAATTCTTCAATGAGCATCTTAAATGAAGTATAACTCAGAAGGAGACACAACTCCTTAGCTCCCAGTGGATCACCACAAGTGAACAGGCCTGTGTGGCTCCCACCAGCTCAGGAGAACATGGCGACATCTCAGAAGCTTGCCCCTTCACTTTTTCCTGCTAAGGAATCCTCGGTTATCGTTATGTCCTAAACATGGCTAACTTCCTGATATGTTCGGCTTATCTCCTCATGCCCCCTGTAGTATTTCCCAAACACTTTTCTTGCTTAACAAAAATTGGGGCTGCTGCTGAGGACAAGATTTGGAGAGAAGCTCTTATGGTGTCTGGGGAACCCTACCCCTACCCCCAGAACTTGCCTTCCTCCCTATACACACCAAAAGCAAATCCCTCCCTCTGTGCTGAATAGACAGCACACTTCACTCTTGGTGTGACAGAGCTGGAAGTGGAAGGAGGTGGTGCTGTGGATCAGCTATGGCTGAGTTCAGTTTAAAGATCAGTGTCTGCTAGCAGCTGTAGATGAATTACCTGCAGTAGTGTGGGGAGTTCTTTCCTTATAGAAACCCCTTTAGGTGTGTGGACAGGCTAGAGCTGGTGATGGTAGAGGGATGGTGGTGGCTAGATGACCACTCAGAGCACCCTTATGACATTGCTGTCAAGGTTTCCAAGGCCAAACCATGTAAACAGCTCCCCTTAGCAAGCATGCCTGGAGAAGGACAACTTCTACTGAACGAGACTTCGATCACAGCAGCTGGATGAACAGGAGGCCCAGAGCCAGGATCAGTGTGGCAAAGCAGTTAGGAGCACAGGTGAGAAAAACCAGCAGGGGCCATGTGGTACAAAGCTTCCAAAGAAGGAAGTGAGTGTGCTGGTGTCCAACAGAAACCACTGGAGATGTGAGGCCACCTAGCCACGACTCACCCTCTTCCCCTTTACCAGCACTTTTATTTTCAGAGAAGGCTTCTGTCCTCTGCTTTCTATTGCTGTGATAAACACCAGGACCCAGCGCAACATGGAGAGGAAATGCTGTATTTTACCTTACGGTCCATCATCAAGGGAAGGAAGCCAAGGTGGAGACTCAAGGCAGGAGCTGAAGCAAAGACCATGGGGGAATGCACTGCTTGCCGGCTTATTCCTCCTGGCTCATTCTGCCTGCTTTTTTATACAACCCAAGACTACCTGCTCAAGAGTGGCACTGTCCACAGGAAGCTGGGGCTCCCTACATCAATCATTGATCAAGAAGATGCCCCCGCACAATTGCCTACAGGCCAGTCTGATGGCGGTGCTTTCTAAGGTGAGGTTCCCTCCTCCCAGACGGCCCTAGCTGGTGTCAACTTGACAGAAAAACAACCAGCACACTTGTGACGTGTGTCACAGGACCCCCTGACTTCTCACTCCCCTGACTGGGTAGAGAGGTCCATTGTCAGCCTTCTCATGCAGAGTGGCTTGCCTACCCAGGCTTCTGCTTCTGAGCCCTGCAAGGCAGAAGTCTTCATGGGACCTATAAGGACCTCTATAACTAACGTTTGTCCTGTCAGACACTGTTCTAAGTAGTTTTACATTACTGTGGTCAGCACAGTAGCCCTCAAAGGCACCACTATCCTGCAGCAGTCAGATGGCTCAGTGGCTCAGATGGTTTGCTGCCCCACCAGGAGGACCTAAACTCAAATTCCCAGCACCCACTTAAAAAGCTGGGTGTGGCAGCTCATGCCCCTATAACCCTTGAACTAGAGGACCCTAGAGGAGGAGGAAGACAGAGACAGAATTGTCACTGGGGTTTAGTGGCTGCCAGCCTAGTAAGATACATTTCAGTGAGACGCCCTGTTTCAAGAAAGTAAGTCAGAGAATACTATAGAACAGGATACCATGTATTTTCTTTCGACCTCTGCTCATGCACATACACTACAAACACAAACATACGCTCACAGTTACATACTCACACATTCATACCCATGTACACACTTTAACAGCCATACCCACTAACACATTTATGCACACACACACACTCACATTCAAACACACATACTCACACACTCATATTCATACTTCATACTCACATACCCACTCACACCCACACATACACTCATATACATTCACTCTCACAGTCTCACACACATTAATATGCACACACTCATACTCACACACATTCACACCTATATTACACACCCTCACACACAGAGTAGCTCTATCCTTACTTTCCTTTGACAAGTGGAGGAACTGAGACACACAGCAATCAAGCTGTTCATCAATGTCACCACCCGCTCATCAGTGTCACCACCAGCCAATATGTGGCAGAAACGAGATTCCCCACAAGACTGTCTGACTTTAGGGTTTGTATTCTTACTTTTGTGGGTTTTTTTTTTTTTTGTTTGATGCTGTTGGAACTTGAACCCTAGAGCCCAACACATGACATGCCAGGCAAGATCTCTAGCCCTGAACTACAGCCCCATTCCTGGGGCTCAGATTCTTAATTTAGTCCATTTATACTAGCTCTTAAACTTGAGACTCCTTTTTAAAACTTTTTTATTGACTCTTGTGACTTTCACATCATGCACTCCAATCCCATTCATCGCCCCATCCCTCTATATCTGCCCTCTGCCCTTGCAACTTCCTCGCCCACTTTCCAAAAAAAAATCTCAAAGTGGAAGCTGTCATACGTCCCAGTGTCACACAGTATACCCTTTTGCCCAAACAGCTTTACTTGCAAATGTTCACTGCAACGAATCATTGGACTGGTTCAAGGCCTCTGGCTTCTCCTACACTATCAATGCTGGATCTTCACTGGGACTCCTCTCCGATATCCTATTGTCCTGTGTTATGGAGATCCTGCAGCTTTGGTCCTGCAGGACGGGTCCCTTCACTCACTCCAGCAGTTCACAGATGGAGTAAATGTTGGGGTGCTCCAATTCAAAGTCCTTGATCTAGGCCTGGGTGGTAGCTGAGTTGGTCAGCCACCCACTCTCTTGCACGGGAGCCACCAGGGCCAGCTCTACTGTGCTGCCCGGGAGAGGGGTGGGGACCGCTCTCCCACATGCTGCAGCTGGCAAGGGAAACTTGGGACTGTTTACATCAAAGTTGGACTTAATGTTTGTTTGCAGTAGTGGAAATATAAAAAAAAACAAGACTGTATGCAGGTTAGGTAAGCACTCCACCACTGAACTACATTCCCAGCCCCCAACGCTGCCTGTTTGCACATACCTGCAGATTTCCATGTTGCTTCTGCAAATCTGAGAAAAGGTGGTTTGTGTGTAACTGCATGCGTGCATGTGTACGTGTGCGCGTGCCTTTTTGGTTGGTCCTGGGCAATTTCTCAGAGACAGTGCTGTCTTTCTCTGCTCTTGGCCTGTGCTTCAGGTCAGCCAGGTAACTCAACACTGATTGAGTGCCAATCACAGGAAAAGCAGTGGGAGGATTTAAGATACACAAGACACTGCCCCCATGTGCTGCTCCTAGACCTCACCCGGGGTCAGGCACACTTACTGGAGGGGAAGGTGGAACCGGACAGGAGAGAGTGAGAAAGGGAAAGGCTGCTCCAGCCCGTGTTTGCTGTGTGCTTTATGCTGCACTCTCTCCCAGGGTAGCTGTGATACCATGGAGAGCTGATGCCTGCTTATGCCTGCTTTCCTACCCAGAAAAATGGAACATTTTGCCACAGACTCCTGGGAGGGCTTGGTAGAGTAAAAGTGGTTTAAAATGTGAGGCAAAATAACAAATACTATTATCTGCACTCATAGCATCCTTTAGCACTATTGCCTATAGACTGCCTTTGGGAAGGATTACTTACAATGAGAAATGCTTTATTATTATAATAGAGTACTCAATTATTTACTCTGATGAGAGGTGGAGGGGTTTCTAAATTCATTGTCTTAATTTAGAGTTGGGGAGTATGATTACAAATATAGGCCACCTATGGGTGCTGCATAATGTGGATGATATAGTGTGGTCATAATGGGAGTGTGATGCATCTTATTTATACAGTCTCTAGCTACAAAGAGTATATTAGGTATTTTGCAGCCAAGGCTCAGAAGCCTAAAACAAACAAGATTAAAATCAGCAATAAAGCAGATCAGAAGGAGCCAGCGAAATTCAGCAATAAATTTGATGCAAAACCAGTGTGATCTGCCTAAGGCCTTTTAGAATTTGCTTCAGGCCATCGCTTCTGTTTGCTTATTTTAGTGATGTGGGGGTAGAGGAGGTGGGGTTGATGCCTGTGAAGGAGAGCACAGAGCAATCCCAATGTTTTAGGGAAGGGCAGAATTTCTATTTCCCAAAGATCCTTGTGAAAACTGTACACACCTGAATGTGTGTGAGAAAGAGAGATAGAAAGCCTCCCCACAGTCACCTACTCCAGTGTGAACTATGGTCATACTTAGCGTCAAGAAATTCTTCCTCTGTGTAACTTCTTTTCTTTCTTTCTTTCTTCCTTCCTTTCTTTCTTTCTTTCTTTCTTTCTTTCTTTCTTTCTTTCTTTCTTTCTTTCTTTCTTTCTTTTTTTTCCCCTGGTTTTTCCATTAATGGTTTTTTTTTGTTTTCCCAGCCTAGCTCTCAATTTCCAATCTTCTTTCAGGACTCCTTGTAATCTTCAAATTCTGTCACACTGGACAGAAATAAGTGTATTGAGATCTAGTTCTGCAAAGGGCACAGCCTTTTGTTACTGACTCAGGACTGGAGAATCTTAACAGTGATAAGGGGTTGGTATCTCCGCATAATATATCAGGAAGGGAACACTTTGTTTCAGAAATTAAGAAAATAAAGACTTGTTTGTAAAGAAAAGCATTCGTTTTTTTTAATTCAAATTTTGAAGAAGTGTTTCCCCAAACCCCTGGGAAAAACCATTATATTTGCTAATTTTCTTGGTCTGACAAACACAGCTTAAGGAAGGGTTTAGTTTGGTTCACAGTGTGAGGGTCCGGGTTATCACGGTGGAGAAGGCACAGCAGCAGGAGTGTGGAACAGGTGGTCACATTGTTTCTACAGCCAGGAAGCAGGGAGTGATAAACGTCAGTGCGTTTATTTTACCTTATTTCTGAGACAGGATTTTGTGATAGTTTAACGGTAGCAGGTAGCCTTGGCGGGTTGGAGCCAAGGGGCACCACAAAGTCACACCATGCAACAGAGCTCACGTGGGAGGTTTATTGGGAGAGAAGAGGTGCACACGCAACCTCTGAGCGAGAGAGGAAGGAAGAGAGTGGGGTGAGAAGGGCTTGCTTTTCATAAGGGGATACAGCACATGCGCATGGGGAGCGTGCTCTACTCAGTGGCCGCAGTAGTCACAGTGTCACAACTTGGCTGCTGTTGATGACACATGCTGCTAGGTCCCCGAGGGCAGGCTGGTGTAAATGCCTGAATGCTAATAGATCTCACTAAGTAGCTCAGCCTGGCCTGGAAGGCCCTCTGTAGATGAGGCTGGCCTGTGGCTCCTGAGTGCTGGGGTTAAAAGTGTGCACTACCGCCCCTGGTTTTATTTGATTTTATTAAGTGTAATTAAAAATATTTTAAGCTGGGTGTGGTGGTGCACACCTTCAATCCTAGCACCGGGGGGGGGGGGGGGGGGGGGGGGGGGGGGGGGGGGAGGGCAGAGGCAGGAGGATTTCTGATTGAGGCCAATCGGTCAACAAATCGAGTTCCAGGATAGTCAAGGCTACACAGAGAAACCCTGTCTTGTAATACACTGGGATTGCTCTGTGCTCTCCTTCACAGGCATTTCTTTGTTTTAAGTGTAGAGGAAATTTTGCCTACAAGTATGTCTGTGTCCCACTTGCATGCTTGGTGCCCATGGAGGACAGAAGAGGGAGTCAGATCCCCTGGTATTAGAGTGAAATAGATGATTGTTAGCTAACATGTAGGTGCTGGGCCTTGAACCCAGGGCGTCTGAGAGAGCAGCCAGTGCTCTTACAGGATAAGCCATCTCTCCAGGCCCTATTTTATTTTTTATTCAGTCTGTAAATAAAATTTATTGATCTGTCAGTAGAATGGTGCCACCCGCATTCAAGGTGGGTCTTATCACCTCAATTACCTCAGTGTAGAAACCTTTTCATAGACATGTGCAGAGGTTTGTCCCCAAGATGAGTCTAGATTCCACCAACTGGACAGTGTTAACCATCAGAGAGCCTCACTCCATATGCTGAAGAAAGTGTTTCTGATAAAGTTGGTGCCTTGGTTCACGTGTTTCATGTCCTTGCTGCGAAAGCATTTGCCTATCAAAGTATCACTTCTAAGGACCGAAAAACACATATTTATGTGGAAATTCTGCAACTCTACCATGTATTCTAAAAATTCATCACAGGCTGCCTGCTCGACTGTCTGCAGTAGGCATGTGGTAGGTGACAGCACTTCTCTCAGTCTCCTCAGAACACATGGCCATCCTTGCTCTCTTTGGCCCTGTGTTTAGCTTTGGCAAAATCCACGTTGCCTAAACGGTGGCCATCCCAGAGCTACGATCCCTGTCGTGTTGTAGGAATTCAGCACAGTTGCTGTATCTGGGGTAGACATTAGAATGAATAGTTGTTTTCTAGAAGTACTTTGACCTTGAAGAATCATTGTGATAAACAGTAAGGAATCTTTGTGGAAAACAGTGATTGTTTTCCATGATGTGTAGAATTTTTTTATAAAGGGGCTCTTGGATTATTGTGTATTGTAAACGATACACAATAAAGGACTAAAGTCATGAGGGCATGTGATGCTTTCATTTAGAGAGACATATAGATTAGATTGTGGACCTTGGTATGAGGAAATACTTTACCCCCCAAAAATCAGCTTTGTGTAACAATCAATAAATATGTCTTCGTGTAGTGGGTTCAGGGTTCAGTCCATCAGAGAGGCTAGACCTTCCTGCTGCCACACAGGCCTTAAAATTTCATCTTGGAGCCGGGCGGTGGCGCACGCCTTTAATCCCAGCACTCGGGAGGCAGAGGCAGGCAGATCTTTGTGAGTTCAAGGCCAGCCTGGTCTACAGAGAAAGATCCAGGAAAGGCACAAAGCTACACAGAGAAACCCTGTCTCGAAAAACAAAAAAACAAAACAAAACAAAACAAAAATTTCATCTTGGAGTGACTTCTTTCTTCAACCAACTCATGCAACACAGAACACCCTGACATTGTAGGATCAAATAGCAGCCATGTTTCAAGATCCTGGTTAGAACTGCACTGTGGTACTCTATTTAAAATCAGCAAACAGCTCCCTTTTCTTTATGTCCGTGACTCTAGCTGTCATTAGTTAAACATTTCACATCTACACAGGGCAGCAGCATCACACTGCAGTCATGCACTACGCTGGTGTTAATTCCCAATTTGCTACTGTGTTTCTGCATGGTGGTCACGATCTTCACATTTCCTTATTTTTTTTCAATGTCTGTGTCATCGTTATATGTGCACATACCAAAAAATATACATTTTATATAAACCACAAAACTTCCTAACTTTCTTGACATCTTATTTTGAAAATATTCAGACATACAGAAGTTGAGAGAACAATGAAAAAAAAAGTATATTTTCTTTAAGATTTAGTAATTTAACAATTTAACAAATATTTGGCTGTATATATTTGCTTTATATATTTATATAAACATTAGTTTTTAAGATGTTTTAAAAGTAAGCTTTAGAAACCATGCCATTTCATCTGTAAATATGTCACATATTTCATAACAACAACATGCTTTTCTTATATCACCACAGTACCGTGTAACATCTAAGAAAAATAACAATATACATTCTGTATTTAAAATTCCCTGGTTATGCTAAACAACATGCTGTGCACCTATAATTCAGCACTCTGTGATCTGGGGCAGGATTTATTCTGGACAACATAGTGAGATCCTGACTCAAAAAAATATATATATAAAGTAACATTAAAATTTAAAACAAACAAAATTTCTAGCCAGTCTGAAAACCCTTTAAAATGATCGTTACTATTTTTGTTTTAAAACTCTAAGGTGACATAAGGTAATAAATTTCATTTTGTTCTGATAGTCACAAAGTCACTCTAAGCCAATGTGACTGTTCAAACTTGTTCATTTACTATGCCCGCCCCATGGTTCACGATAGAGATTCTGCCTTGACTTCCCTTCATGTGGACTGGAGGCTGTAAGGCTAAATAAAGCCTTTCTTCCTCAAGTTGCCCTTGGTCATGGTGTTTATCACAGCAGTAGAAACCAAACTAGAACATTCATAACTGTGAGATTTGATTTGATTTTTTTGTTTTTCGATACAGGGTTTCTCTGTGGAACAACTCTGGCTATCCTGGAACCTGCTTTGTAGACTAGGCTGGCCTCGAACTCACAGAGATCCATCTGCCTCTGCCCCCTGAGTTCTGGGATTAAAGCCATTATTTTATTTTATTTATTAATTTTGTTATTATTATTATGTTTTTTGGGGGGGTTAAATGTGAGATTTTAAAACACAACACAAGCTCTTATACACAGAAGGAGAAATTTCAGATATGAAAGATCATTCCTGATTCCCTTTCATTGTTCCTCCTAGTGTTATTTACTAAAATGAGTTATAATCAGTAAATCAATCATAAATGATATATAGTTTTGTTATGGCTCCCAAAGGCAACATAAGTTTGAATTAATTTACTGAAATGATGTAGTATTTTAAAAAATGGTTAAAGGAAACACTATGTTTAAATCATTTATCACTAGTTTGATGACTGTAGTGACTTTTACCAGCCTCTCTGGTATAATTTTCCTTAAAATTAAGTGTTTTTGAAAGTGCTCAGTCTTAGCCCTGTAGTTTATTAAAGTTGACTAGAAGATGCTTCGATTCAACAAGTCCTGTGTTTATTTACTGAAAACCTTGCTCTGTGCAAGGCATTGGGTATGAAAATGAAAAAAAAAAAACCAACAATAACAGTGTTTTCATTCTCATGTTCAGAAATAAACAAGACTGAAGGGAATAAACGCATACTCTCTAACAAGCTGATAAATCTTATCATCTTGTTATAGCCAGCGCTCACTGAAAATTAAGAGCGCTATGGTGTGAGGTGCATGGTGCCTGTGAGCGCCGTGGTTGCGTGAGCGACTGACCTTTGGCCTTGAGGAGCAAACAGAAGGTGTGGAATTGAAGGTCTCACAACAACCTTGCAGAGTAAGCAGCCACATTTTCCCAGCTGTAGACTCCACGCTCCGCGAGACGTTAAGAGGAGCAGAAGCATGTAAGAGGAAAGGAAACAGAAGCAAATCTGCAATTTTCTGAACCTGTTTAGAGAGTTGGGTATAACGAGAGTAATCAATAGAGAAGCTGGAAAAATAATTTGGAGCTGTTTCTCTGGTGAGCAGTTTGGAAAACAGTGCTGTAGGCAAAGTGGTCCTTGGAGTTCTTAATGCAGGGGCAGAAGCTTCAATTAACACGTCAGAGTAATTCCGGAAGTGCGGTGAGTACATTGCAACGAAGTTGGTAAGAGACAAAGAGGAAGCAATTAGAAGAATCTAGAAAAGACGGTGAGGACCTGGTCCAGGACATGTGGAGGTCATGGGAGTGGGGAAGTGAAGAAAAGGGTGGATTTAAGAAACACTCGGTGTGTGCAGCGTGTGATGGTTCCTAGCTACAGTTCCAGTACTCGGAAGGCTGAGGCAGAGGTTCTGGAGTTCAAGGTCAGCCTGAGGTACATGGTGAGGCTGTCTCAAAACCTCCTTTGTGTGCTCCTTGAAAAAGAAGTGCGGTGTACATCAAATGGATAGAAGCGTGTAGCTAATTGAATTATGACTTCCTGGATCTTAGTAGGAGGACTCAAAGTTTGTTTTTGAGGTAAAATTCGTGACATTTGAAAATACGAGATTTGGTAACTTTCATAATAGTATGCAACCATGAACACCAGTTCTGGAGTATTTTCATCACTCTTAAAGAAAATCCTGTAAGCAACTGTCAGGTCCAAAAGAAACTCAGGACAAATGGCTCACTGTGGTTCCTATTTAACTTACCACAACCTATGATGGGCACCAGGCTCTCTCAGCATCACAAGCACCTCTGTGCAGGCTCCTCTGAGCACTTCTCAGCCCTGCCCCTTACCCTAAACCTCTCCAGCCCCCCCCCCCCCCAGCTTCCCTTCCCTTCCCCCAGCTTCTGATTCCTATGCAACCCAGCCATCCACTCTCTTTAAGCTCGTGGCTCTGGTTCTTGCTCTCTTGGCTCCTGGTCCCCTCTCTTGATCCTCTCTCTTCTCTTTCTTTCTCCCTCTCACCCTCTTTCTTCCCTCTTCTGACCATGTTCACTCAGGACTCTTCCAGATGCCTCTGGCTGTTTTCTCCCTCATATCTACAACAAAAACCTTCTCCTTAACCATACCTAGGAGCAGTCACGTCCTCATTTCCATTAAGCAATCACCCCCATACTATACTCTTCATCCTCCCCCTGACAACCACAAATATACTTTCTATCTCTATGAATTTACCCCTTCATGGTATTTCATATAAAAGAGAGCATATAAGAGGTGACCTTTTATGTTTAGCTTCTTTCACTTTCCTTAATGGTTTTGACATTCAGCCATGCTATAATACATATCTGCCCTTCATTCCTTACATAACAGGACAATATCCCATTGTGTGGATATACCACATTTTGTTTATCTATACATTTATTGATGGATAGTGGTGTTGTTTATACCTTTTGGGTTTTGTGGTAAGTGATACTATGACCATTCACATGCAAATTTTTGTTTGAGCATCAGTTTCTAACTTTTAGGGAAAGATACCAAGCAGTGGGGTTGCTGGGTTATAAGGTGATTTATATGTATCGTTTTGAAAAGTCACCAAATGGTTTTCCATAGTAGCTATACTATTTTGTATACTCACCAGTGACGTACTGAACTTCCATCTCCCCACACGCATGCCAAGTTTATTTTCTCTTAAAAAAGTAACAGCCGCCAGGCAGTGGTGGCTTATGCCTTTAATCCCAGCACTCGGGAAGCGGAGGCAGAAGGATCTCTATGAGTTCAAGGCCAGCCTGGTCTACAGAGTGAGATCCAGGACAGGCACCAAAACTACACAGAGAAACCCCATCTCGAAAACCAAAAATTATAAATAAATAAATAAATAAATAAATAAATAAATAAATAAAATGACAGCCAACCGGGGCAGTGTAAAGTGCTTGCTCAGGCCTGTGGGAGTGTTCCTCACATAAGCCTGGCATCCCAAGCTCAGTCCTCAGAATTCGCATGTGCAGATCTGGATGCAGTTACTACATCTGTGATCTCAGCATTCCCATGGTGAGGTGGGAGGCATGGACAGGAGAAGAATCCAGAAGTGTGCAGCACAGCAGAAACAAGAGGGTCCTGCCTTGTGAGCAAGTGGGAGGAGAGAACTCATTCCTGAAGGCTGTCCTCTGACCGCCACACTCACACTGTGCATGTGCACACACACACCGCACACACGCAATAATAGTTATAATACATAAAATTTAAAATGTTATTATTTGTTGTTTTGATTTTATTTACCAGATGGATGAGGACACCAAGCATCTTTTTGTATGTTTATTGATCATTTATGTATTTATTTTTGAAAAATGAAGATTCAGAGTTTCGCTCCATTTTTTAAAAATTGGATTACTATTTTGTTACTGAGTTGTTATAATTCTTTATATTTTCTGAATATTAGAACATTTATGAACTATGTGACTTGAAACAATTCTTTTCCATATTATAGTTTTCCATCTCATTGCATGGATCTTTTTTTCTCTTTAAAAAATTTCTGTTTTTTTTTTTTTTTTGAGACAGGGTTTTTCTGTGTAGCCTTGGCTGCCCTGGAACTCACTCTGTATACCAGGCTGGCCTTAAACTCACAGAGATTCATCTGTCTCTGTCTCCCAAGTGCTGGGATTAAAGGTACGCACTACCACCTCCCAGCAATAAATTATTTTTTAAGTGTAGTATTGGAGTCCAACCCCGTGTTTTTTTGCATGCATACTATACATTAAGCTTCACTTCTAGCCCCTTCACTTGATAGATTTTTGAACTATTTTTGCTGAAATATGAAACACAGTTGAGAAAATGAAGGGGATTCAAGACATGAGGAATCATAGGCCTAGTTTGAGGCAGAATTGAGGGCATGTAGAGGTATTTGGCTCCATGTAGTGTCTGGAGCATGTATTACATTCAGTATTTCTTTGTGTATGTGGTGTGTGTGTGTGTGTGTGTGTGTGTGTATTGTGTGTGTATGTGTGTGTATATGTGTGTGTGTGTATTGTGTGTGTATGTGTGTGTGTGTGGGGTTACATGTATATGTGTATGTGCATGATTACAGATATGTATGTGCCATACTGCATGTGTGGAGGTCACAGGACAACTTCCCATGTCAGTCATCTCCTATACTATGTTTTTAACTACTGTGTACACCAGACTGGCTGGCCTGGGCGCTTCCAGGATTCTCCTGTCCCCACCTCTCACCTTCCTGGATCACTGGGACTATGGAGAAGTGGCATCTGGTATGGCTTCACATGGGTTCTGGAGATCTGAACTCAGCTCCTCACACTTAACTCATTGACCATTTCTCCAGCCCAGCAGCACTTCTTGAGTCTAGCAGAGGAACTGGGAGAATGTTGCTGCTCTAGATAGCCAGAAGACAGGATTGTGTTCCAGAGAAAGAATGGTTACTCTTCCCTCCTTCAACAAAACCAAATTTAACCTACCATTCTTGGACCAATTTCCAGAAACCAAACCTTACTCAGAAACCCAAATCAACATGGATTCTAATAGAGGCCAAAAAGAACCAGGTACTGAGTATGAACAATAGAATTTACTGGTCAGAATTATAGCCTATTGTGACCTACTTATAAAATTTTCCTCCAAATAGACCACAATACGTATATATCTTCAGCCAAGCTTACACTATGTAAGATTTATTTATGCCACAGTAATTGAAAAAGCTGGTATAAAATTTAAATCCTAAATAAAATAAGACAGTTGCTTTTTTCATGAGGAACATATCATTGACTTTTTCTTTTTAATGTAATCTAGATCCCATGCCTTGATTTACTCAGCTGTGCCTAATGAGCATTTTTTATACCTTAGCTGAGTTGGCTCTTGTACAGAGGCGGTGCTGGTGGGGGCATAAAACAGCTTTTTTTCTGGAGTTCTGCCCCTCTTGCTGGTATCAAGAGACTCTTGTTTTCCAGTCTCCCATGCCTATGTCTGCTGCTCTGCAGACACCAAGACCTGGGCAATTTTTATGAATCTCAGGGAAGCCATTCTCCTGCTGAGCTGGCCACATTCACACATTTCATTTATCTGCAATAATAAGAATATCAATACCCTGGATTTATATGGAGCTGCTCATCCAAAGAGGTCAAAGCATTTTCATTTAATTGGATGTTCCCATGGTTTTAAGAGCCTCTGGGTATATTACAAGTGTAATAATAAAACAGTCTGCCCTCGTTCGCAAAATAATAGACAACATAAAACAAGACATGCACATGTACGGTTTCTGAACCTCATTGTATAAACTTAGGCAGGGTCTAGCTGTGGGCTTTGAGATCTTTTCTGAGATCATCTGTGTGCCTTTTCACCTCGTGACACCACCTTTCATCCATAACCCATTTATTCAATACCAGTTGTCTCCTTGAGCATGATTCACAGCTTCATTTTGTGCCTTAGTTTGTCTGCCTCCTTCCCCTCCGCTGCCCCTTCCTCCCCCTTTCTTTTTCTTCTGGAATTTAAGTCTCTATCTTATTTTTAAAAATATTTATTTTTAATTATGTTGTGTGGCGGTTTGAAAGAAAATGGCCCCCAAAGGGAGTGGCACTATTAGGAGGTGTGGCCTTGCTGGAATAGGTATGGTCTTGTTGGAGGAAGCGTGTCACTGTGGGGACAGGCTTTGTGGTTTTCTATGCTCAAGACACTGCCCTGTGTCACAATGTACTCCCTGTTGCCTTCCGATCAAGACATAGCCAGCACCATATCTGCCTCCACACCACCATGCTCCTCACCATAATGATAATGGACTGTACTCCTGAAACCGTAAGTGATAAGTGAGCCACCCCAATTAAATGTTTTCCTAGTAAGAGTTATCATGGTCATTGTGTCTCTTCATAGCAATAGAAATCCTAACTACAGCAGTGTGTGTGTGTGTGTGTGTGTGTGTGTGTGTGTGTGTGTGCGCGCGTGCAGGTGCCCATGTTTGCTGGCTAGTTTTATGTCAACTTGACATAAGCCATAGTTATCTGAGAAGAGTAAACCTCAATTGAGAAAAAATGCCTCCATAAAACTGGGCTGTAGGAGAGCCTATAGGACATTTTCTTAATTAGTGATTGAGGGCCCAGTCAGTCCATTGTGGGTGAGTCCACCCCTGGGTTAGTGATCCTGGGTTCTATAATAAAGCAGGCTGTTGCTGGGCAGTGGTGACTCATGCCCTTAATCCCAGCAGTCAAGAGGCAGAGGCAGGCCATCTTTGAGTTTCAGGACAGCCAGGACTACACAAAGAAATCAAACAAACAAATGAACAACCTGTCTCCGTGCTCCCCCTTTTCCCCTTCCCCACAAAAAGCAAGCAAGCAGGCTAAGCAAGCTATGGGAAGCGAGCCGGTAAGTAGCATCCTTCCATGGCCTCTGCATCAGCTCCTGCCTCCAGGTTCCTGCCCTGTTTGAGCTCCTATCCTGACTTTCTTTGATGATGAACAGTGAGTGATGTGGAAGCCAAATAAAACCTTTCCTTTTGGTTACAGTGTTTCATCATACCAACAGTAATCGTAACTGAGATACCACCAAAACAGGAAAAGGGCGTCAGATATCCTGGACCTGGGGAAGCTGCCCTACATGGGGCTGGGAACCAAACTCAGATCTCTGCAACAGCAGCATGTACGCTTACGCTTAAGCACTGAGCAATTTCTCTAGCCCTTCCATTCTATTTTTAAAGTCAGCTTAACTACAACCTATCTGTTCATGAAGATTTTGCTAGCCATCCCAGCTTTCTTTGATTCTTTTTCACTGAAACATCTTCAGCATTGTATGTGTGTGTTCAGTAAATTCTTTGGACTATGTTCATTTCTAAATCCCTTTACCCCATGTGCATGTCATCATCCCTACATAAAAGTTTCTATAACTGATCTCTTATATGTTGAGAAATGTTATTTAGCTCTAAGTAGCCTGTTGAGCCGGGCGGTGGTGGCGCACGCCTTTAATCCCAGCACTTGGGAGGCAGAGCCAGGCGGATCTCTGTGAGTTCGAGGCCAGCCTGGTCTCCAAAGTGAGTTCTAGGAAAGGCGCAAAGCTACACAGAGAAACCCTGTCTCGAAAAACAAAAAACAAAAAACAAAAACAAAAAAAAAATTCTGTAATCTAAGTAGCCTGTTGAGTTTGGGAGTCTATGTTAAAGACTGATAGTTAAAAGTGAGTAGATCTACTAATTTTCCTGTAGAATTAAAAAACAAACAAACAAACTAGTTTTTCCACATTCTAGTACAAGCTTGGAGTTATTCTTCAAGGCAACCAAGAATAGAAACAATGTTAAAGACTATATTTATCACAGAAGATGAAAGGTATATGGGGTTAAGTTTTCCTTAAGTGTGATATGAAACAGGACAATTAGGACTCTTTCTTCAGGGTTTAATTTGCTGTGTGATAATTTAATTATCACCTAATTACAGTTCTAGTATGTGATAAAAGCAGTCTATCATTTTTGACACTTATCCGAATCATGCTTTTAAATAAAATGCATTTGTTTATTTCCACTTAAAATTTATAGGATCCATAGGAAAGCATATAGATAAAAGAAAAATTATCCAAATTAGTGTGTGTGTGTGTGTGTGCGTGTGCGTGTGCGTGTGCGTGTGCGTGTGTGTGTGTGTGTGTGTGTGTGTGTGTGTGTTTTCTGAGATAGGGTTTCTTCGTATAGCTCTGGCTCTCCAGGAACTCACTCTGTAGACCAGACTGGCCTTGAACTTGCCTTGAACTCACAGAGGTCCACCTGCCTCTGCCTTGGGAGTTTTGGAATTACAGGCATGCTCCACCACTACCTGTCTTCATATTACTGTGTCTTAAAACAACCTCACATTGCTGTCAGAGACATGCTTTAGATACTTTGAAAGCATGCTTCAAAGTGAAGTCATTTTACTACTGGTCTAACAGATATGGAAACTGAGGCACAGAATGGCTTAAGTCAAAGGGAAGGTGGAATCAATTGAGGCCTTGGATTGACTCTAGTCAGTACTACAGCACAAATCATACTTTAAAATACACACAACATAAACTACCTTTTTTTTTTAATCATCTTAAATGTGTTAACAGTGGGCTTAATAGATTCAAAACTTATACAAGTATAAACACTGAACCTGTCTATTATTATATACTTTGTTTTATAAAGTCACCCTCCTCCCAGCTCTGCACACTCACTAATTTGTTTATTTATTATATTGTGTGTGAGTGCATGTGTGCATGTGTGTGTTTGTGTGTATGTTTGAAACAGGGTTTCTCTGTTTTGCCCTGACTGTCCTGGAATTTATCTATAGACCAGGTGACCTTGAACTCAGAGATCCATTTGTCTCTGCCTCCTCAGTGCTTGGATTAAAGGCATGAGCCACTGTAGACGAAATTCTAAACAGTCTTAGTAAAGACTGTTTAGAGAAACACAGAGCCAAATACAGAGGAAATAGCCAAAGAGATCAGAGCAATAGTCACGATTAGCTTTAGCTTACCACCAGCAGTAGCTTCCCCAGAGAGAGACCTCTTCCTGCCTAACTTGCACTTTTATTGCTTTCCTGTTCTGCCTTCTTATTGGCTCTAAGCCCAGCCACATGACTTCCTTGTCACTGCCTGTCTATACAGAACTCCAGGTCTCTATGGTTGGTACTGGAATTAAAGGCTCCTGTTACCACATTTGGCTGTGTCCTTGACCACACCGAGACCCTGTCTGCCATGTGAGCGGATTAAGGGCATATGCTACCACCTCCTGACTCTGCTTATGGCTCGCTTTGACCTCTGATCTCCGGGCAACTTTATTAACCTACAAATAAAATCACATTTCAGCACAAATAAAATATCACCATAAGCCACTACTGCCTGGCTAGACTATTTTATATAAATGGACTCCTCAGTCTTTGCGTCTGGCTTCTTTCACTTGGCACAGTGTTTCCAGGAGTTTTTTTGTTTTTCTTTCTTTTTTTTTTTTCATATTTGTTTAACCACATTCATACATCTCATATTACACCAAATTTATCATTATTGTCAAGAATGCTTCAATGAATGCTTATGTGCATGTTATTTTTGAACATGTAATTCTCTTGGGTATTATTTGTCAAAGAAACCACTATTTCCACATTGACTGAAACAGTTCATATTCTCAGCAACACTGTTCTGATTTCTTTATGTATTTGCCAGTATTCATTTTTCACTGGGGGCTGGGTGTAGTAGCCCATGCCCTTAAGCTCGGCACAGGCTGGTGTGAGTTTGAGGCCAACAGGGTGAAAGGAAAGCTGCTTTCTGCAATTGTCCTCTGACCTCCACGTGTGCTCTCCATCAAATATGTAACTTAATGTAAACAAATTTTAATCAAGAAAATACAGTCAGCCCAGTGAATGTGAAGTGGTAGCTATTATTGTTTTCATTTTCTTTTCTCTAATAATAACATTGAGCATTTATGTACATCCTTTGGAACTCTTAAAAATATCAGATATATGACTTACATACATATGTATATATAGTAAAGTCCTATTTTAATATGCATTTTCTTCTTGTTGCTCTTACTTTTGCTGTCATATATAAAAATAATAATAATAATCCATTGTTAAATCTAAGGTCATAAAGATTTACCTCTATATTTTCTTCCAAAAGTTCTAAATCATATATTTAGGACTTTGGTACATTTTGAATTAGTTTTTGTGTGTGGTATGAGGTAGGTGTCCACTTTTTTTTTCATGTTTATATCTAGTGTTCTATTGTCATTTATTGAAAAGATTATTCTCCTCCTCATATTTGAAATAGTCACATTTTAAAAATGATAATCAAAATATCATTTTGAATGATACTGGAATCCTTGTCAAAAATCCAACTGATCATGGCTGGAGAGATGGCTCAGAGGTTAAGAGCACTTGCTGTTCTTCAGAGGTCCAGAGTTCAATTCCCAGCAACTGCATGGTACCTCACAATCATCTGTAATGGGCTCTGATGCTCTGTTCTGTCATGCAGGCATATATGCAAATAGAGTGCTCATATGCACAAATAAGTAAATATTTAAAGAAGAGCACTTGCTGCCTTTGCAGAAGATCTGGGTTTGCTCACTAGCACCTACATGGGTGCTTACAACCATCTGCACCTCCAGTTCCAGGTCATCTGATGCCCTCTTCTGGCTTCTGCAAGCATCAGGGCACAAACATGTATGCATTTACATCCATGCAGGCAAGCATTTGTACACATGAAATTAAAATGCATAAATCTTAAAAAAAAGCCAAAAGTCCACAGACATGTGGAGTTATCTCTGGATTCTCAGTTGCATTCCATTTATGTGTTTCCTTTTATGTTAGCACTTCTCTTTTTGATTGCTCTAGCTGTTCTCTGTGGTTTTAAATTAGAAAAAATGCAAATCCTCTGTATTTGTTCTTTGTGTGTGTGTGCTTGTGTGTGTGAAGTCCTGAGGGCAACCATAGGTGTCTTCCTCAGTTGCTATTCACCTCGTTTGTTTTTGAGATAGGGTCTCTCACTGAATCTGGAGCTTGCCTATTTGGCTAGGCTGGCTAGTCAGTGAGCCCCAGGGATCCTCCTGCCTCTGCTTCCTTGGTGCTGGGGTCGTGAGTTCATTTAGCTGTGCCTGGTGTTTTACTTTGGTTCTGAGTATAAAATACAGGTCCTTGTACTTTTGTGCTAAGCACTTTACTGACTGAGCTATTTCCCCAGGCTTCCGCATTTTTTTTTCTTTTTCAATATTGTTTAGGCTATTCAGGGATTTTTATGTTTCCACATGACCTTTGGAATCAACTATTCTGTTACTGAAAAAGTTTTGTCATCTTAGCTGCATCATTTTCTCATCTATGTTTTTTTTTTTCATGCACTTAGGGATTCCTTTATTTTTGCCAGCAATATTTTGTAGTTTTCAGCATATACATATTTGATTTTCCTGCTTAAATTTATTCTTGTTTTATTCTTTTTGCTTCTGTTGAGTTGGGATTATTTGGCTAATTTTTCTTTCTTCCTTTACTTTTCTTCCTTCCTTCCTTCCTTCCTTCCTTCCTTCCTTCCCTCCCTCCCTCCTTTTTTCCTTCCTTCCTTTCGACAGGTTCCCTCTACATAGTCCTGAATGTCCTGGAACTCTATGTAGAGCAGGCTGGCCTGGAACTCACAGACATCCATCTGCCGCCATTTCCTAAGTACTGGGATTAAAGATGTGTGCTACCATGCCTAGGCTAGGTTAGTTCCTTTTTAAGATTGCTCTTTCTTATTGTATAGGACTATATACAACATTAAATACTGAATTTTTGTACTTTGTATCCCGTGAGATCACTGAATTCTTTTATTAGCTCTAGTAGTGTTTTGTTTTCATTTTTGTTTATTTGTTTTGGTGTTTTTTTTTGAGACAGGTTTTCTCTGTGTGACAGCCTTGGCTGTTCTGGAACTTGCTTTGTAGACCAGGTTGGCCTGGAACTCACAGAGATCCTCCTGCCTCTGCCTCCTGAGATTAAAGGCTTGAGCCACCATGCCCATCACCTCTAGTAGTGTTTTGTGGTATTCTTTATGATACATTCTATATAAAATCATATTGTCCATAAATAGAGATTGTTTTATTTCTATCTTTGGAAATTAGATGCTTTTCACTTTTTTTCTTGCTCTGGCTATGGTTTCCAGAATTTTATTGAATAGACACATTGAAAATGGACATCCTGGAGCTGGAGAGATGGCTCGGTGGTTAAGAGCACTGGCTGCTCTTCCAGTGGACCAGGTTCAATTCCTAGCACCCACATGGTAGCTCACCACTGTCTATAACTCCTGTTCCAGAGGATCTGACACCTTTACACTAATGCATGTAAAATAAATTTAAAAAAAAGAAAATGGACATCCTTGTCTTGTTTCTAATCTTAATCTTGTTTTTTAATTTTACATACTGTTATTTTTAAAATTCCACTATATTTATGAAATTTCCTTCATTTGGATTTTTTTTAAATGTTTTTATTTTAAGAGTATGTTGAATTTCTACAAAAGATTTTTCTGTATCAGTTTTGGTCAGCAGTTCTCAACCTGCGGGCCATAACCCATTTGAAGGGTTGAACGACCCTTTCACAGGGGGCGCATATCAGATATCCTGCATACCAGACATTCATATTACAATTCATAACAGGAACAAAATTACAGTTATGAAGTAGCAACCAGATAATTTTCTGGTTGGGGTCACCACAGCATGAGGAACTGTACTGAAGGGCCACAGCATTGGGAAGGTTGAGACCCGCTGGGGCAGATGCTTTCCTCTTCCACAGCCTGTGGTTTTAACCATTTGACACATTACTGCCTCTCTTTTCAGCTACGAATTACTGATGGCTGTATTTTGCATTAGGTACAAAAATCTTATTTTCATCAAAACCCACTGAAGTTATGACTTTTGATGGGTATATGTAATTTTCTCATGTGATCTATCCATAATTTATTTAATACTTCAGGTGGTTCTCCAAATTTGAGTGTTCTGTATAACCTTCTATGTCTCTTTTTAACTGTTTTTTTTTTTAAATTTTTTAATGTGTATTGGTGTTTTGTCTGCATTCATGTCTGTGAGAGGTTGTTGGATCCCCTGCAACTGTAGTTTCAGACTGTTGTGAGCTGCCATGTGGTTGCTGGGAATTGAACCAGGTCCTCTAGAAGAGCCAGCTAGTGCTCTTAACTGCTGAGCCAGCTCTCCAGTCCCTTAGCCTTCTATTTCTTTAGGAACAAGTCTTTAGGGTTGGAATGATTGGGAACTCTGAAGTCCTCTGTATGATTTCTGAGGGATTTTAAAAGGTCAGTGTGAATGTCTACCACTTAATGAATGTGGCTGTATTCTGAGTCAGCTGTCCGCAGCTCCAGACTGAGTCAGTCAACTTTCTGTTTCTGGAGCTCTTCAGTTTTCACTTCTATAAGGAAATCACCTCTTTACTTCCTCCTTCATATATTATCATTATTGTCCCCCAGTCTTCTCATTTTCCATCCACATTCTGACCTTGGCTTGCCAGTAGAACCAATGCAGGAAATAGAACTTTACCGGTTCAAATTGCATTTAGACACCACTGTGCATTATCATTGTACTTTATTTAGTTTGGAAGACATCTGCACTCTGGCCAGTTTGTTTTTCAGTTATCCCCTTTCCTTCATCAATATTCACTTGCCTGCTTCTAAATGTTTTTTTTTTTTTCAGAAAACCTGCAACATGCCAAATTGAACTTACACATAAGACAAATGTTGAAAAATTCGGTCTTAGAAAATACCAAAAAAAAAAGTCTGTGCCTATAAGTTCTTGCATTTGGCTGATTTAAAGACAGTATTTGAAGTTAATAATTTTGCACACTCAAGCACCAGCATAACTTTGGGGCCTTCATTTAAATACACGCATCTGCTTATCCATTTTGATATCATTAGATACATTAAATTAAAAAAGTGTAAAGTTATAAAAGGGAGTACACTGAAAAACAGCCTAAGGTCTGAAGAGATCTAAAGCAGATACCAAGTAGGAGACTTGAAGTGGCCACTCGTTTATTGTCCAGGCATGCCCAGAACTCGCAGAACTACGTTTCCCAGAGTGCTTAGAGCGGACAGGCGCCTCGGCCTCCAGCTGAGCATCAGTCCCGCCTTCTCACTCTAGTGATTGGTCTCTTCACTTCCGCGCCTCCGCGGTTCTCTTCTGCCATTGGTGGATGTTCCGCCGTGGAGTTTACTCTTTCCCGGTCCTGTCAAGCACCTGGCTCTCGCTCCCGTACCAAGATGGCGGCGGAAGCAGCTGGTGGGAAATACAGGAGCACAGTCAGCAAAAGCAAAGACCCCTCGGGGCTGCTCATCTCGGTGATCAGGTGAGGGAGGCAGGAGGCAGGGTGAGGACAGGGCAGCGGCTCGCCCTCCGCTGAGGAAGGGAGAGGCGTCGGTCGGGTCCCGCCCGCCGGCCCTTCCCTTCCTCCTGGCCTCCCCAGCCCCTCCCCAGGGCCTGTGGTCCGGCGGGGCGGCCCCCAGGACTCCCCGTTTCTCTGGGGCCCGGCTTACGGAGAGGAGCCCGCCCCTCAGCCTTCCCCTCAGGGCAGGCTCTTGACTTGGGTCCCCGGCCCTACAAGCTGGCTCGCTTGGGTTCGGGAAGCAGCCCGGCGCAGGTGTGCTCATTCACTCCTAAAACAGGTACTGGTTGGCTGACCCCGGTGCAGCTCGCTCGCTCTCAGCCAGGCCAGCCGGGGCCCGGGCTCCCGGGGTCAGGCCCGCGTCTCCTGTCCGGACTTCACGAGTGTCCCGTTCTGGGCACTTCCCACCACCTGTGACTAGCCCCAGCCATGCCACCGCTGAGCCCAGGTTCTGCGGTGAGCTGCTTAGGACTGGACATCCAAGGGACACACGTGTTTCTTATTTTGTCGCTTTCTTATTCCCTCAGAACCACACCAGAACAGAATTTCACGTCGCCCTCGGTGGTACTACTCTCTTCCTGAAGTAATAGGGTCAGAGTGGCAGTGGTGGACTATTTAAAAAAAAAAAAAAAAGTTTAAAACGTTAAACAAATTTAGACCAGCCTGAATAAAATGCACTCTGACACACTTACACGTTGTTGTCATTTGAATTTTACCCCACATATTTTCATGAACCAAATGCCCCTTGCTTCTCCCACTTCTCCTTCACTTTGATTTGAATTCTTAAGAGGGCTCATGTAATAGTCCTGATGATTTTTTTTTAAACTCAGGACCTACCAGAATTTGGTAGGTTGTAAGCCCTTGAAAGAATGGATAAATCAAGCTTCAGAAAGTTTACCACTTACTGGACTGAGAAAGACCTATCTATGGGTTTTATGTCAGAGACAGTAGTTTAAGACAATGGCCTGTTAAATTATTATCAATTTTATTTTACAAATGAGAGGATAGAACTTTCTGTGAAAATAATGTACTTTGTAGGTCTTGAAGAGAAAATAGGCTTGTGTAACTGTAAGACTATACAGCACAGATTTATCCCATGATATTAAAACCCCAATCAAAGCATTTGTAGTCCCCTATCTTAATTTTCTCTGAAATTCTAGTATGAGTGCTTGGAATCTTTTTCTGAACTTGTTTTTTTTTCCCTGCCTGGTAGTCAACACTCATAAACAATAGATATTTACTGGAGTATGGTGCCTGGCATTTATTTAGTACTTAGGAAATATTTGTTGAATGAGTGAATGAATGCTGTGAGGTTTTCAAAGACAAGTCAGATATAATATCACTCTTGAGCGTGTATTCTACTTTTGAGATAAAGATGTATAAAGAGTTTGAAAGGGACTTGGAGAAAGATGGAGTGTTACAGAGATGGAGACTTTATGGAAGGAGTAGTCATTTCCAATGGAAGTGGAGTGGGTTAGGGAAAGTAGCAACTTATGCCCATCCTCTTTGTGATTCTGATCCTGTATGTAGGCTTTGTGTGTCAGATTTCTTTTTTTTTCTTTTTCTTTCTTTTTTTTTTTTTTTGTTTTTTTGTTTTTTTGTTTTTCTAGACAAGGTTTCTCTGTGTAGCTTTGCGCCTTTCCTGGAACTCACTTTGTAGACCAGACTGGCCTCGAACTCACAGAGATCCGCCTGCCTCTGCCTCCTGAGTGCTGGGGTTAAAGGCGTGCGCCACCACCGCCCGGCGTGTGTCAGGTTTCTTAAGTGACAGATTTACCCTCGGTATGTGATATTTAAAAACTGAGAAAGGCCTTAAAGCTTTTTGACTGATTCTGATGTGGAGACATACATTTGCCTTGAAGGGTCAATCCTTTGTCATTTTCTGGGGGCATCACCCACTGCGGGATAGTGTATGACGTTGTTTTGTATTGAGTTATGGCCTCATATATCCCAGTCTGGCTTCAAATTCATTATGTAAATAGTTGTAACCTTGGACTCTTGCTTCCGTCTGCCGAGTGCTGGTATCACAGGTGTACATCACAATACCTGCTCTTATTTGGTTATCCAGCTTTCTCTTTCTTTTTCTGAGTCAGGGTTTCTCTGTGTAACAGCTCTGGCTGTCCTGGAACTCATTCTGTAGACCAGGCTGTCCTCAAACACACAGAGATCTGCCTGCCTCTGCCTCCCGAGTGCTGGGATTAAAGGTGTGCACCCCCCCCCCCCCACGCGCTGGTTATCCATCTCTTAATCCAATCAGTATGTATCACCTTTACTTTTTCACTATGATTTTGGCCCAGGGCATCCTTTACTTTGACTTCTGTTGTGAAGTACTGCTTTAATTTTGATTCTTAATCCAGATCATGTCAGAACACTTGAGTGACATGTTTCCTTTGTTGTGCTTTTTACAATCTTGCTATTAAGGTACGTCCAGACCTATCATTCTAGGCAAGTTTAGTAAAGATTGGGGTCTGTGCTTACATATGAACACAAGACTAGATGTTTTTGGTGCTGGAGTGTTGCTGTTTGTGTTTCAACATTCCTTTGGAGACAGAAACATTTGCTTTGGAATGAGGGATGATGTTGCTAATTTCTGTTGTTGGTTTCCTTCCTGATTTTCTTTTGTACTTAACTCATAAACAGTGCATTAGAAGAGAATGGTAGTATGGGTTTGGTGTTGGGATTTGGGGTGAGAGAAGGGCCCTGATTGGAAGACTAGAATAGGACCGTGCATTTCTTATCAGGAACTGTGTGTCATTCTGGTTTCGGCTCATCAAATCTGTGCAGTTTGTCCTGCTGCTCTTCTTGTACATTGTATTCATTGTTCTTAGATCTTCCCATGGACTTCAGTGACCTCCTTCCGTCCTTAATGTTTTTCAGATTCTCTCGAAAGACTAGACCTTTCCTGGTTGCTTTGGCAACAAGCTTCACAAAGGAAATCCCATTTTAGGATGGTGTTTTAAAAAGTCTGAGTATTCCTGTAAGGGTATTTGGTACATACTAGTACATGCTTCACAAAGGAACATGAAGTACAAGCTTCACAAAGGAAATCCCATTTTAGGATGGTGTTTTAAAAAGTCTGAGTATTCCTGTAAGGGTACTTGGTACATACTTTTTCATGGTGCCCTAGACCCATCATCTTGTCCCCAAAATAAATTAGCCTGTCATTTAAACAGTTTGATTAGTTCATCTTTGTTATATCATTGAACAGTGTTTTTCTTGTTTTGGAATGTTTAAAAATTTCCTTCAGTTCTCTTTCCCTAATGTGTAAACACCATTTCTACACACCAGGTTATATGTTGTAACATTTTATATTGCTTTTAAAATGATTTTATTTATTTATTTATTTATTTATTTATTTATTTAGAGATAAGGTGTCACTATAGAGCCTGGCTGGCCTGGACTTGCTATGTAGACCAGGCTGACCTTGAACACAGAGATCTATTTGCCTCTGCTTCCCAAGTGCTGGGATTAAAGATGTGAGCCACCATACCTGGCTAAAATGTTATTCTTAATAGAGGATAAGAACATTTCTTGTTGTAGACACATTTTGGTACTGGCTTAAACTCCAGATAAGGTCTAATATAAGGAGTGAGCTAGTGTACACACAGGAAATGGCCCGGCTTCATTGCCATCTTGAACTTCTGATTCTTCTGACTCTACCTCCTGATGCTGGGAGTACAGGCCTTCCCCATGACAGCTGGTTCTCACTGCCACTTTCTATCATTGTAGTAACTAATTAGATGATGGCTCAGGGTTTTGCTGGTATCAGAGTCCATCACTGAGAATTTAAAATAAAAACATACAGTGCAATTTCAGCCTCTCTCTCTCTCTCTCTCTCTCTCTCTCTCTCTCTCTCTCTCTCTCGGTTTTTTTTGAGACAGGATTTCTCTGTGTAATAGTCCTGACTGTCCTGGAACTTGCCTTGTAAACCAGGCTGGCCTTGAATTTAAAGAGATCCACCTGCCTCTGCTTCCTGTATGCTGGGATTAAAGGTATTAATAACCACTGCCTGGCTGTGCAATTGCAATCTTATATTTAATGGAAAGGGACTTAGAAGGTACTTAAATTAAAATCTTTAATCACTTAAAAACCCTGAATAAACACGTTTTAGGCCAGTCAGTTGTGTAATGGTCCACTCTTGTGTCTATTTAAAAGTCCTTAGGTCTGTGAGGAAGATGGTATTTGCGATTTGGTCTTTTGGAGACTGCCACTAACTGTGATTTTGGGTTTAATCACCACTGGCCCTTTACAGCAGAGCTAATTGGGTGGACATAGTCCAGTTTGGACAGTTTTACACACACATACACACACACACACCCCATATCTTCCTTCTTTCCTATTGATTACCCCACTTCAACCTTTTGTTTGGTGTGAAGTTGGAGTTGTGAAATAAGCAAGATGACATTTCAGAGATGCTATTTTATTTTTGTGAGTTCTTGTCAGATTTTTAATTGGGGAATATGTCTACCACTTACTGTAGGTGATTTGCTTTCCAATTAAACATTGAATATGACTTTTTTTTTTTGTACATCAGCCTGCAAATAGCCAGTTTAATTGGGGAGACAGACTCCGGTCGTGACTTAAGGAGGCCTTATTGAAACATTGGAGCAGAGCTTTTGTAGACAGGCTGGTTATAGATGTCAAGGGGGTTTGAAGGCAGTTGGAGGCTCACATTTTCATCAACTTTTATGTCTTCACAGAAGTTGGAATTTCAAAAACATAGAGAATCCTTTATTGTAGGCTCCTGTTAAATTCCTTCTTTCCTCTGTAGAGGATATTTTGGTCAGCCCATAGTTAATTCAAAGTAAAGTTTGTTGAGGGGTCCAGGCTTTGATCTGGGCTTTGAACAGAGACCTTTGAGGTTTGTGACAGTTTGTGGCAGGAAGAGCTTGGCCACTGTTTTGAGCTGGGTCCCAGGAGCTGTGTTAGGCATAGATACTGTTCCTAGCACCGTCTCTCTATCTGAGCCCATTGCAAAATAGCCTGTAGGTTTCTTACTCTTTGTTTCCCTCAGCCTTGTCCCTTCAGAGATGCAGTGCTGTTTGCAAGTTACTATCAGAACCAACAGTGTCGGGACTGGAGATGGAGCTCAGTGGGTAGAGTACTTGCATAGCACAAAGCCCTACCTAGGTTTGAGCCCTGGCATAAACTGGGTGTGGTGGTCCATACCTGTAATTGTAGCACTTGGGATAAGGGATACATGAGACTCTGTTTGGAAACAGAACAAACACTAAACTTTCAGGAGGTTCTGGGACAGCTAATAATGGTATTTATGGAAATGAGAAGAAAACTCCATTTTCTGGCTGCACATGCAGAATTAATATCTTGGGGGACCGAGTTGTGCTGGCTAGATTTTTGTCAACTTGACACAAACTGTAGTCATCTGAGGGAGGAGGGAACCTCGATTGAGGAAATGCCTCCATAAAATCAGGCTGCAGGCAAGCCTGTAGAACATTTTTTAAATTAGCGATTGATGGGGGAGGGCCCAGCCTGTTGTTGGTGCCATCCCTGGGCTGCTGATTCTCTGTTCCAAAAGAAAGCAGCTGAGCAAGCCACAATGAGCAAGCCATTAAGCAGTACTTCTCCATGGCCTCTGAATTAACTCCTGCCTCTAGGTTTCTGTCCATTTGAGTTCCTGTCCTGACTTCCTTCAGTGATAGACTACAATCTAGAAGTGTAAGACCAATAAACCTTTTCCTCCTCAATTTGCTTTTTGGTCATGGTGTTGCGGCAATAGAAACCCTAGCTGAGACACAAGTCTTGGTTTCTAAAGCCTCAGGAGTCATTGTTAACGTTGGAATTTCTTAAAAGCTTTGAGCATTGTGGTTTTATTATTGTGTGATACCATCATTTTTTCAACCCATACCTTTATAGATATGTCTGGACACAAGCCTTTGGTGAGAGGGTCAGTGCGTGGTTTAGGGTTGATCACAAAAACTTAACTACTTTTGTATCTTGGAATCACTCAGTCCCCATACTGCCCCCAGTCTTAAGTTCCCCTATGAAACAGGATGATTAGAAGGTCTGGTGTGGTTTGGGGGAACATGAAATGAGACAAAACATGAAAGTGCTTTGTACAGGTTGGAACAGAGGCACTCAGATGCTTAATTCTTCATTTCTAGTGTCTGGAGTGTTTTTGGTTAGAAACTTGATTTTTTTTCCTAAATTTGAGAGTACTTGCCTGGCATACCTCAGGCTATGAGTCCAATCCATTGCACAATAAATTAATTAATTCACAGCTGGAGACCAAACCCAGGACCTTGTGCATGGGTCCAGTTCATGCACAACAAAGAAAGAAACAGATTCAGAGCTGAGGACGAAACCCAGAACTTTGTGCTTGCTAGGCAGGTCTCTACCACTGAGCTAAATTCCCAGCCCCTATTACGTATCTCATTGAAAACCCTTTATTCTGAGACATGCCTTGAAATGATTGTGCATACTTACAGCCAGTCATTTTACAGATGTATCTCTGTGTTTTGCCACCTGCAGTCATAGTGTTGTAAGTTGTTGGTGTGGTGTTTAATGTGGTTTTCTTTGGGCAGGCTTTAGAGGCTTTTATTACTAGTTGGTGGGGTTTTGGTGGTCGTTTGCAGTGGTAAGTTCTGCTTTCTGTTGCAAACAGTCTGAGTCTGCTGCTGTTTACATTTTGTTAACTGCTTTCAGACTATGAAATGAATTAGACCTTGATCCTTATAATAGTAGCTCATTTTTTTTATGTGCTAGGGATTCAGCCTTAAAAACAATCAGAACTTACAATGTAATACAGAGTAATAAAAGAATACTTTTGTGTTACCTTTGCTAGTGTTGATATAAGCAATTATGCATTTTAAAATTTTTATGAGAATTTTTCTGAATTGCTTGTTACTATAAGCCCTTTCAAAAAGTAAATAGGACATAATTCAAAAGATCTTGTTTGTTTTTCATTTAAAACTTACTGCTGTTGACACAAAAAACACAGCTCTCACCTTAAAGAGAATAGGAAATAGTTTATTCTGCAGTCATTTTAAAGCACCATGGTCTGGGAACACAGATTTAGGTTATCCCAGATTCCATGTTCCAAAGTGGGAACAGTTTTATAGTTTTAGGGAACAAAGAAGGTCATAAATCAAGGGAAGTTTAAAATACATGGTGGGTATATCAGAGAGGCAGTTAGAGCAAGATGGGGGAGGCTTTTTTTTTCTTCCAGTTTTTCAAGACAGGGTTTCTTTGTGCAACAGTCTTGGCTGTCCTGGAACTCACTTTGTAGACTAGGCTGGCCTCAAACTCAGAAATCCACCTGCCTCTGCCTTCTGAGTGCTGGGATTAAATGAGAATGCTACCACTGCCCATCAGGAGGCTTTTCTATAGGCCCAAGATGCTATTTGATGAAGTTCTTAGCTTTTGGTTGGTGGATGCTATTGGTCTGCTAAGTCAGTAGATTTCCAAAAGTTTTTATCTGTTAGTTACAGGATGTTAGTTCTTACACAGAGGTGGGCAATGCCTGTTCCAGGGGCTAAAGCTAGCCCAAGACAAGGTATTTAGCCTCTGGAGATACAACATTCCAGTCTTTCTGTATCATCGCGCTTTCAATCAGTCAGTCTTTTTAGACCCAATTTCTTTCCAGGAATTGTCATTCCCATCATTTTATATCCAAAATCACCCTTGAAAGCTTGCTAGGAAGCATCTTCTCAGGTACTGTCTGACCCATCTGACATGAATCTGCATTTTTATAACTAAACAGATGATCTGGAAGATGATAAAGTTTGGGTAGCCCTTAAACATACTTTATTGGGGAAATAAGATATAAGAAACAAATTCAAATTGTTACCTTTCTTTAAAGTTGAGATAATGATAGAGCTATGCTTTTCTTCTTCTTTTCAGTGAATATACTTTTTAAAAAAGTATTACTCAGGGTGGAGAGATGACTCAGCAGTTACGAGTACATTCGGTCTTGCAGAGGACCTCAGTTAGGTTCCTGGCTACCATATTGGGCAGCTCAGAACTGCCTGTAACTTTAGCACCACAGGTATCAGATGCCTCTGGCCTCCATAGGCTCTGCATTCACTTATGTGAAGGTATACGCTTAAACACACACACTTGAAATACATCTTCAAAGTTTAAAAAGGCATTGCTGTTAAGATGATTATTTGTATAATTATATATATATATATATGAATCATGCCTGGGACTTTGCTAATGTAGTTGGGGAACAGGGTTAGAGCCAGTTCGGGGATAGGTGAGGCCAGATTGGAATGTGGCACTATCTCTTGAAGGTGGAATTTTTTGACAAGTCTTTTAACTTTTGTATGTGGTCAAAAACTTCCATTAAAAATGTTTATGTGGGGGCTGGAGGCAGAGTGTCTATTTAGCAGATCAGTAAATCACAGAAATGCAGTATGACATAGTAGTCTTTAGATCAGTGGTTCTCAACCTGGGTTCTTGACCCCTTTGGGGGGTTGATTGACCTTTTCACAGGGGTCATATACCAAATATCCTGCATATCAGATATTTATATACATTATGATTCATAGCAGTAGCAAAATTACAGTTATAAAGTAGCAACAAAAGTAATTTTTTTGGTTTGGGGTCACCACAACATGAGGAACTGTATTAAAGGGTTGCAGCATTAGGGAGGTTGAGAACCACTACTTTAGATCTTGTCATTTCTCTATGACACCTGTATTCTCAAGCTTCATGGGTGCTTTCATTTAAGAAGCCTACCCCCAATTTCCAATATGTATTTGACCACTTAATACCTGTCAGAATCTTGTAAAACATCATTTTGAGGAACTCACCAGGAAGTGAGGATCTATCTCTGTGGACATTGCTTTCTGAGGGGTGCTGGACTTTATAAGGAAGTAGGAAAGAGATAGAGTTTTAAGTTGACTTTGTCAGGCTTAAGCTCAGTTTTATGCCTGAATCAGGTGATTTTGCTTAATTTTAGATAATAGCTGCCTTTGTTGCCTAAGCAATTTATACCTTTTGGTTTCCAGTACTATTCTGCATAACTGAGTTAACTGCACTACTGAAGCACTATACGCACATGTGTTGGGTGTAATAATTGGCTCTAAGTGCTGTCTGAAGCCAGACACCAGTGAGTTTTCAAGTGACTTTAAAGCAGACATTGTTTACTGTTACTTGAGGCTACACGTCTCTCTCTACTGTTAAGGGATGTTCATATGCATGAGAAAACTTTTTCAGAGGGACTTGTCATTGTGGATTGCTATCAGGATGGGATTATCCTATATTTCATAGGCTCTAATAAGCGATAATTAAGAATCAAGGCATTACAATGTATAATTGAATAGAATAAAATCCGATTTGAAAGTGAGGTGTTGATTTACTTATGCTTTGATTAAAGTGTATCTTGTGTGATTATGTAGTGATACACATCTCTAGCATTTCTTTAATGTGTGATCCTTTATTCAATCTCAGACTCATGAGGGCCTCTTATTTTGATAACTCCCTGGAAGCAGTTACAGATGATTCAGCATCTATGAAGTATAGCAGTGTGTCTTGCTTTGCATAATCAGCTTGGAACTCTGAGCTGTGTAGTGTGTGTATCCTTCAGTCTCTTTTCTTCCTCATGGGCTTTGAGTTTCTCTCTACTCATGCCTAGAGCTGTTGTCTGTAGTTCCCCTGCTGGCTGTAGGTATATTTTGCTGTCTGCCATGTATGAGATGGGTTGGATTTTCTTTTTATTTGGAAAGAAAATGTGGCTCTAGTACTTTGAAGTAAGTGCTGGGTAGAACTGATAATGTAACGGAGCAGGGTGGGGAGAAAGCACGATTGACATTGGAAGGGTCATATCTGCTCTAGACATCTGTGGGATCACTAACAAAAGGGTGTATTTTCTTCTGAAAAGACTGGTTATGCAGCACTCGGTTTTCACTTTCTGGAGTAAGGCTTGGAAACTAGTCCACCCTCAGGTTCAGTTCTTGTCTTGTGCTCTGGTGTTTGAGCGAAGGGATTCCTGGTGGTGGGTTTGAGGTTCTTGATGATAAGAAGAAGCACAGGGACCTTGCAGTATCCAGCTGATGTCCTAGGTCCACATGGAGTACTTCTCAGAAAGGGGGTAACTGAGGACATTTGATTCCTAGTATAGATGGTGCTTTGTCATTTGCTGATTAGTGATTTTTGGATATGTGAAACTGTACTTGTAATTAGTTTTTCTTAGTTGCTTATAGGAATTTCCATTAAGTGTTCTCTCTCTCTCTCTCTCTCTCTCTCTATATATATATATATATATATATATATATAATGTATATATATGATTTATTTATTATGTATACAGTGTTCTGTCTGCATGTTTGCCTGCCCACCAAAAGAGGGCATCAGATCCCATTATAGATGGTTGTGAGAGCCACCATGTGGGTACTGGGAACTGAACTCAGTACCTCTGGAAGAGCAGCCAGTGCTCTTAACCTCTGAGCCATCTCTTCAGCCCCAATAATTGTTTTCTTAGTTTTTATTATTTCTAGAAGAGAGGCCAGTGTAGGCTAACAAGGAATGCCCTTAATAGACAGCTAAGCCCATTATCAGAAAACATGGCTGAGTTCTAACTCATTCTGAAGGAGTCACCCACATTTAGGTGTGTAACTTTATTTCTTGTAACAAGTGTCTCACGAGAACAGCCCTCCTAGCTGAGGTTCTCCTGATCTTGCTAAACTTCATCACCTCCTCTGTTTGCCATCTCTAAACTTAGTCCAAGTAGAGAATTGAAATGTCATCATGAAAAGAAAAAAGCCTTTTGGTGGGATGCACAGTTCAGTTTATAACTAAGCTGTCCCTTTATCACCTTGTTAAAATACTCTAAGCTTCTAGAGCAGTCATCTGTCATCTGCAAATAGGTAACCTCAGGCAGGAGATTGTATTCAGCACTGACTGTTATGCTGTCTTGTGATAGTTACCAGTCTTGCATCAATACTGATACCAACATGTGTGCTCTACACTCTCCAGAGAACTGCTAGGTGACGGCTTCAGCTGTTGAAAGATTTGCTAAGATACTCTAACTCACCTAGTTCTATAACTTCTCTAAATTCTGTTTTTAGATGAGAATGAAAAAATAAATCATTGGAAAACTATGTATTTGGATTCTATTATTTTGTTTCCCGAAATATGGAGGCCTTAGTTTTTTAAATTATGCTCCTGAAGAGATGTTGATGTAAAATTTGTTGTCTTGTTTTCAGAAGATTGTTGAGGACATCTTTCACTATATTGTAAAGTGTTTCCCATGTTGTTTTAAATGAAAATTTGGCTTGCCTAAATGAGTCTATCTTTTAGAAAATGAGAATTAGAACTTTTTGCCTTGGCTGCTTGGAAGTTCAAATGTAGATTAAGAACTCATTTACTATGAACTCTGGCCATGTGACCTGCTTATATTTTACATTTATATAATGATGTTCTGTGTATTTTACTGTATTCTTAGAGAAAACATCTCTGATATTTGTTTTTTTGAAAGAGATGAGATATAATTAAAATGAAACCAGTGTAAATGTGGTTACTGGTTGTCACCACTAAACACTGGCTGATTAGTTACCACTTCAGTGACCACCCAGAGTAAAGGCCACAGATCTGTGTCTGGTCTGGCTCCTAACTTCCTCGGTCACTGCTACACTAGCAGTTAAGTAGCCACGGTGATCTCCTTGCCGATTCCTTCCCTTAACAGTTTGAATTCCTTCTCCTTCATGGCCCATGCATCCTCTGTCCTCCCTAGAACAGCTTCCCCACAGAGAATGTCTTCATAAAGGCCTTATTTACATGCTTCTTTTTTGTGCCCTTGCTGGAGGAGGCCATTTTTGTCTCTGTTGTACCACAGCTCCTGCTTCCTGCACTTCCCCACTTACCTACTTTATGGTCTGCACCTCCACACTGAAATGTTAGCTTCTTGAGGGAGGACTAAGTTAGTTACTGCTGTGTGTCTAGCCGCATAGAACTGCCTGGAAGTAACGGTGCCTAGTAAATGCTGTTGAATGAATCAGTGAATTGGGCATGACCTCCAGTGAGACCATTCCACTGCATTCGTCCTGGGCAGAGAGCTGTCCTGCATGACCTTCCACACGCTGCATCTTGCTGCTGCTCATTATGTAGCTTTTACTAAACATTTAACGTGCCAGGCACTGTGAGAATCTAGAGAAAAGGTCTGATCTGTGTTTGTAATAGATCCATAGGGACTTTGGGGTGGGGAGGCTTGAGGGGATTTGGGCTAGCAGAGTTGGGATTCATAGATTATTTATTTTGGTTCTAATGCTGTGAGTCCACATTTCCATTCTGCTTTATATTTTGCATGGCACCTTCCCACACTTCTTCAGTCCTTGAAATGTCCCGGAGAGACAGGTGTTCTTATTCTCTTCCTGTTTTACAAGGAAAAACACCCAAGAGAGGTTGAGGACCTCATTGAGGTTGCCGAGTTCTACTTGTTTTTGTTTACTAAGGATTTCTGTTTCTAAACCAGGGCCTCACTGTGTAGCTCAGGCTGACCTCAAAGTCATGATGCTCCTGCCTTAGCTTCTAAGTGTCTGGGATTAGAAGATAATGCTGGCTTGCCCCACTGTAAAGCCCTATTTGAGTCTTCAGTTTTAACTTTTGAGAACAACTATTTGTTTGATTTTATGAGGATACTTTTTATGGTTTTGTTTTCTTGCTTTGTTTTTGAGAAGGTCTTATATAATCCAGGTTGGCCACAAATTCACTTTGTAGCTGAGGTTGGCTTCAACTCCTGATCCTCCAGCATCTGCCTCACTAAGTGTTAAGATTACCATACCTAACTCAAATATCCACCTGCCTCTGCCTTCTAAGTTTTGGAATTAAAGGAGAGCGCCACTATACCCAGCTAGAATGTTCAACTTTTTTGCACAGATAAGTGGTATGGGGAAAGAAAAGTGAACTTTTGTGCATGTTGTGGACTGGACCCAGGACCCTGTACATACTGGGCAAGTGCTGTCCCACCAAGCTCCTTCTGCAAACTCTGAATGCCTCTTTGTGACATGTCTACTGAGTGTTCTAAGAAGGATTTGGTGTATTCCCAGCAGCAGCATGGATTTGGTTGTTTTCTTCTTCCATTCTTTTCCTCTGTCTTTGATTGAAAGTTCTAGCTTTGGTGAGTGATGGGCTGTCTTGGTGAGTAACCAGATTTTCATAGGTGCACTTTCCCTTCTGTCTGTGCTTCCTTTGATCTTTTAAAAGAAAGGCATTGACTTTCATGCTCTTGTCTCTGTCTGGACTCCATTACTCTATAAAGTCCAAAGTGAGAGCAGGATTACTCCGTGGAAGGAATTGCTGATGGTGAATGCTTATTTTCCTTTCACAACATTTGTCTGGTCAACTGAAAGACTGAAGCTGCTATTTAAAACAAAAAAAAAAAAAAAAGAAGAAGAAGAAGAAAGAAAGAAAAGAAACCAACGAATCCCATTTTCAGTCTCTGGATCTTTATTCCATGTTTTAATGCTTGTCTGTGGGACTCCTTGGGAGCTGGTCCCTTGTGAATCTACTGGCACAATCTGCCATCCTTGTTCCTGCTGGAAGGATTTGGTGGCCCGTTAGCCTGTTAGGAGAACACATTCCTTCCTGGGGATTAATTAGTCCTGGTTAGAGATGCAATTCATCATGTAAAATACCAGAGCTGTCTGAGTGAAAAATTCTATGTCCAGCTTCACTGCAATCTAGTTTACCTTTTTGTGTTCCTGTGTGAACTCTGCACCAGTTTGTAAATCATAATCACAGTTTACATCAAATAAGGGCAAAATCTAAAGAGTGGTTGTGTAAGTTGAATGTATCTAGGAGTGCCAACTTTACATCATTGTCCTTTCCTTCTGTCTTTTTGTTTTTGTTGTTCTTTTTTAAAACCTTTTTGCCAGGTCTAGCAGCATTTCTTAAAAAGAAAAAGAAGGGAGGGGAAGGAGGAGGAGGGGTGTAGAGGGAGGAGAAGAGGGGCGGAGGAGGGAGGGAGAGGAGGAGGAGGAAGAAGAAGAAGAAAAGAAAAGAAGAAGAAGAAGAAGAAGAAGAAGAAGAAGAAGAAGAAGAAGAAGAAGAAGAAGAAGTAGTAGTAGTAGTTGTTGTTGGGTGTTGGTGGCACACACCTTTAATCTCAGCACTTAGTGGGCAGAGGCAAGCAGATCTCTGTATTCGTGGCCAGCCTGGTCTACAGAGTGAGTTAGCCAGAAAGACCCTGTCTTGAAAAACCAAAAACCAAACCAAAACAGCCAGTGGTGGTGATGCACGCCTTTAATCCTAGCACCCAGGTGGCAGAGACAGGCAGATCCCTGTGAGTTCGAGGCCACTCTGTGGAGAGTTCCAGGATAGCCAGAGCTGTACAGGGAATCCCTCTTTCAAGCCCTCCCTCCTCCTTACCCCTCTACTTCTGCCAACAACAACAACGGGGGGTGGGGGGGGAAAGAAAAAGAAAAAAGAAAAACCCAACAAAAATAAAAGAAGGAAAAAACTGTAGGGTCTCATGTTCATGTTCATCTTTAGCTGACCAGTACTTTCTTACAGGTGAGCTGTCACACATGGTTATGGTGAAGTCCTCAGCTTGGGATTGAGGCAGGAAAAGTAGCAATTCATATGTGTGGTAGAAAGAGACTGGGCTTTGGGATCAAGTGTTCTCAGCTTTAATTCTAGCCTAAATTCCACTTGATAAACAAAGACAAAAACCCCTCCAAACTAAAACCTGAGAAGAACAAAAAATGTAGTTTAGAATGATTGTGCCTATGATGTGATATTATCTCTTTTTGTTTGGAAGTAGGCTTCACCCCACACCTTTGACACTAACAGGGCAGCACATGCAAACTTCCATGACACTGGGTAGTAGGTGTGCTAGAATAAAGAGCTCAGCCTGGGTAGTTAGAGTTCTGAGAGAGATTTTTTTTTTTTTTTTCCGAGACAGGGTTTCTCTGTGTAGCTTTGCGCCTCCTTTCTTGGATCTCACTCTGTAGACCAGGCTGGCCTCGAACTCACAAAGATCCACCTGGCTCTGCCTCCCGAGTGCTGGGATTAAAGGCGTGCGTCACTACCGCCCGGCCTGAGATAGATTTTAATTACTCTGCAGTTGTTTAAAACCTAATCTATAAACAGACTGACTTGGGTTTTCAATCTTTCTAGGATCTCTTATTCTCATTGTGTGAGGTGGGCAAATTAATCTCTTCAAAGCTGAGCTACTTCTAGTGTGGAAAGGGCTGGAGGATAACAACAGGCCCCACTCCAACAGGAGTGGACATATATTCCATAAAAAGTCAAATAAAGCTGGTTTCTTGCATATGTAAGCCTCTCTAAATTTTAGAGGTCTTTATTATTTTCATTATCTTTACTGCCTTTCCCTTCACTAATTAAAAAAAAATACTGTAACAATTTGTAATTTTAGAGTTTTATGTGTTTGACTAAAGACAAACTCATCCATCTTAGGTTACATCAAAAAGAAGAGGATGAACTTTCAGTGTGAGTTAAACTTGGCACAGGATAGTTCTTATATAAATATTTCCTCTGGAAATAAAAATAGGAGAAAAGATCCCCTGTGGACTCAATTTACTCCTAATCTTCGTTTTAGTAACCCTTTCTCTTTCCTGAGTAACTCCTAATGATCCAGTAATGCATTGCAGTGACAGCTCATGCCAGAGAAGGTGTCCTCCCTGGGCCTGACATCTTCCTTAATGGGAGTTCTGACTAGTTAAGGTAAACAGTGTGAGATGTTTGGCATGTTCCTTCCACAAATGGCAGTGTGTCTGTGAGGGGGAAGGAGAATGTGAGAGGTACTGGGAAAATGGCAGGTTCATGCTGTACTGTAGCACTGCACAGGTGATGGAGGAAAATACCCAGAAACTCTTACCAATGGGACAGTTGATAAATTGAAAGCATTTCTTGATTGTTCTTTAGATTAACATCCTGGAAGGTTTCAGATTTAAAGAGCAAAGTTATATGTCATAAAAACAACAGAGACACATGCTAAGATGCTCGGAACCAAATATTGAAGGTGATTTTTTGGCTCTCCCTTTGAGACCAAGTTGATGTACTTTAGTAGTTAAGTACTTGTGTATTCTCTACCTGAAAACAACCTTGGAAATCGACTGGCTTAGGAACACGAGTTTACAGATGAGGAAATAGGGTCTGGCCTGGTATTGCCCTTCATAGCTCCCAGTAGTGTTTCATTTCATGCAACACTTGATCTCTTGGCATCCCTAACACATTCACAGAATTCATTTTGGAAGGTACATTGAAGTCACAGACAGGCCTCCTGAATTCCCCTCTAAATTGAAAAAGAAGTTTTATATATTGTGTGGCTCATGAATTAAGACCCCTTGCTCTGAGTGACAGTTTGGAGAAGAATGTTGTACAGTATTTTGCTTGAAAGTATCTGGAAGTGGGTATGTGATTGATTTGCTGACAGACCATCTCTGAAAGCAGTTCTAATGATGGACTTATAATTGATTGCATCCATCATTGAGAGCCTAAAATATCCCCCTCCCTAAATTAAAAAAGATAAATGAAATAAACTAGGCTGATTATATAAGCTGACAAATCTGAGGGAATTTAATGAAACTCTAAATTACCACAGGGAGCAGATAAGAGAAAAAGGTTTCTTTATTATAATACTAAATTAAAAAAAATTATTCAAGAAAGATAATGGAGGAAACAAAGATCTGTGGCCCATGTATCAAACTGAGTTATTGAGAGATTTTTAATAAGTGTACCTATCTCATTGTCTGGTTATTGTTGATTCCTATCAATCTTGTTGGTGCTGTTTGAAGAATAGTGAATGCAGGCACCGTCTTGTAGTGCAGCTTAGGTTATTGCTGTTGTAACAGATTTTAGAATTAACGTGACCTTATCCCCAGGCTGCTGGGCGCTCTGTTCCAATTTCAGGCCATTCTCGTGAGCTTTTAGAAGGTGGTTCCTCGGTGAGAGAAATTTTATCCCTTAGTATATTTCAGCCACATATGAAAGAAGGCCATCCAGAGTGACTTAAACAATGATATTTATTATCTCCCCTAACAAGAAGTCTTGAGGGAGGGCAGCTTCAGGGATGGCTCCTTCATGTCGCCCATGGACACAGCTGCAGTAGCATTTGCTATGCCTTTTGCTTCCATAGATGACAGAAGTGTCTGAGAATCTCAGCTCTATGTGTCAGTGTCCTGGGCTGGAGAAGGGACCTTTCTCTAGATGTTCTGTAGGTTTTGTTAGCCAAAGTTGTAAGAAGAATGGATCTGTTAGGAATTACCATGATTCTTATAAATCAAGAGCTGCCCTGCTTCCCTCCATATCCATGCCCATCTGCTGTCTGATTAAAATAATTCAGAGGTCAAGAGAATAGATGAAGGGTGGGCTCTGTGGCTATGCAACCTGTGCATGTACTTAGGTGGGTGTTGGAATCAACCTTGAAGGTTATTTTGTATTTTCTGGTAATTCATGTCATTTCCTTGTTTGTAGTATGAATGTGCTAGTGTATTGACTGGATACTATTCTTCTGATTGTTGCTTTGAAGTTTGACACAGCTTTATAATTTCTGTCTTCACTAGGACTCTGTCTACCAGTGATGATGTTGAAGACAGAGAAAATGAGAAAGGCCGCCTTGAAGAAGCCTATGAGAAGTGTGACCGTGACCTGGATGAATTGATCGTTCAACACTACACAGAATTGACAACAGCCATTCGCACTTACCAGAGCATCACAGAGCGCATCACTAACTCAAGGAATAAAATCAAGCAGGTGAGCCTTCTTTCTTCCTGTCTGGCAGTGGTCACTTTCCCTTACAGGTGTGGTTTGTGTGCCTAATGGTCCTTGACCAGTGATTCATAAAGACAGTTTCCGCAATTTTGAGAAGCTGTTGTTTTCTGGGTACTCTACCTTTAGTGCCTAAAGGACAAAGTGAGTTTCTAAGAAATGCTTTTATATTTGGTCAAAGGGATGATCTACTAAAAACAAAAAACAAAAAACCTGCATACCATCACATCATATTTTTGTAGTTCTTAGCTACATATTTTTTATTTTAAATTGTATGTGGTGTGTGTATGTATCTGTGGGTCTGTGTATGGAGGCCAGAGGTCAGCATTGGGTATCTTCCTGTATTACTTTCTACTTCTTCTTCTTCTTCTTCTTTTTTTTTTTTTTTGAGACTAGATCTCACTGTATCTGAAGCTCCCTGATTCAGCTAGACTGGCCTCCCAGCAAACTTCATGGCTTTACTTGTCTTTCTCCATCTAGCACCAGGGTTACTGGCATGTGCTACCATGCCTAGCTCTTTTGTGGCTGCTAGAGATCTGAACTCAGGTTGTCATGCTTGTGCAACGCGCACTGAGCACTGAGCCATTTCCTGAGCCCCTAGGCTGTGTATTTGAAAGATCACTCCTTTAGTACTTTTTTGTACTGTTCTTTATAAGTAACAGTGATTGCTACTGTGTTGAACACTGACTTTTTTTGTTGCCAGCCATCATTGCTTTTGTTATCTCAACAGATTTAGAATGTGAACTCAAGGCTCCCTGACTGTAAAGCCTTTACTGGCATTTTTTAATTTTTCTTCAGTAATTTTTCAAGCAGCGCCTTTCACCTTTAAAAAGATAAGTATGAGATATTGCAGAACCCCAACATGCCAAATACCAAGAGGGCTAGAGATCTCTGCTTTGTAATGTTGGGGTGAGGAGTGCAGAGCAACATGCTTGGCCCCCTTTTTGGCAACTGCCCTTCAAGGACCTTTGGGAGATTATGCACTGTGTAGACTGTGGCTTGGAGTTTGCTATCTGGGCTATGAGATGTAGAGGACTCCCTAGCTTGTTCCTGCTTAGGAACAGCTGTGCTTGTGGTGGTGTTACATTCTTTCTTGTCCTTCGACCTTTTATTATGATTTTGTTAGCAGTGCATAAGTCATACTTCTCAAACACTATGGATGTGAGTTTCAGCCTCTAATCTTAGAGTCCAGCTCTGGAACCAGTAAGCTCTTAGTCTTTTATGAAGCAGTCTCTTTGTATTTTATAAAGAACTGGCCAATTTTGAAAGAAAGACTATACTTTTAGCCTTTAGATGTGGTAGTTCCCTCCTATGGATTTATCTTGAAACTGGACGAAGCTATAGATGAATTGGTCTTATGTAAAACAAACTCTAGTCCATTTTGACCCAGTATAGTAAGCTCAAGGGAGGCCAGGAAATGAATATCTAACACTGCTGACCTTCTGGCTTTCCTTGGGTAATCACAGAAAGAGCGAGAGACCTTTGATTAGTTTGGCTGACTGGAAGGACTTTGTCCTAATCTCTGGGGAGGTGTCAGCAGTGATTACTCTGCTCTTGCCACTCAACATCCAGACAATAGCATCATTGCTGCTAACAGAATGTGTCTGCTGGTCTTGGTGCTGAAAACAAGGACCTCATCTTGAGGCTCTTGCATTGGTTCTAGAAGCCACACTCTATTCTATTTACCATTCTCACTTTCAGTATACTAAAGTCAGAGCAACAGAAAGAAAACAGAAGAAGTAAATGTCTCCTGATTCAGTGTTAGGAATTAGTGCAGTATTTGGACAAGAAGTGCAGGGTTAAAGCTTTCAAAAAACACTTGATTAATAAGATAGGAGAAATGCTGGAAAATGAAAGTAAATTTGTTTGTATTCTATATTTTGATAATTGTGTACTGTAAGTGGGTGGTTTTTTTTTTTAATGACCAAAAGAGCAGTAATATTTCCCTACTTATCTTTCCATGTCATTTTTTTTAACCTGCACTTCAGTTTATATACCAAGTATAGGTATATATTTTCTCAGATGAAAATGGGATGAGTCAGCCATCATCAAGCTACATTATTCTAGAGCCACACAGAAGCTGAGAATACTCAGATCTGATGTGAAGTTTCCTTTCTGTTCTCTAGCAAAGGAATAGAAAGACGATTGAGTCCATTAATATATCTTGAGTGCCAGCCATGGTCTCTGTTCTGTTTTAGGTGCTGGTGGATATAAAAAGTGGAAGATACCAGTCCCTGTCCTCATGGAGCGTACATGAGGATAGATAGCAACAAATAGATTATTCCAGCTTTTGTTTAGTCTCTTTATCTTGAGTATCTGCCTTGTGCAGAGATTGTTTTTCTAGGCTCTGGAGTACAGAAGTGAAAGACTTCTGTCCAGAGAGTTAAGTTTTAGTTTACATTCTAATCAGAATAAACAGACCACATGATGTTTAGAAAAGAAAAAAAACAAGCAAGGAAATGACTGGGACTTTGTTCTTTTGACAAGATTTGTCAGGGGAGGCTAGTATCTGCAGAGGATGAGGAGAGTCTGTAAGGGGACTTTGAGGAAGGAGGGATATCAGGTGCAATGATCCTGAAGCAACAAAAGGACTAGTGAGATGAGAGCAAAGTAAGGAGCCAGGAGAGTGACATGAGACAAATAAAAGAGCCATTTGTAGCTCGAGTTTTCTTGCCTGGCCCACGGTCAGGGCAAATCTCTCTCACCTGCCAGTCCCACAGCCTCAGACCCAACCAAGTAAACACAGAGACTTATATTGGTTATAAACTGTATGGCCGTGGCAGGCTTCTTGCTAACTGTTCTTACAGCTTAAATTAATCCATTTCTATTAATCTATACCTTGCCACATGGCCCGTGGCTTACCGGCATCTTCACATGCTGTTTGTCATCGTGGCGGCTGGCAGTGTCTCTCTGACTCAGCCTTCCACTTCCCAGCTTTATTCTCCTCCTTGTCCCGCCTATACTTCCTGCCTGGCCACTGGCCAATCAGTGATTTATTTATTGACCAATCAGCAACACATTTGACATACAGACCATCCCACAGCACTGGTGTGTGAGGGGTGGCAAAGGGGACTTGGTGCCATAGAGTCTGGCAAGTCATTAGAAGAACTCCAATGTTAATGAATGTACTCAGGTACACTTGGCTCATGTATGTGATGATTTTGCAATGTGTATATGCATATTTTTAGCCTTTTAGAAGTAGTAAGGTTTTAAACATAGAAACAACATAATGTGACTAACATTTAAAGTCATACTGTACCTGATGATGTAGGAATATATTTTAAGGTGGAACAAGTCAGATAAAGATGTGCTCTTATTTATGCATCACTTCTCATTTTGACATCATTCCATATATCCATTTAGGTTATATTGTTAGAATCTATGTCCTTCAGGATAAGTACATAATGATAGATGGGTTTGACTTTCTTCTCAAGTGGTTTGAAAATTTTACATTGGCCAAATCCATTTGGAAGTTTTTTATAGATTAAAAAATAATCATTGTAAATGAAATATCATATATGATCAATCAGGTCAAGTAATGTGGATAATAAACAGAATTCTTGAGTGATCCTATTATTGTTGAATACACTGTAAAATTGGCCAAAACAAGATACCTCAGAATCCATGAGTTCTGCTAGTCTTAAGGTGACTGTTAAAATGGCATTGACATTGATGGGTGTAATTGATACAGATTGAAGACTTGTATCATACATGCCATACTTATTGATGTTTCTTTATGGTTTGAAGGGGAGATGAGGTGAGTTCAGTGCAGATTTCTTCAAACATATTAAGTAATCTGTAGGCTGAGTTTTTTTGGTCTGCAGCTGCTCTCAAATAATCACTCAGAGGCTTAATGTTCATTTCAAATGCTTGGCCGATAGCTCAGGCTTGTTACTAGCTAACTCTTACATTTAAATTAACCTATATTTCGTAGCTATGCTTTACTACGTGGCTCATGGCTTGTTACCTCATTTTCTACATGTCCTGCTTCCTCAGTGGCTGGCTGGCATCTCTCTTGACTCCACCCTTCTCCTTTCCTGCCTAACTTTATCTTGTTCAGCTATTGGCCAGTCAGTTTCTTTATTAAATCAATCACAGTGACAAATCTTCACAGTGTGCAGAAGGATTATTCCACAACAGTAGTTGGTCTGATGCCTGTCTTAGAAGAAGGGTAGGCAGAGTTGAACATACACTTGCCTTCCTTGTATACATACAGACACAACATTTCACATGTTATTGGCTGTTTTCTTGGTATTAGATCCCATACTAAAAACCTGCTTTTCTTGTCTATAACTATGAATAATTATTCAAGTGATGTTCTTAGGGGCTCCATTATTCAGGAATGCAACGTTCATTACTTAACATTTACCCAAAATGACTTTTGGCTTTTATATGAGAGTATACCTTGAAAGGTAGAATTAGGTTGAAGAATAGCCTTAATTAATACAAAGAATGTCATAGAAGAACAGCGTGGTTTTTGTAAGATGTTATTTACAACCTAAATGTTAGTGAAAATTTTTAACTATTTGTATGAGAAAGGGAAGAAAGCCTCGGGTTTCCAGAAATGGACATGCTAAACAATGGCCAGTAACAAGAGCTGTAATTTAAATGCAGAACAGCAGTCTTAAGTATGTTATTGTAGTTGTAGGAACCACAAGATAGTCTTTCCATAAAGTTGAAGGGTTTTTTAATCTGTGTCTGCATCCAGTAGCTGAACGTATTGCCCTTGGAATGAGTTGAGGGGATATTTTCAGAGAATTTAAAACTTGAAAATGAAAGTTAAAAATACTGAAGGGGAAGTATGGAAAATAAAAATGTGAGGCTAATTTAAACATGACTGTTGTTTCTCAAGTTTATTCTTTCTGTGAACTTTTTATGAACTCTATAGGACAAACCCACTGGGCCCTTCTCACAGGCACATGTATATGAAAGCACTTAGATGTAGATTTACTTCCATTGCCACAAAAGGGATAGAACAATATTTTGTATTTGTAAACTAAGTGATATTAATATATTGATTTTTAGTGACCATTTCTTGCTCAAGAGGGAGCTTCTCAAGTTCCTTCTGGCCCACAGGTGTCCTAAGATGCTTGCACATGTGCTGTGCTTTATTATGGGTGTTAGCACACTCAGAGGAATTTTCCCTCTTTATTTCTCTTGATTTGAATTCAGCACTTTTTTGCTTTTGTGTCTTGAAGATTATGGCCTTCCTGTGTTTCCCTGGGCAGCTATGTATCAGTCCCTCTAAGTATGTCTCTGCTATTCCTTTTACAAAAGCTGAGGCAGGTTTGTATTTTGTTAAAGCCTGAGTTAGTTTTCCTCATTTCTTTGTTTGTCCCAATGTTGGGTTACAAAAATTGATACTTCTCTGCCACCTGTATCATCTCACATTTCTTTTTTCAATAGCCTCTTGAGCCCTGCCTTTGTTTTTTTCTGGTCTCTAACTAGAGTGACTTACAGTTCTGTATATTGAGCCTGGAGTTCTTGGTACTGCTGAACACACGATTTGGAGCAAATGTCAAGTTACTGCAATCCCAAGGAGGCAAAGCATGATGACATGATTTTAACAACTTGGCTTTCCATGGATTTGTTTATGAATGAAGCAGGATAATATAATTTTTCAATATTAATTATCTCTATAATTAAACATAATAGAATGAGAATACTGTCATCATACTTATAAAAGTAGAACATGGATTTGAGAAATAAATGTTTATGTGAGTTTGGTACTTTCTTTACAGAGTCTCTGTTTTACATCCTTAATTAAAAAGGCCTTGTTTAAATTTATTAATTGACAAGTAAAAATTATGCACATTTATGGATGTACCATGGTATTTTGGAATATGAACACATTGTGGAATGGTGACATCAAGTTAATATGTACATCACCTTACATAGATACCATTTCCCTGTAGTAAAACCACTTTCAGTATCTCTAGCAATTTTCAAGTATAAAACACATTGCTATTAACTTCAGTCAGCATGTTTTACAACAGATCTCTTGAATTTGCTCTTATCTAATTAAGGATTTGTATCCTGTGGCTAACATCTCTTCAGTCTCATCCTCTGATAGCCATCATTTTCTTCTCTTCTGAGTTTGACTTTTAAAAATTGTCACATGTAAGTGAGTTTGTGTGGTATTGTCTTTGTATGCTTGGCTTCTTTCTCTCAGCATGATGTCTTCCAGTTTCATCCATGTTGTTGCAAATGTCAGGATTTCTTTCCTTTTAGAAGATGTATCATACATTTTTTTTAAAGGATAAATGCTGTGCATATGTGCGTTATTATCTTTATCCATTTGTCTGTTGGACACGTACATTGATTCTGTGTCTAGGTTTTTGTGAGTAACACTGTATGAACATGGCAGTGCAGATGTCTCCTTGATATACTGATTTCGTTTCCTTTAGATATACAGATGTTCCTTGATTTATGGTTGGATTATATCTAAGTACTCCCATCATAATTGAAAATGCCACAAATACAAGTACATTTAACATATCTTGTCCATTGAACTCTCAGCTTGCCTGTAGTGCATTGTGGAGGGTTCTTTGTTTACTCTCCTGATTGTGTGGCTCTCTGGGAGCTGTAGCTTGCTGCTGATGCCCAGCATTGTTATAGAGCGTTGTACAACATAATACTAACTTGAAAAATGATCACAATTTGTGAGAATGCTCCTATTGAATATGTTTCACTTTTATGTCATCATGAAGTTGACATCATGAGTTGGAAGCTATCTGAATGCCAAGTAGTGGGAGTCTTGGTTCACATTGTACTGTTGTTTTATTTATTTAATTTTATCAGGAACCTCCATACTCCTTTCTTTTTTCTTTTTCTTGTCTCCCTTCCTCCTTTCTTCCCTTCCTCCCTCCCTTCTTGTCTTTTATTATTTATTTATTTTTTGAGACAGCTCTGTCTGTCTATATAGCCCTGGCTGTCCTAGAACTCATTATGTAGATCAGACTGGCCTTGAACTCATAGAGATCTGCCTGCTTCTGCCTCCTCAATGCTGGGATTAAAGGTATGTCCCTACCTTGGCTTTATATTATTTCCTTCAATGGTTTATTCCCCATCTTTATTGAGATTTAATTTTCATGCAGTAATATGCATGTATTTTGATATTACATGTCGGTACATTTGGTGTTTATATATTTCAATTTGTTACTGTTGTGTCAGCAAATTCATTCCTGCTATGTAGCCCAGGCTAACTTCAAACTTGGCTGTTGTAGTCCAGGCTGGCCTCAAACTTAGGCAACTCCTGCCTCAGCTTTCCTAATACTTACATTATACAATGTGCACTGTCACGTGTGGTCTTCTGCTTCTTATAGTCAGTTCTCATGCACATCCTGCAGTGCACAACTACTGATAGAAAATCTGTCACTGAATTAGATTTGCCTTCTGGGGAACTCATACACGTGTCCTTATTACAAGTGGCCTCTTTTCTCAGCACACAATTTTGATATTCTTCATGTTTTTCTTTTTTGTTGCTGACTGACTCCCTTTCCCATTTTTCATGATTTTCTAATCAAAAAATAAAAGATTCAGGACAGCTTGGTAATGTGGTGTGCTGAAAGAAAATGGCCCCCATAGGGAGTGGCACTATTAGGAGATTTGACCTTGTTGGAGGAAGTGTGTCACCCTGGAGGTGGGCTTTGAGGTCTTCTTTGCTCAAGCTTCACTCAGTGAGACTGTTCTGTTCTGTTGCTTGAAAGATGTAGCTCCTTCTCCAGCACCATGTCTGCCTGCATGCCGCCACGTTACACTATGATGATAATGGACTAAAGCTCTGAAACTGTAAGTCACCCAATTAAATGTTTCCTTTTATAAGAGTTGCTGTGGTCATGGTGTCTCTTCACAGCAATAGAAACCCTAAACTAAGCCAGGTAGTAAAATTTATTGTACTTTCTTATGTCGTCTACCTTGTTAGTCCAGTTTAGGGAATAATCTTAGTGATGTTCATTTTATGTATGACCCAATGCCAGTGTGTTTGCTGCTATTCTACCTTATTTTCACTTTAATTTCTGTGTAGTGAGCAAAAGTGGGAAGTGCTCTGATTGTATGTGTATATGCTAGCATGAAATTCCATGGTTTTTTCTCCCCATGCAGGAATTTGCTAAGCTTGACTGACACTTTGTAAATTTGTTCCCCACCCTTGATCAAGAGCCTAGTTGAGTGTTCTGATAAAATTTATTTTTACCTACTTTCATGGGAAAGACTAAAATTGTAGAATTAAAGTCATAGGAGAATATCAGAAATCAAATTCTAACAGATTTGTAAAATGTAATGAGATTAATAACAACTATTTAGATCAAGAATACAACGGAATTTATGATGACCTTGAGAGATATTTAAGTCTAAACCAGAAATAATGGTAAACATTGTCTTCCCTGACCTCATTCTTGCCAGGTCCCAAGTCCATGTAAAGCTGGGACTTGTACTGCTGGAGTTCTCCCTTCTCGAACATTTGCATGTCTGGTAGTGTGCTCATACTGTTCTTGAGTTTTCTGTTTCAGAAACTGTAGATTGACTTCTTGCCACTAGGGAGCTCGATTTAGTCCTTCCCTCTTCTGACCATCACACCTTCCTCCTTCCTCTTCTCTAAAAGCAGTAGATATTCCTTTTTTGGTTAAGCTATCTGTGTCTCTTTATTGTAGTTACGTAAATAGTCACATCTGAGCCATTGCATGGCAGTGTTTCCGTGTGCAGTTTGTTGCCACCATTGTTCTCCCTGGGGTGATGAGGATGGCCCTGTAGCCTTCTTCTGTGTAGGAAATCCCCCTTTGCCCATTTCATCTGTGTTCTTGTATAGATGGAGCAGCATTTCTCAGAAGTTTGCTGATTCTGTCCATGCAGTGTTTATTTTGTGAGCATTTGCATGTCTGAAAATGTCAACATTCTTTCTTCATGTTCAATTGATAGCTTTTCTGGGAAGTAATTCTCTCTCAGATTCTGAAGAGAGAGTGTCCTTTTGTCTAATTCACCAACTTTTGTATAGGCCCTGATGTATTCTTTCAGAAGTTTTTAGATCTTCATTTTGTACCCACCACTTCTTTTTTTTTTTTAAATATTACAAGAAAATATTTTATTATACACCAATTGTTGGTATTAGTCTCCTCTGAAACCTCTTGAGCTGACCCTCCATAGTCTGTTTTTCTCAGCACTACTGTCTTCTAAGGTCCTACTAGAATGGCCCCTTAAGACTTGCTTACAACGTTCAACCATTTTCCTGGTTCAAAACTTGTCCATACTCCTCCAAAAAATGCATGTGGTCTCTCACAGTAATACTCCATTCCCTGATAACAAGTTCTGCCTTAACTACTCTTCTTCTTTTTTTTTTTTTAAATTTTTACTTTGCAATACAATTCAGTTCTACATATCTGCCACGGATTCTCTTGTTCTCTCCCCTCCCAGCCCCCTCACCTTCCCCCCAGCCCGCCCCCCATTCCCATCAACTCCAGGGCAAAGCCTTCCCCACAGACTGAGATCAACCTGGTAGACTCAGTCCAGGTAGGTCCAGTCTCCTCCTCCCAGGCCGAGCCAAGCGGCCCTGCATAGGCCTCAGGTTTCAAACAGCCAACTCATGCAATGAACACAGGACCCGGTCCCACTGCCTGGATGCCTCCCAAACAGATCAGGCCAATCAACTGTCTCACCCACTCAGAGGGCCTGATCCAGTTGGTGACCCCTCAGCCATTGGTTCACATTTCATGTGTTTCCGTTCATTTGGCTATTTGTCTCTGTGCTGTATCCAACCTTGGTCTCAACAGTTCTCGCTCATACAAACCCTCCTCATTCTCGCTAATTGGATTCCCAGAGATCCACCCGGGGCCTAGTCATGGATCTCTGCATCCAGATCCCTCAGTAGTTGGATGAGGTTTCTAGCATGACAATTAGGGTGTTTGGCCATCCCATCACCAGAGTAGGTCAGTTCGGGCTGTCTCTCGACCATTGCCAGCAGTCTGTTGTGGGGGTATCTTTGTGGATTTCTGTGGGCCTCTCTAGCACTTTGCTTCTTCCTATTCTCATGTGGTCTTCATTTACCATGGTCTCCTATTCCTTGTTCTCCCTCTCTGTTGTTGATCCAGCTGGGATCTCCCACTCACCCAAGCTCTCTTTCCCTCGACCCTCGCCCTTCACTACCCCCACTCATGTCCAGGCTGTTCATGTAGATCTCATTCCATTTCTCTGTCATTGGGCGATCCCCGTGTCTTTCTTAGGGTCCTGTTTTCCAGGTAGCCTCCCTGGTGATGTGAGTAGCAGTCCAGTCATCCTTGTTCCACATCTAGTATCCTGCTATGAGTGAGTACATACCATGTTTGTCTTTCTGAGTCTGGGTTACCTCACTCAGGATGATTTTTTCTAGATCCATCCATTTGTCTGCAAACCTCATGATGTCATTGTTTTTCTCTGCTGAGTAGTATTCCATTGTGTATATGTACCACATTTTGTTTATCCATTCTTCAGTTGAAGGGCATCTAGGTTGTTTCCATGTTCTGGCTATTACAAACAATGCTGATATGAACGTAGCTGAATAAGTGCTCTTGTGGTGTGGTTGAGCATTCCTTGGGTATATGCCCAAGAGTTGTACCCACCACTTCTTGCTCTCACTTTCTCGGCTGTCTGTCTATCGCTCTTTCCCTCTCATTTTCTAGCTCTTTCCTCCTGTCCCCTTTCCTTTCCTGTGTCACTCCCTTCTCCCTCTTCCTCTAAGAAGGGTCTCAAAGAAGGCCAGACTGCCATCAAGTTCTTGGTCCTCTTGACACAGCCTCTTCTCATTCTGTTGTCTTCACTACTTCGTTTGCTTTTTCAGTTTGAGAAATAGTTTGCACTAGGAATTTTTATTTGTTAAAATTTCATTAATATTTTTCTCTGATATATTATGAAAATAATTTTCCTTTCCTTCAGGATTCTTCTTTAATAACTATTGAATTCCAGATCAGTCTTCTAATTTTTATTTTTATTTATTTATTTTTATTTTATTTTTTATTTTTTGGTTTTTCGAGACAGGGTTTCTCTGTGTAGCTTTGCGCCTTTCCTGGAACTCACTTGGTAGACCAGGCTGGCCTCGAACTCACAGAGATCCGCCTGGCTCTGCCTCCCGAGTGCTGGGATTAAAGGCGTGCGCCACCACCGCCTGGCAATCTTCTAATTTTTAAAAATCTTGTGCATGCACATGCACCCACACACTTGGAACATCTTAACTTTTTTTATTCATTATCAATTTTACGTCGTTTTTTAAATTTCTAAGAGTTTTTCATTTTCCAAAATTGTCATGTGCTGTTTTGTTTTTTTGATGTAATAGCTTTTCTTATTTTTCAATAAGTATGTTAACTATAGTTAAAAAACTGTTTTCTGTATACTTTTTCTTTTACTCGTCCCTTCTTTTCATTTTGATGCTTGTCAATCCTTTCCTGTTTTAATATTTAATTAAACTACTGTTCAGTTCATGCCTTATGTTTATGCTCAAAAGACTTGACTTGTCAGTCCTTCCTATGGATTTTCCTTGGTTGTCTGATGATTCTTGGCTGCCATTTGTAGGCAAGGGAGCTGATTGGAAGCTTAGAGCAAATTGAGGGCCTGTTATCTGTGATGAGTAGGACTCTGTTTCTTCAGTGAAAAGTCAGATGCCTTTAAACTTGAACCAGATCACTTTCCCAGAGGGAATGCCCTTTCTTTCCCTGGTTGGTGCTGAGAGGGAAGCTGTCAGTGTTATTGGAGTTGAGTCATTGACAATGCTAAGGGCCTAGGGGCCCTAAGGATCATGCTGGTTAATAGACTCCCCTTTGACTACATCCTCTTGTTTTTCTTTGGCACTTCTCACCCTGCCTTCAGCCATACCTACCATTCCTTGACCCATATTCTTTCCAATTGTCCAGATTTGGCAATTGCTGGCAGAAGGACTCACCTGCCTATGTGGCTTGATATCCCTGTGGGGAGTCTGAATTCTTTAGTTAGGCTTTCCATGTTCTGCTGCTGCCCTTCAGTGCAGCCAGACCCACTCCTGGCTGAGGCACTCAGGCTTCTATGGTCTGCTAACTTCCACCATTCACCTTCTGGCTAGCTTTTAGAATTGTACTGTGATTTTCTGTTTGTTCTTCCCTCCTCTGTTCTTTTTTTCTTGATGTCATGTTTATAAAGAATCCCTTTGCTTTTACCATGGTGGAATTGCAAGAAGCAATGGCGAGAACTAGAACCATCTCTGTCAGATTTTCTCTACCTCCTCCAAGGAGTCATACCACCATGCTTCTCAAAGGACATCACAGATTCCTCTTATCCATGACTACTTTCTTTACATGAGAGTTCTATAGAAAGCTGACTTAGATGTTATGAAATTATAAAATCAGATTAGTTGTTTTCTTAAGAGACATTCTGGCCCTAACAGACTATCTTCACCTTTTCCATGCTTGTTAGACAAATATTGAAATTTCATTTTACAGTAATCAAAAGCACAGTCTCAATAGTATGTTCACCCTCAATATTCTCATTGAAGAGGAATACAGGTTTTCAGGAGAAACAGACACACAGACTCTCTAGGGTGATGGCTATGCCTCAGTCTGTTGGCAGTTGGTATTCATGGCTGTCAGGATGCACCAAGTCTGTACTGGAGTTGCAGTCACCTTAGGGGAAATAGAGACAAAACTAAAATGTGAGCTCTAAATAGAAGCATATGCTAGCACTGTCAACACTGTTTGAAAGCAGTTATGTGATTTGTAGATGATAGTGAATTTAAAAATTACCCCCCCCCCCCAAAAAAAAAAAACAACAACAAACCAAGCATGGCAGCACATGCTAAAGTCCTAGTGCTTGGGAGAAGGAGGCAGTAATATCACCAGGTCAAACCGGTGGGTTTGAGCCAGCTTGAGCTACATGAGACCTTATCATTTTTTAAAAATTCCTTTTCCATGATTTAAACATTGAAAATTTTATAGGGTTGAAAATAGAAACTTAGTTTTATGATATGATTGTGATTACTGTCCACCTCCCAATCCCTTTTATCCCAAAACTTCTCTACTTTTAATTAAATTTTGCATGTGCAGCAGTTAGAATGTACTGGTATACAGAATACTGGAGATTGTCTATTTAATATCAAATTTATTAAGTGATGCTTAAAATGGGAGGCAAAAAATCTGTCATGTGTCTTTGAGATTATCTCTCCATGTGTTTATTTTTTTTTCAGTGTTGGGCCTAGTTTTATTATGGTCATTTGGGAAGAGCACTGAGATCCTTGGTCATAAACTTTGGCTGGAGTTCTAGAGCTGTAAGCATGGGCCATGTGGCCTTCAGCTGCAGGGGAATTGGGGAAGGAATACTAGAGCTGGACTCTCATACTGATCATTCCTCTATTTAGGTGGATCCACATTAATAAGGTACTTCATATTTCCAGAGTGCCTAATATCCATTGTAATTATTTCTAGATTCACTCAAAGGTATGCTAGAAGTAGTTTTTTCATTTCATGGGAGAAGAAGTAGAAACACAGAGAGGTAGTGATGCACCCAAGTGACCAGAATCAGGATTAGAATTTAGCAGAGGGACCAACTAAAGGGAATAAGTGGGAGGGAATTAGGAACTGTTACATACACAGGACCAATAAGGAATACTAAGCAGGTTAGTGGTTTAGGCTGGCAAGATTTTGAATTGACTGAAGATCAAATATGTTTTGTTGTAGGTAAAAGAGAATCTACTTTCCTGCAAGATGCTGTTGCACTGCAAACGGGATGAACTTCGTAAACTATGGATTGAAGGAATTGAGCATAAGCACGTCCTGAACCTGCTGGATGAAATTGAGAACATAAAGCAAGTGCCTCAAAAACTGGAACAGTGCATGGCCAGCAAGCACTACCTTAGTGCCACGGACATGCTGGTAAGAGAGCCTGTGCCAAGATAGCAAAGTTCTCTTCTCTCTGCATATAGTATGGTACAAACAGCTCGAAAAGTTAGATGGTTATTATTTATATATTTTCTGCTCTTTGAACCAAGGCAAAAATGTAGCGGAAAGGAATCAGTACTGAAATCCTGTTGAAATGATAATAAGAGATTGTTTTTTTAGCTTCAGAGGAAGATCATGAATCTCATTTTAGAGTTTGAAATCTATGTGACAGAGACCTGGAGATTTGTAAAGTTAGGTGTTCTCTAAAGGTTTTGAAGTCATTTTTGGATTGGTTATAGCTTTGTTTTGTTCCTTTCACCTGGTAGGAAAGAAAATGACTTCTTTGATACTAATTTTAGAAGTAACTTTACAGAGCTGGAGTGCTCTGTGACCTGGCCTTTACTGTTTCAGTCCATGGTGTTCTGATACTTTTTGAATTAATGGAAGTTCTTAGAGGGTGCAATCTGTGGTGAATGTCAAGCCAGACTTTGCTCCCTCTTGGTCCTGACTTTTCCAGGGCAGGTGGCTTTTCTGGATGGCTGTCCTGTCTTCTTGCTCTTGTACACAGATCCATATGCACTTTGATCTCTGTAGATGTCCACAGAAGCTCTCAACAGCAGCTGTGCTGGATTTGAAGTTTTCTATTTTCTACCATGGGGACAAGTTCTTTTTTTTGTTTTATAAATTACATTCATGAAAACACTGGTGGACTTGGTGGGGACACTGATGAAATAATTCATTCACTTCTGTTAAGAATTTTGCTGGAAGTTTGCTGTAAGGAGTATTAAGGAATTTGGTTACCAAAGGGTGAGAAGTAGCGTAGTATTTTATCACATATTGGTTATAAATCAACCGAATCTTCAGTTTTAACAGTACAAGGAGTATTGGTGTAGTAAAGGAGTCTTGGTGTGGTTATAAATCAACCGAATCGTCAGTTTTAACAGTACAAGGAGTATTGGTGTAGTAAAGGAGTCTTGGTGTGGTGGAAGAATTAGGTTCTTATGTTTGTTTTTTGTTTTGTTGTTTTGCTTTCTGTGTGTGGTTATTGGTGCTTTTGTTTTTTTGGTATTTGTCATTGAATGTAGGGTGTTGCACATGATTGGTAAGCATTCTGCCCTCTACTACTAAGCTGTGTCTTCAGCCCTTTTTCTATTTCATTTTTCTCCCCTAAGACAGGGTTTCTCTGTGTAGCCCTAGCTGTCCTGGAACTCACTCTGTAGACCCAGGCTGCCTTTTACCTCACAGAGATCTGTCTGCCTCTGTCTCCTGAGTGCTGGGATTAAAGGCCTGTGCCACCATGCCTGGCATTTATTCCAGTTTTTTGAGACAGGGTCTTACTCACTTGTCAAGGCTGTCTCAGACTCCTTCTGGAGCCTGAGTGGGCCTTGGATTTGTAGTCTTCTTGTTTTAGCCTTGTGATCAGCCAGGATCACAGCCATGCACAGCCAGGCCCAGCTTATTTACAACATCTTACCAGAGTGACATCTTAGTTCATAACCACTGGGCTGTCCAACAGACAAAAATTACTTTTAAGTGTTAGTGTTGATTTAGGTATATTTTTGCTGAATTATCAAGATTTAGCAACTTGAATAGATAAGCTTATATGTGTTTGTGGAACATAATACCCAGTTGCTTTTCTTATTGAGTCACTGTTTTGGTATGCATCTGCTCTTGATTAAATGGCATGTATTAGAATGGATTGGTAGGGTTTATTTAGGTTAGTTATGTTCATTTGAGGATTTCAGAATATTCTTTTATAGCCCTATTACTTATGAGCTAATTTATTTATTTAAAGGCTTAAATGAGTACCGCCCTTTCCTTAACTAATTTTTGCTCAAATCTTTCTTAATTAAATAACTTCATCAAATTCTTTGTTGTAAGTTACAGAAATTAAACTATAGTTTTCCCTTGATATAACAAACACCTGAGATAAATTAGCCCATGAGAAGGATCAGGTTTATTTTGGTTTATAGTTTAAGAGGTTTCAGTTCATGGTTGCTTGGACAATGCAATTCACCATCTTGGGAGCATGTGGCAGAGGAGGTTACTCACTTCATAGTGACCAGGAAGTAAAAAGAGAGATGGGAAGGGACTGGGGTCCTTTAAAGTTATGCCTCCAATGGCCTAACTTCCATAGGGTACTACCTCCTCAAGGTTCCACCCTCTCTCAATAGTGCTGCAGACTGGGGACCACACTCTAACACATGGCTCTTTGGGCAACATTAGGGTAAAAAAACTGGACTCATGTAAACAATCTGTTCAAAGGGCAGAGGCATACTTGGAAAGCCACCTCTGTGTTCTCTCTGCATGTCTTCATTGTTCTTCTCTAGACTGGTGTCAACTTGACACAAACATGGAGTGACCTGTAAGAGAGAACCGCAAATGAAGAATGGCTTGATCAGGTTGGCCTGTGTTTATGTGTGTGAGGCATATTCTTAATTGCTATTTGATGTAGGTAGGCCTGTTCCACTGTGAGCAGTATCTTTCCTAGGAAGGTGAAATTGAGGTGTGTATGAAAGGTAGGTGAGCATGTTAGAGGGAGCTAGCCACTGAGAAGCAGTGTGTTAGCAATCTTGTCTTCATATCAGTGAACATGTGCCTATTCATTTATGTCTTTTGATAATATTTAGCAATATATTCCTCACAAATATTGCATATATTCCATTGAATTTAATGTATCACTTATGTTCTGAGACTTTAAAAATAATAGCTTTTTGTTAATTATAGTGAGTAGTTATTTGCTGTATATAAAGATAAGGTACATATCTCTTTTTAACATTTATCATTTAAAAATATCTTTTGTTTTTTGAAATTAAAGTAAATTATATCATGTGCCCCTTTCCCTTTTCTCCCTCTAACCCTTCCCATATGTGTGTGTGTGTGTGTGTGTGTATGTGTATTTCTAAGTATATCAGTACAATATTTATTTATTTATTTATTTATTTATTTATTTATTTATTTATTTTGGTTTTTTGAGACAGGGTTTCTCTGTGTAGCTTTGGTGCCTGTCCTGGATCTCGCTCTGTAGATGTTGAACTCACAGAGATCCGCCTGTCTTTGTGTCCTAAGTGCTGGGATTAAAGGCGTACGCCACCACTGTCCAGCTTGCTCAATCTTTATAATATTACTTATATGTATATGATTTCAGGACTGACCACTTGTTATGGGATAACCAAATTGGGGGCTTTTCCCTGGGAAGGATTATTTCTCCCACTGTCCATATTCCTTTGTTGCCTAGGGTTAAGGGCCCTGTGAGAGTTCCCCCTTCTGTTAGCATGTCTGTTGGAGTCATCTGTCTTTAGGTCTTATTTAGGCAGCTGCCTTGGTGAGACTTCTTGGGTGTATCTTCTCTGACATTTCTAGGAGATACAATCTCACAGCAAACTTCCCTGTTTCTCTGGCTCTTATAATCTTTCTTCCCCCTTACACTATGATCCCTGAGCCTTAGGTACAGAAATTGTGTTGCAGATGTATCAGTTGGGACTGGGCTCCACATAGTTTTCTGCACTTTGACAGGTTGCTGTTTTCTATAAAGGTCTCAATCTATTTTTGTGCATCAGAAGATAGCCTTCAAAAGTAATTTCTCTGCTTTTACCATGTATGTCCAGAGGTGGAACATTGGTTGCCAGGTTTTTCAACAAATGCCTTTATCTGTTGAGCCATTTGTTGGCTTGATTTTTCATTTTTATTAATTGACTATATATTTTTCTGGAGTGATTTTCAATCCTATCTTCTTACACTTAGCTTAAATTTACTCAGCTTTCTGAGAATCTCAGGTACTACATGCTTTTCTTTATGTTTTCATAAGCTACATGAATTTCATTATCATATTATTGTTTTTATTTATGTGGTAGATCATTGATTGTGGGGTTTATATCTTATATCTTACCCAGTTTTGCCCCGTTCCTACCACAGTGACGTTCATAGAGTCAGAGTTAACAAATAAATCATTAGCCAAGTGGGTAACTATGTGAAGGACTTTAATACATAGAGGAAATGACATTTCTTTTTTTTTTCTTTTTTTTTCTTTTTTTTTTTCTTTTTTTGTTTTTCGAGACAGGGTTTCTCTGTGTAGCTTTGTGCCTCTCCTGGAACTCACTTGGTAGCCCAGGCTGGCCTCGAACTCACAGAGATCCGCCTGGCTCTGCCTCCCGAGTGCTGGGATTAAAGGCGTGTGCCACCACCGCCCGGCTGGAAATGACATTTCTTAAAGGTATTTCTTTTTCAGGAGCTGTGCTTTATTTCCTCAGGTTGGTGGACAAGATAATCTGATTTCTAACCTTTTGTAATATTTAAATTAGCAAAAACAATTCCAACAGAGCTAATATGATTATACACCTACTTTGTGCTGATATTTTAAGTATGGGAAATGGATCAACTCCCTTCACTCCTACAGCTGGGATAGATGGGTTTCTGGTATCATTACTATTTTATAGAAGAGGCAATTGTGCTTGATTTAGGAAGTTGGTGTATCCAAATGTACAACAATTTGTCCATTCTGTCGACAAAAGGCTGGAAATATTCTTCAACAGTCTTGTGTATATAAGAGTGTAGTGTAAGGTCTGCAACTACTCTTTTGCTGGACCTCATAAGAAAAACAATTACATTTCTTTTCTCCATGGTTACGTGCTGTTACAAGTAAAATCTACTTAAGGAATCTGCAGGGTCCAAATGGAAATTGTTACTAAAATGCATCAGAGGAAAGTAAAGAGAAAACCATCCAGTCTTTCAAGCCCCACTGCTTTCCTTGGATTTGTTTGACAGAAGACTTTGCATTTTCATTTTAAGGCAGGTGCAGATACAGATATGTAGTAATTTGATCCCTCCACAGTATAGGTTAATAAACCCACAGTAAATAAATCAGTGGTGACCCATGGCTCTTGCAACCTCCTGCTATTCCTGTTTTAAAATTTGACCTGTTTTATAGCTGTAGGCTTGGCTTCTAGGTGGAATTTTATTTCTTCTTTTGATATGATAACCAGAATATTGCACAAAATAATTAAATTGTCATGACAGGTAATGTCTGCAAATAGGCCCAGCCTTTTGTTTCCTTCTTTAAGGTAAACAGTTGCTGTTAGCTTATGAAAAGCTAAAAATGATCCAACAAGAAGCCACACAGAAATCAGAGCTTGATTAATATTGTAGCCTGTAGCTTTGTGATATGTATGGTTTAAATTAGACCTTTGCAGTATTGTGCTGGGTTGATGCAAGCACATTAATGACATAATTTCTGGTTGCTGCATCACATTTCTGCAGTCTGTCCTTTGTATTCCACTCACATTAATTGAAGTAATTTTGCCAGTGAAGCGTGTTTCAAACCTCTGCATTTAAATTGAAATTTTAATTCCCTTATTGTCTTGAAAAGACGGCTGAAGATGCCTTGTTACAGGTTTCATTATCACTCAAAACACTCCAGCTGCTGGTTTTAATGTACAATGACTGATTAATTCTGGAAACAATTATTAATATGAGAATAGCAGCTTCTTCGCAGTGGCATGAGTTACCAGGAAGGTATTTCATGAGAGTTAATATTTTTATAAACTTTTTTTCCCAGGGACAATTTGTGTGTAGAAGTCTGCATCATATGAAAATTGCAGGGAGCGCTTTGAAAACCACTTACACAGTTCTGATTTATCAGCCATAGAAGTCAATTCATAATTGCATTCAATCAGTAGAAACCAAGCCACTGTGAGTCGTTTAGAAGCACTTTAGCTGACAGTCATACAAGGCTTGTGACTAAAATAAATTTTCATTTCTAAGCCTGTCTGAGATTGTAGAGATTTTGAATGTCTTTTTAATCATTTTGTCTTTATTTTTATGCCTTTACAAAAAGAATCCATAGCTATATAGTCAGATGAGGATTATTATGATAATTATAATAACATATTTACATAGTTGTCTTTTCCCCAGAGGATCTTGGGATGCCTTTTTGTGAGCATTGTGTAATGGAGTTATTTTACTTACACTTTGAAAATATGACCCTATCTGAGATAAGAGAGTAAGGCAGCTATTTAATTGAGTAGTTTTCTAGAATCCTGTAATAAAAATATTGTAGTATTTTCAGTTCATATTGAAGTTGTTCGATGGTATTGAGAACTGTATGTGCCAGTATGTAAGACCTAGACTTGAATCTTAGCTTTGACTCTTAACAGCAGCCTGACTTGTCATTTACCTTTACTAAACATTTGAGTTTATATATATACCAGTCATTTACCTTTACTAAACGTTTGAGTTAAGATACTGTATACCTCTGTGGTTTATTGAAAGATTTAAAGTAATCACAGTGCACATTATAAGTTCTTTAAATATTGTTAGTTATTCAGTTTTTAAATTGAGTGTTGGAAAAGGTATATTATGATCTCAAAATGTATTCTAGAGGTAGACTTATTTTGAGTTGGTAATAAGTTTAAGTAGGGCTAGGTTAAACATTTTTCACCTTCTTTTTAGTCAACATGAATGTTACTTGAACTCAAGACTAGCTCCTTATTTTAATTGTATATTTTTATTGAGTGTGATAATTTGAAATATTTATACAGTGTGGGAAACTAGTATCTTGATCTCCTTGGATATTTTTTGTTTGACATATTTTATTAACAGCCTAATGGTTGTACATATCTATGAGGTATAATGTGATTTCAATACATGTTTACAGTATGTATTGACCAAATAAGAGGTCTTCTGGTTCTCTTTCTCTCTCCTTTAGGATGAAATATAACTTAGCTTAGCTCTCATGTCAGCAAGCTCAAGCATTTGACTGAGTTAAATTCCCCTTCAAGATGAGGCACTTTGGGTGTATTATTTAATTTCTCTGTGCCATCTCCTCCTTCCGTAGTTAGAATGATACTAGCATTCATCTCTTGGAACTACTGTGAGCTTTAAAAGAGAAAACCTCTGTAAATGTGCTTGTCCCATGGCCTCACATACTAACCACTAAAGAACAATATACAAACATGGTAGTGATCATTATTTGCAACCCAGTGTTTTTCTACAAGATACAGATGTATGAAAAATGCAAAGAACTTATTTTAATTTTAATTTTCTCATCATGACATTGTCGTTAGAGCGTTTGGGCCCTGCTGGTTGTTCATAAAATATATAATAGGTTGATTTGAACTCTAGTCATCTCTTTGTGCTATAGGACCACTAATTACTTCTAACTGTATTTTGATAATGTTCAATTTCCTTTTCCTTCATAATTACAGTGTTACATTCAGCTTAACTTTTTGGCATCTGTATATGGGAGGGAACATGCAGTTTTCCTCTTTCTGTATTTGATTTATTTTACTTAATGTTATATCTACCTGTTCCATCCTTTTCTGTAAATGATAGGACACTAGATATGAATAATATTTCATTGTGTACAACTACCATATTTTCATCACCTAATTTTTCATTAAGGGGCATCTAGGTTGATTCTAAATTTCAGCTATCATGAATAGTACAACAATAAACAAGAGTATTTAACCATCTCTTTTTTGTATATTGATGCCATTTGCTTTTGATACATACTCCACAGTGGACTAGCCAGGTCAGATTATGGCAGATTTTTTTTTTTTTTTTGAGAGGGGCTCACTCATTAGCCCATGGTGCTCAGAAACTCAGTGTGTTGGACTTTTGACAGTTTGACTGTAATATTTCTTAGTGTGGACCTTTAAGGCCATGTCTTTTGGCCTCTTGTTCCTGGGTGTCTACATCAGGCAGTTTTCAGCTGATATTCCATTCAGTAGCTTTTTTTGCTTCCCCACTTCTTTGCCTTCAAATATTCCAGAAACTTGTTTTTTTTTCTTCTTCTCCATTTTTATCATGTTCCAAGGGTCTTTATTCTCTACTTCTCGTTGACCCCTCCCCCCGCCCCCCAGACTGACTAGGATATTTCACAAGATCTATTTTTTAAAGTTCCATATTCTTTCTTCTGTTTGGTCTAGTCTACTGTTGAGACTAGAAATTTCAAGTGAATTTTTAAATTTTATCTATTATGGTTGCCATTTCTAAGATTTCTATTTGTTCTTTTACAAGATTTCTTTCTGCTGAATCTGCCACTCATCATGAATTGTTTTTCTAATTTTGTTTGATTATTTATATCTCTTAATTCTCGCTGATTTTCCTCATTAAAAATGTAGGCATTTCTTCAGTGTCATTTTCTTTGGAATTTGTTGATAGGGAGTTTTTGTTTTCTTTGAAGGCATCTGATACATTGTCTTTTCATATTTCCTATCATCCTACACTGATATTTCCACAGTTGGTAGATCACTTCTTTTTGTTATTGTTTGCATAAGGTAGCTTCTATTGTAAATAGCTTTCTTCAGATTTTATATCTTGGGGTATTTGGTTGGTTTTGGTGCCAGTTGGGCACCATAATGTAATTTCTGTCATGCTTTTTTGGCTGTAACTAATAGCTTTAAATGCAGTATGTGTTGTAACAGGTTAGACAGACCCACTATCTGGAGGGGCCATGTTGGGTGGTACACTCAGTAGTCGGGGTTGGGTGCCTCTTTATGGCCACCCCAAGGGTGGGAGTGGTATTTTGTGAGTGTGCTAATGTTTCCTCAGGCACTGCTGAGTCAGCTCTGCTCTTGTCAAGGCCTCTTGTACCAGTAGGTACAGTAGGGATGGGGCCCTGCAGCACTTTGCCCTCAGACCCAATGATGGTGCAGATCCAAGAGCAGCTGGCTGTAGGTAGGGGTAGTGATGGGAACATAAAGCAATCACTCTATATCAGTTCTAGTGCTGGTGCCAGGGAGTTGGCCACTAGGGAGCAGCACACTTGCTATCAGTGGTGGCATGACTAGTTTCTATTTTCTAGTCAAAGGGATTCTTAAGAAAGCTGCTGTTCTAGTATTCCTTAACACATGCACAGATGGATGACCAAGATCCAAAGTTCTATGCCATATTTCTGGGATTTGGCGTGGATGGAGTTCAAGTTCTCTATCATTAATTCCTCATTCAGCCTACATCAAATACGTTTTCATGGGAAATTCACTACTCATGTAATTGTAAGCAGTAGCTAACTAAATACACTAACTTGTTAGACATCAAAGTTAGATATAAACCAGTTTCAGGATTGGAAATGGCTTATTAATAATATTGATTTGAGTGTTAGCTGGTGTCAGCTATTCTTTCTGGTTTAGATCTCAGGAATGATGAACCATAGAGGTTGTTCTTATTTGTACCAGTGAAGTTGAAATTAGTGCACATACTGAACTTACTTTCTCTTCTTATGGACTGGGAGGAGGTGATCATGCATTCTCAAATGATTAATGGACAAGTAACAAAACCAGGCAAATGTAAATCCATTTTCCCAGGCTTGAGATTTTTTGTTCTTATTATCACTCTGGGAGGGCTCTTGATGTGAAAACATCTTGGATATAGGAGTTGAACATATAGTGGGCTTATGGGTATCAACCTAATAGTGGTTCAGTGACTGCACAAACATTCCAGAACTCTATATGGGTTTGTCTGTGAGGAGTACTGTGATAATCATTGCTAAGGCCCATGTGTTCCTGATTTCAATATCAACTTTTGAGGCTAACGTTCTATAGTATTAATTTGTCAGGAAAGAAACAATGTGGCATAAATTTAGTAATTGAATAAAAGATTAGAGTTTTTTACATTTAAAGCTTTATTTTATAGTATCGGTGTTTTGCTTTGCACCTTGTATGGGTAGTGCTCACAGAGGCCAGTAAAGGACATCAGATTCCCTGGAACTCAATTTACAGATGGTGATGCAGTTGTTGATCACTTCTGTTGTTGGCATGGTTGTCTGTGAAGGTGGTCTTGACCTTGGAAGAAATCATGTGCTAGCAGCAGTGTGAGAGATGGGAAATAGTGTTCATATCGTGATAAGTACAGTGGGGGACATGTAGAAAGAAAGGGGTACTAGGGAGAGTGGGGGCAGGCTTAATTTGGCTTGCTATTTTGGGGTAATCATCTGAGGCTGCTTTTAACTTCATTTGAAAGCTCTCATTCCCTCAAACATCTGTCTGATAAGTTAGGAAAAGCTAAAAACAAAATTAGTGACCGAGTTGGCTTTTATGTACCAAATTAATGAATAGGTTTGTGGTAGCTGCAGTTTATTTTTTATTATAGAATAGAAATGCAGAGCTTTGTAGTAATCATTTTTTCTGCTGCTCAAACTTCTTTTTATTCATATTTGGCTTTGATGGCTAGGGTTTCTAAAAATCAGATGATTTGGTAGGTATCTTCATTTTTGCTTCTTTTAATCTGCTATTCATTTACCTCTTTTATTTTTAAAATCAACAGAAATTCCATTTCATTGCGTGACCCCTTATGAGGTTTAGTAATTTTCATTTACCTTGTCTGGAGCAGTGATTCCTAAACTGTGCAGGAGGATCTCCCAAGAATTCTAAAGTCTAGGCCACAACCTAGACTGATGAAATTGAAGTCTCTGGTGGTAGACTGCTGACTTTGGTTGTTTTTGACAGTCTCCAAGTAATGCCAGTTTATAGTCAAATTTGTAATTCTTAGTGTAGCATTTAGCTTGTGCTGTTGAATGGAGCAAGACTCATTGTCCTTGCCTTTGTTTAATACCAACTCAAAGTATTGATAGTTGCAAAGCAAGTATTTGTGTAAAACTACAATGGTGATATTTACATTCATGATGACCGTCTGGCTTGTATTCTGATGTCACAGGCAGATTATGTGGTTTAAAAGAGTTTAGTGTACTAGTTAAGCTAGGCAATTCAACAGGTTTGGACTCTGTACTCTAATCTTGCTCATGTACCTCTTGAATCTTTGCTGTTGGTCTGATTTACTGCATGGCTTTAATGGATTGAAATTGGGGTACAACTTTATTAATTCACACGTGGTGGCTGTGTCAGTGTGACAAAGTGGGAACAAAAAGGGTTTCAATCTAAGATGTTCTAGATTCTGGTCCTGCCTTAACAAGTCACCAGTGCTTTCAGTCTAGACAGGTGAATCACTTTCTGGCCCTGATTCTTAGTATTATTATGTATAAAAATGATAAATATTGACTTGTGAGAATAAAGGTGAAATATTGCATGCAAGATGTGCTCTGTCAAATGTAAAGCAGTATAAAGTTTTAAAATGCTATAGGTGCCATCACTGTCATCATTATTACCAAGTGCCAAGTGAAAAGAACAGATAGTAGTCCTTGGCTTGTTTACACTGCACCAGCAGCATTTCTGTCCTGATGCCAGTGTCACTAGGGTACACATGTTGTTTAGTCAGGTAAACAACACAAGTGTTTACACACTTGAGTTTAGAGGAGGAATGGTCCAGAATAATGCCCATGTTATTTGTTGTCATCCATTATGTTTTGGTTTCTGTTTCACCTATGGACTTCTCTGAACAGATATTTGACTGGTTGGTCTTCAGGCAGATGTGAACTAGATCTTTGTGCTAGTTTAGATGATGACAACCTGTGTTGTTGATAGATGTATGTGTGTCAACCTGATTATGGTCTGAGAATGCTTAGTAATTTTTACTTACCTTGACAGGCTAGAATTAACTTGTTACAACGTCTGTTTTCTCTGAATTCATCCTGATTCTAATTAGTGTGTTTCCTTAGCTGTTAATATAAACTGCCCCCTTTCCTTTATGGAATATTCAGAATGCTTGTTAGTAAAGGGCTGGTGAGACTGCTCAGCATTTCCAGTGGTTTTAGGGACACGTGCAGAATACACTTGAAATGGTCTGGATTAAGTGTGAGTTTGAAGAGATGCTCTGAGAGCTCCTAGGAGAGTTGTTTTAGAACTTTTTCTTGTTCCAGGCCAACAAGATGCTAGGTAAGTGACAAGTGGTTAGGACACTTGTTAAAACAGAATTTCTTTCCTAGTGTTCTGCCTAAGGAGAAACTTACACTTGAATACTCTTCGTAGAGTGCTGGTGAGAACTGAGAATTGAAAGGAACACAGGATCCAAACAAGGGAGCCCCTTTTCTTGTTTGCAGTTTACAATTCTTTTTTGTGTTCGGTCTCAAACCCTGGGACAAAAGGCTAACTGAGAAGTCCATTAACATATCAAAACATATCAAAGCAGATGCTGACCTAGCTGCCAAGTTCTCCCTGCAAGTCCCTCAGTATCTATGTGTTTCAGGGCCCTTCTGGCTGGCATATCTCATGCATACCCTGAGCTTCTCTATTCTCTAACCCAGGAGCAGGGCTGCCCTCCCCGCTCCCTATATAATCCAGCCATTTTAGTTACCTGGTCTTTTTCATCTACTCTCTTGGCCCGTCGTGGTCTGAGGCTCCTTTCTTGCTCTCTCCCTCCCTCTCTCCTTACATGACCCAGCTCAGTCTGGTCATGTTCACTCTGGACTCTCCCAGGTGTTCCTGCTTCTGACTATGTTCTCCCTTGTATCTCCAACAAACTCCCCCACAGTACCTAGGAGTAGTCATGTCTTTTTTATTTTTTATTTTATTTTTTCATTCAGTAAGGTGTTAAATGTAGTTTAATCAGGAAAGTAAGGCATTTATTTATTTATTTATTTATTTATTTATTTATTTATTTATTTATTTATTTATTTATTTATTTTTGGTAAGGCTTTTTAGAATACAAAGACTCTTAATTTGGTTTTATGCCTCAGGACCCCTGGATCGGAATTCTACTTGTAGAGTTTTATGTTAAGGAAGATTTTTCAACTATTCTGTGTTCAGGAGCACCTGTGTTTATGTTTTTATGGATATAGCTATTTATCACAGTAAGATTTGTGATAGACATTTGCAGTGAATTACAATTAGGGAATTTATTTAAGTCATTTGTGATGTACTCATAGTGTGAACTGGTATGATAGCACAACACTTTCATAGGTTTTTATTATGTGCTAATGTTCCTAATTTATTACAAAATAAAAAAAAGACATGCTTAAGAACTTTGATGAATGAAGTTCTTTTTTGTGTCTTTCAAGTTCCCTTGATTAAACATTTATTACTTTTGGAATGTGGAAGAAAAATAAAGCTTAAGAAAACAATATCACCCCCTCCCCCATAACATCAAGATAGGCACCTCGTTAACCTTTAAAGATCTCATATAATAGAAGGTTTGTACATTTTATCTCTCAGCTAATGTCATTCTGTGAGGTCTGGACTGATGAATATCTTAGGAGACCCAATTGGCCCTACTTCAAGACAGAAAAAAAGAAGAAAACTTGCTTGAATGAAATATGAGAGTTATTTGTGGCAGAATCCATGATAGAGGGGCAAAAAAGAAGCAAAAACTTAGAAGGAGTGCTTGTCCAAATGGAGTTTAAGAAGAGCTTAATAAGAGTATGGGCTGTATGGTGCTAATGTGGTGAGGTCTTTGATGAAACTACAATTCCTATTTGGTCTCTTTGGACTTTTGTTTTCTGAGATAGATTTGAAAGAGTCTAAAGAAGAAATTCACAGATGGCCTTTTATTTGCCGATATTTATCTTACAGGCCCTCCTTCCTTTATTCACTTATCAATAACTTCATGTTATTTGCTTTATTCTGTAAATTCCATTATCTCTCAGGCAATCTATTGCATTAAGCCCTGAGTACCCAATATCACCTCATTTACTTGAGGTGTGCTTGACCTCAGCCCTTCTTCTCTCTTTGTTAATGCACCAACAAGCACTGATATCTCTCTGGAGTATTATCATTTGGCTGTTAGCTCAACTAATAACAACCCTTCATTTGAGCTGATGAAGGTTTATTAAATAAAAACATGCAATAACCCTGGCAGTAATGAAAGGAGAGTGGAGCTAGACAGTGTCCTGTTTGTAATGATGAGAGCCTGCTGAGTCTGCATTGTAGATGCTGGGCTTCTGGAGGGAGATGGGGCCCTGAATAGGTCAGATCAATGGTATGTTATCAGATTGGTTTAAGAATGGGCAGTTTTGATTGTCTGACCTGATCACTGTTGATTAGCATACAGACTGATGACTTGGTGGGGAATATATGTTCTTGCTCCAGGCACTTGGCCTTGCTCTGTGGTGCAGCTATCTTGGGAAGTCTGTCTTAAGTAGCAGACTGTCAATAGCCCTGAGGCCTTCAGATGCTGGCAATGTAGAGCCACAGAGAACCCAAAAATTGCTTTCTCTAGGGAAGCATCCTAGATTGCTTTTTCTATAAACCCCAAAATCTCCCCTAAACCTCATTATTGCTCTGAGCCTTGAATGGACTCCTTTTAGTCTCCTTTACATACCCCACACTCTTACTCCTACCTAATATTTTTTTCATGGAGTAGCTCTTGTAACCACAAGAGCTGTCATGGTATAGCCAAAAGTTGAGTGGGTGATGTCACTGAGTTTACATCAGCAACTGAGATTTACTTTTTACACTTCATCGATGAACATGGATTTTGAAAGGATGAATGGTGCTGGTGGGTCGCGGGCGAGGCAGAAAAGTTACCAGTCACGCCTACGACTACCAGAGTTAGAAAGAGCTTTATTAGAAAGTAACCAGGCCTGGAGAGACAGAAAGATGGCAGGAGCAGAGCAGAGAGGAAACAGAAAGAGGAGCGGAGAGAGAGAGAGAGAGAGAGAGAGAGAGAGAGAGACAGAGACAGAGAGAGAGAGACAGAGAGAGAGAGAGAGAGAGAGAGAGAGACAGAGAGAGAGAGACAGAGAGAGAGAGACAGAGAGAGCGCATGGGGGTCCGTGTCAGCTTTTTAAGGTGGTACTTAGTCACCTGCTGATGACTTTAGGTGCCAGACAAGACCCTGAGCTGCACATGTACAGAATCCTAACATTCCAGACTTTTGCTTATTATAAAAAAGCAAGTAAATAGGAATAGAGGCGTCTTTTCTTCTGGAAAAACAGCTTCCCGCTGGACTTGGTGGGTATTGGTTGGCTCTTAGAGGGAATAAGGAAGGGGGTCTTCCAAGGTAGACAGGCATCTTGGGATGGTGGGTAAGGCTGTTCTGCTCTGGAGCTGTCCATCCCTCTTGGCTTGGCACCCTGGCTGCTTTTTTGTCTGACAGGATGCTGATGAGACAGGAAAGGCCTGAAGCAGATCTGACCTGTCCAGATGGATTTAAGCTGGTTTCTGGAGCTTGGGAAAAATTTTGAACATGTTAAGAAGCAGCCATGAGAAGATTAGTGACCATTTGTGGTGTTTATTACTCTGCTTGTATTGGTTAGTGTTAATGAGAGAGACAGAGAGATTGGAACATGTTAAGCTTTATCAGAGACAGATTATTTAAAATACCTGTTTCCTTTACTAGTTTGGCATCCAGAAGACAGGTGATCAGTTGTTGAGAGCATTTAACAGTAATAGATGGTTATATTAAAGTCTGTTTTTGTAGAGCCCAGATACTTTTGGGTCTGGGGGTATAAATACCTTCTAGCTGTTAAGGTTTCTTACTTGATGATCTCTGGATGCCAGTTCTGTGGTGATCCTGTACCATTAGCTGAGCAGTGAGTTAGAACAGGGAACTGGGAAGAGAAATGCTTGTGGTGCATGAGAACATATTTCTTTGGAATAAGGGACAAGGCAAAGATCAGGGCCCTGTCTGTGTGCACGAAGAGGAGAAGCACAGGCGGGTGGGTCTGGAGTGAGGCACATGGAAGGAGCAATGAAATGAAAGCTCCTATCTTAGCTGGAAATCTTTTCCCATTAAGTAACCCTGAAAGTACAATTAAGTCTGATGAGGTGGGTAAGGCTGTCCTCCCTACCCCGACAATAGGGAAATGAGGAGAGGTGAGACCCCAAAACTCCCAGGACTGGGTCAGTGGCTCTGGTGTCCAGAAGGAAAGAAATGGATCACTTCCATGCTGCGTTCTGGGTTCCCTGCGAGCCTGTAGCCAAGCCTAGGTCTGCTGGAGGTCTTAGCTTGATGTTCTCATGCCATCTTGGTGCCTGGGGGCAGTCAAGTCAGCTGACTGGTTGTCTTTTTAGGAGGCACTTTCAACAAAGCTGTTGATGGCCTGGCAGGTGATATGTAGTCACCTGCTGATGATGTAAGGTGCCAGACAAGACCTCGAGCTGTGCATGTACAGAATCCTAACAGATTTACCTTTTATACTTCATATCTCTTACTTATGGTGTTATAGTCTATTAGTAAAAATATTCCCAATTCATCTGATGCAGTTAAATATGCAGAGCTGTGTTGCATGTGTGAATATTTAGCAAAGTGGGAATTTATTAAGGAAAGGTTTTAGTACAGATTTCAGGAAGAGGATACTCTTCAGAGTTATATAAAGGACACAGTATTTTACAATAGTACTATGATGTCCCAGATACCCTAAAGTTTTCAGACTTGCTCCTGAAATTATTAGGTTTATCAGACTAAAATAATAATAGGTAGAACAGCTTTCCAAATATATTGGAAATGTATTTGTCAAAGCATGTATCCACACATGCTTTGACAAATCACAGGCACATTCAAGGAGGCAAAGACTAGACCTTTTCAAGGTTAAATTAGGAAGATTATCAAAATTGTTTCAAAACTATTGTCAGCTCAAGTCTGTAAACAGGTAGTAGCTGGACAGGAGGTTAAGCAAAAGTATATTTTGTGTGTGTGTAAAGTTGATGTGCTCCTATACAGATTGTGGTTTTCAGAGTCTTTGTAATTTTTTTTTTTTCATTCTTAGTCCATTTGGCCTCTATGCTTTATTAGAGTCTGGTATAAATGACTTAATTGTGGGAGAAATTTTGCTTTTAAAAATTTTATCAAAAGTAGTGCTGACAAGGACTCCTATTTTCCCGAAACTTCTCCTTCCCCATTGTGGATGAGCTAGTCACTCACACCAGCAGGATGATACACAGCCTAAGACTAAGAGTGGAAAAAAAAGATTACAAAGACTCAGAAAACCACAGTGTTGCACAGGAGCCTATCAACTTTACATACAAAAGAATACTTTTGCTTAACCTCCTGTCCAGCTACCGCCTGTTAACTGACTTGAGCTGACACTTCTGTGGTTAGTAATCCACCATTTAGGGATAATAGATAGAAGCCTTCTTAGCCCTTGGTAGACTGGTTTGAGTTCTGGTACACCCCTTTTGGAAAACAATTGCTTTTCCATTGTCACTTTTGCTTTGTTTGCATGTTTCTTTGTGGGACAGCAAGATTTTTCTTTGTTTCTACCAATTGTGAGTCTGGCGATTTTCACAGGTTGAAATAAGCTAAATAACCAATATTTGATCATTATGACCTGTGAAAGCAGTAACATCTGAAACTGTTATCTTTAAAGCTTTGTTCAGTTGCTTTTTTTAGTTCCTGTCTGATAAATATTTAAAATTTTTCGAATTAACTGCAGTAAGGTAGAAGCATTTGGAAATAGAAGGATGTAGGATTCTTGGTCTCACACTTGCTTAGAGGTCTGAACCAGGGCATCTCCACAGGGAGGCCTGGAGGTAGATGTCTCTAGCCATCTACAGCTAGGTGGACACTTGGGAGTAAGGGTCCATTTAGGGGAATGAGGGTGAAGGCTCCTGCTTTTCTTCTTTTTTCTTTTGCTTGCATCTTAATTTCTTTTAGAAATAGTTGCTAATTTTATATACCTATGCAAATCTCACCCAAATAAAAAAAATTCCTTTATAGCATTTCTTTAATGAAGTAGTTGCTAAGAATGGCCAACTTCAAAGTGTTCCTTAAAATGTTTCTACTGATTCACAACAGAGCACAAAAATTAGATTTTTGTTGTTGTTGTTGCTTAAAAGTTTAAGGGTTGCTGAAGATAGTCAGTTACTATGAAGTAATAATCTTCAGTTCTTGATGCTAACATCAAATTGAGAAATAAAATGTAGGAAGAAACAAATGGCCATGGCAGTTATTTGTTTATGGGTACCTGAAGAGGAAAACTCCAGTGGCCTGAATAAGTTGAATGGAAATTAACCTCCAGCAGGACTGTCTCAAGCAGTTTAGCAAGAAGCAGCCTTGATCTCCAGTTGGTTTGAGTTTTTAAGGACAAAACCCACAATTGTGATACACAGAAAGGCAGCTCTGGATATCTGCAACAAGCAAGCCTTGTTTACAGAAGCAGAGAGATAGCAATTAAAGGTCAGGCAGTTAATCTTTAGCTGAGGGTCACATTTTATAGGAATTTAGGGTTGGTCCAGAGACTAGTTTTACCTAAGATAATTTTCACTTAAAAGTATTGTTAGGAATATTTTCATGAGATCACATAGCTATAGTTAAGTAGCTCAATGCATACTCATTACAAAGACCTTATTTTTAGTAGACATAGATGTCACCAACAGGCAAAAGATTTTGAACTTTTGGTTCGGTAATTGTATATTTGATTGTGCTAGGTAAGTTGACCATACTCTAGTGGTAGGCCATGTATCTAAGAACATTTGAGCCCTTGATGATGGAGAGGGGATGGAAAGGATACAGTGTTGGGTGGGAAGGGAAGCAGGGTATATTTGGGATGAGTTCAGAGATGGAGGGTGAATATGATCAAAAAATTGTACAAAAATTTTCAAGAAGTATTTAAAATGTTCCCTGCTAGTAGTATCTTTTTTCTTTACTACAATGTTTATTTAAAAAATATGTATGTAAGAAAACTTCAAATCTTTTTAGTTGATTCTTTTCGTTATATAACAATCCAGCTTTAAGGAATGATGTGATATGTTAGAGAATTCTAGGAGTCTAAGACCACTCAATTATAAATATACAAGATCGGTTCTGTGAAGTGATGCTTAGGTATTTGCTAATTATCTACATTCTGAGTGTTGTCTGTCTAGTTTTATAATTTTAATACACATTTGTAACATAATTCCGTGTTGACTGCCATACTTAGGAACCCAATTTTGATAATTCTAACCTCCTGAAGCCAATTTGTTTTTATATCTTCTAATATAGTAGTATCTTAAATTCCTGTTATTGCTTTTTTGATACGTTATTTGATAAGTGATCCTAGTCAACCCACTCCCTCAGAGGCCCATATCCTTAAGACCTCCAGCCTGTGGCACACTCTTGGGTGGTAGAAATATCAGGAGGTGGGGCTTGGTAGAAATACATTAGATCATGGGATGAGGTGCTCTGGAAAAGAGTATTGGCTTCTTAGCTTAGTGAGGTGAGCAGGTGCCCTCTTTTACATGCTCCTGTCATACACATGGTGCTGCCATAAGCCCAGAGCAATAGGATTTGGTCAGCAAGGACTGAAATCTCTGAAACCATGAGCCAAAATAAAAACGGATTCCTTGTAAGTTGCTTATCTCTGATGTTCTATCCCTGTGATGGGAAAACTGACTTACCCAGTGAACTAATTTATAACATGGCCATTTTCTATATATTAAAAGGCTTGCTTGACTTCTGTAATTTTAACTTTGTAAATAATTTTGAAGCCTCCAAAATAAAACAATTGTGTTTTCTTACAGAAATAAGAGACTGTCTGTTGTGTGATGAAACACCATGAACAAGGCTAATTATAAAAGGAAGCTTAAATTGGAGGCTTGCTTACAATTTCTGAGGGTTAGATTAGTTTATGGTTATCTTGACAGGGAGCAGGTGGTAGGAAGGCAAGCATTGTTCTGGAGTAGTATCTGTGCGCTCACATCTGATACTCAAGTTGCAGGCAGAGAGAGCTGTGGGCTTTTGAATCCTCAATGCCTAACCCCAATGACACTCCTTCTCCAACAAGACTACACTTAATAATCCTTCCCAATAGTTCCACTAACTGGGAACCAAGCATTCAAAGGTATGAGCCTATGGGCCATTTTCATTCAAAACACCACATTCCACTCCTTGGCCCCCATAGGGTTGTAGTCATATTATAATGCAAAATACTTTCAGTTAAACTTCAAAAGTCCCCATAGTCTTTCATTTTCAACACTATTTCAAAAGTTCAAAGTCTCCCCTGAGACTGAAGGCAATCTCACAGGGGAAAAGCAGCTTACATACTTCCAACATACAGTGGCACCTAATATACATTACCATTCCAAAAAAGGAGGAAAGAGGGCATAAAGAGGAAATACTGGACAAAAGCAAGACTGGAATCCAGCAGGACACACTCCAAATTCTCAGAGGGTTCCTCCAGTCTTCCACTCCTAGCTTTATTGATTGCAATACATTTTTCTCTCTGGGGCTGCGTTCACTTACTGTATGCAGCTCTCCTTGGCAACTGTCTCACTGCAGCTCTGTCACCTCCAACATCTTGGGGGCTCCAGTGCACTCTAGGTTTCACCTTCATAGCAGGTCTCTCTGGGCCTCCAGGTAGGCACTCCCTTGTCACAGGTCTGGCCTTGGTGGCTTTCCTTGACTGGGGAGGAAGATTATACAACCCATTTCCTATACCCTTGATTCTAAATCTAGAACCACCTGGCCAGTACAGCCAAGTTCTTCTGCTTGCTGGGGCTTGAATAACATTTGCATAGCTTTCCTTGTTGTTTAGGCCTAGGAAATCCCTCAGACCTTTTCTTTCCCCAAATTTCGGGGTTAGCTGGGTCAGGTCTTGCCCCAGAGGTTACCACTCTTGTTCTTTCATTTAGCATTCAGCTTTTCTTTAAACTTCTTATCTCCTTGGCACAAGATTTGGCTACACCATGATACTTCCTAGTGCTCCTTTTCTCCTCAAACTGTACATTTTTGTATTTCTCTTTGTCCTCTTTGCTCCTTTTCATTGTGTATTTGCATAAGAGTGATCACTACTAACCCTGTAACATAGTCAATACTAGGTAGGCTGCCTTGAAATTCCCTCCACCAAAGCCAGTATTCTAAAACTCTTCAATTTAGGCTCCAGCAGATTTTTAGGACAAAGGCAGAAAGAAAGCAGTCACATTCTTTGCCAAAATATCCTAAGAACGGTCTCTAGGTCTCTAATATTCTTCTCCTCTGAAACCTCTTGAGCTGGGCCTCCATAGTTTATATGGCTCTCAGCACTACTATCTTCCCCATTAATCCCTGCCTAAAGCATTCAGCTGCTTTCCTAATCCAAGGTCCCCAAATCTTCCATATTCCAGCAAACATCAGCATGGTCAGACCTGTCACAGAAATATTCTAGAATAGTAGGGAGCATTGCGGCAGGCAGGCAGGCAGGCCTGGCACTGCAGAAGTAACTAACAGCATGCATCTGATCCACAAGTTGCAGGCAAGGAAAGAGTGAGACTGATGCTGCTGTGGACTTTAGAAACCTCAAAGCCCACCTCCAGTAACATACCTCATCCAAAGGGCCACACCTACTAATCCTTCCTAAGCAGTTTCACTAACAGGAGACCAAGCATTCAAACATATTCGCCTATGGGGACATTCTCATTCAAATAACCACAGAGACTATTCTCTATTGTCTTTTTTGCTGAGGATTTCAAAGTTCTAAGTTCTGTGATTACCCTTGATTTTGTGTGTGTGTGTGTGTGTGTGTGTGTGTGTGTGTGTGTGTGTGTGTAAGAGGGAGGGAGAGAGAGAGAGAAAGAGAGAAAACTGTATTTGGTTTTAAGGAAACAGAAAGCTTCTGTAAATGACTACAATGGTGTGCTAAAGAACACTTGCTTAAATGCTGTATTGAAACACCATGTAAATCTATGAATTTTCTCTATCTTTATAGTAAATAAGTACTGTTAAAAATAACTCCTGTGAACACTGTTTGCTAGGCATGGTATTGTTTTATCTGAAGTTTAAAATTTTTTTTTGATTGAGTGTCTTTGGAAGTTGTCTTGTTATGTAGTTTTGTATTTGGGATATGAATTAAATCCTTTTCTTGTGAATTCCTACAAGCGAGTCAAGTGTGGATGTGCAGTGGGTAGTTTTTAAGCTTAAATATTTTGGCTGGATTTAATTACCTCAAGGGATAAGGCTATACGATGGACCAGTGGTTTACCAAATTATTTTTTATTTTCTGGATCTAGATGTCACTGAAGGTTAATGCATCCTCTTTTCTTCACTAGAGACTTGAGTTAAAATCCATTTTAGGGCATGAGTATAAATGAATTTGTTGTTGTTTTTCCTCCTTGGGGACACTTTGGTCATTTTATGAGTCTGCCTTTCCATTTGGAATCACTGGCAGCTTGCACAGGGCCCAGGGGCTGTCATAGCAGGGGCAGTTACAAGTCAGTGTGAAAATGAATGGGCAGGCTTCAGAGGGCAGAGCTGGCCCAGGGCTTGTCAATCTTCCACTCCATGATTCTTTCTTGCTTTAACTTAAGAAAACTTATTTGCTACTGACATTTGATTATAGCACATCACAAAACAAGTGATGTGTTTATAGGTGAGCCATTGTACTTTATTATTATTTTTAGGTCATTTTGGGCTGGATTGTATTTGACAGCCACAGAGCTTTCTGTATTCATTGTCTACAAGCTCGCAGATGACCCCATAGACCACTGTAGATCTGTGATTAATATTTTTGATTACCAGTGCATTTCATCACTTTTATTAACTATTGCTTTTATATGAATGATTTAGTTTTTAGGGTCATATTTATATCCATAATCAGGTTTAATGTGCTACCCAGTTGTAAATGGTGCTATTATTGCCTTTAGTTACACCTATCTGAAATATTGAGAAGCATAACCTAAGTAGGGAATAGCCATAGACCTTAGTTCCTCAGGGAGCTGGGGTGTTTTTTTTTTTTCCTCCTTCAGGCTTAGCTTGCAGTCACCTTTTTTTCCCCCTTCCTCATCTTCCTCTCCCACCCTGTAGCCTTCAAGTTCCCTTCACCTTTTACTCCACTCCTGAGTAATAATAGAGTATGCCCTTCACCTTTTTCCTTTCAAAATATAAAAGAACATTATCACATAGAGAAATAATTGAACTTACACAAAGAAATGAGATCCTACCACATGTGCTCCTCTCCACCTCCCAGTTATTACTTCAGTTTTTAAAGTCAGTTACTTTTGATTCCATCTTTCAACTTCTCTATTGTAGGCATTCCTGTACAATTTGATTCGTTCACTACTTCTTGTCTTTAATATCTCTTAAGCCATCTTAAGAATATCTCCTTTGTACTTTATCTTCAGTTCTCCATTTCAATCCCCTCTTTATCAGATTGACTCAGGCTATCAAGAGGTCATGATTGCTACTTCTCACCTGTAGTATCTGTGCCAAAGTGCATTTCTGTCCATATGCATGTGCATATGAGAAAAATGAGAGAGATAGCTTGGTTCTTTATAGATACGTATGTGACCTTAGCCAACTGAGCTCTGTCTGGCTCGTGATTACCATGAGAAGAAGCTAATAAAATGTTTATGCAGTGTGCCTTGACTTAGTCTTAGTGTTAAAGAGTAAGTTTTATTAAAAGTTGATTCAAGCCCGTGTGGTGGTTCAATGCTAGGGAGCCTAAGGCAAGAGGATTGTGAGTTTGAAGCCACCTAGGGCCACATAGTTAGACCCTGTCTCAAAACAAATAACCCAAACTAAAAACACCCCCCTCAAAAGAAGTTGATTTCAACCATCAGTATTTGAAATTCTAGTGAAAACATGAATTAATATAATTATTTTACATGTGTACTTGGACAAGCAATGTGTATGACAGTAAATAATACCTACAGCTTTGCTGTGGTGCCTTACATGGCTTTATGTATTCTTTTGTCAGGTTTTCCTTTTATTTTTGTCTTTTGTTCTATTTATCTTAGCAGAACCTTAAGGGCCATACTAGGTTAATCCACATGCTACTCTGCAGAGTCTGATATTGCATACATAGTTCTCAGGAACTCCCATTTTTTTCTTACTTATGGTTTGGCTAGACTCTTGCTGTACTTACTTGGTTATCTTTCCTGTTTCAGGTGTCAGCAGTGGAGTCTTTGGAGGGCCCACTGCTCCAGGTGGAAGGACTCAGTGACCTCAGGCTGGAACTTCATAGCAAGAAGATGAACCTGCACTTGGTTCTCATCGAGGAACTGCACCGGCACCTGTACATCAAATCCACTAGCCGAGTTGTGCAGCGTAACAAAGAAAAAGGGAAGATGAGGTTGGTTAAGGAGCCCCTCTACTATAGTGTCTTGTGGCAGTCTCATTATTTGAAGAAACATACTTTGTATTCCAGAATATTATGATTTATTTTCCTTATCCTGTAGTGTACTCTCTCTCTGAACTCATGGATGCTTTAATAATAGCAAATATGCCATATTCAGAGAGGCTAACATCAAAGTTTGTTCATTCATTCATTGTATATTTGTTGTAGTCCTCTTCTGTAAGATGTGTAAGAAATATCTCCGGTGGGCCTGTTATATATGGATCAGAAATACTCTTATGCTCTCAGAAGGAAGTGAAAAAGAACTTCTTAAATTGACCAGTGAGGTCAGCAATAATAAAAATTACAGAGGTATATGAACTGAAGTTCTAAGATTTACTAGAGTCTTCTCAGCTTTAGTTAATTCATTTTGGAATAGCTCAGGAGAGATTTAAAGAAACTTTGCTTTGATTCCTTGACTGTAGCACAGCCCTATTTTTAACAGTCTAGGTAGGCTCAAGAAAGCCATTAAGTGACCTGGTATGGAATAAGGCTAGATCTTAAGATAGTAGATCATTGGAGTTATATGGTAACTACACATAATGGGTGTCCTTCTGGCATTCCTAGAAAGGAATGTAAGATCTTTTCAGAAGGTCTTTCAAGCACTATCTTCTGATATACATGTTTATGCCTTTTCATCTGGCTGTATACCAGGAGAACACTGGAATAGTACATGCTGGGAATGAAGTCTTTAAAGTCCTATGCTGTTTGAACAACAACAACAAAGACATCATTATGTGTGATGCTTTAGTATAGCCAGAGACTCAGACATCGAAAGAGAAATTTCTACTTCTCTTTAGCAGATGGGTACTAGACAAACTACTAAGCGCACAAATTGAGCAAATGAGTATGTACTCCAGAATTAGTTCAAGGCTTGTAGCTATAAGTTTTCTCTGGTCCTGCCCGGCCCTGTGGTCCCTCAGCTGCTTATAAAATAATCATTCAGAGGCTTAATATTAATTACCAATTGCATGGCCTGTGTCAGGCTTCTTGCTAGCTTGTAACTTAAGCCATTTCTATTAATGTATAGATTGCCACGTTGCCGTGGCTTTACTGGTCTGCTGGCATCTTGCTGCTCCATAGGCAGCAGCTGGCTTCTCCCCTTCCTCTCCTTTCTCCTCTCCTTATATCTGCTTGGATTTCCCGGCTGCCTCTAAGCTGCCTTGCCATAGGCCAGTGCAGCTTTATTTATCAGCCAATCAGAGCAACATGTATTCACAGCATACAGAAAGACATCCTACAGCACTTCCCCTTTTCTGTCTAATCAAAAAGGAAGGTTTTAACTTTAACATAGTAAAATTACATAAATAGAACAGTTATCAACAGGAATTACAGTTATAATATCTAGTCTCTTTGTATTAGGCAAAATTAAAGAAAATATTCTATCTATCCTATATTTGTGAGTCTAAGGTTTTATATCTAATTTATCTTTTATCATAACCAAGGGAAATTATAACTATTTAGTCTCCAACTACATCAAAGACCCCAGAAAGATATAGTATTACCTAACTAAACAGGAAGTACATTGTAAGCAACTTCCAAAAATGTAGAATGACAGAGATATCTGGCTCCCTGGACAGTCACCCAAAGTTCCTCTGCAATGTTGGGGCATCTATCTTCAGCCTACAGGTTTAGAGTCAAGGAGAGAGGAGAACTGAGGAAGGAGGAAGGAAAGGGAGACCGGCTGGAACCACCGCCAAGACAAGGAAGATGTAAAGTACCGGTAAGCCACGAGCCACGTGGCAAAGTAAAGATTAATAGAAATGGGCTGAATATAAGAGTGAGAGCTAGACAATGATAGGCCTGAGCTAATGGCCAAGCAGTTTAAATAATGTAAGAGTCTGTGTGTTTATTTTATAAGTGGGCTCCGGGACTGGTGGGACTTGGTGGTGGGAGCTGGAGAAAAATTCTCCAGCTACAAATGGTGCCCAACGGCTCGAGTTTCTACCTTAAACCTAACAATATTTAATAACCAATTCTAGGGCTGGAGAGATGGCTCAGAGGTTAAGAGCACTGACTGCTCTTCCAGAGGTCCTGAGTTCAATTCCCAGCAACCACATGGTGGCTCACAACCATTTGTAATGAGATCTGGCGCCCTCTTCTGTATACATAATAAATAAATAAATCTTTAAAAAAAAAATAACCAATTCTAAACAGAGCCAAAACCAGGTTCCTGCTTCATGTCTCATATGGGCAGCTAGGCGCCACAAAACACGGGTTTGAGCTACTGGCAGGTTCCTAGCACACGCTCGACCTGCCGTATGGTGGGAATGAGGCCTCTGCAAGTGGCATATTAAGCTGCTTGGTAGATTTAGCTTTTGCTAGTACAAAACAAAAAAAGAGGTTTCTGAGCTACACGCTGCTTGGATAAAAGCATAGACCCACAATAGCTCCCAGAGCTGGTGGTAAGCATACCACCACCATGTTGGGAAGCTGAGGTGGATGGAGCCAGCAGCCACAGCTGCTGCAATTTAAAGCAATAGATTCACAATAATACAGATTCAGATGTAATAGTTTACAGTGTGTGTAAAATATACGTAGGCTTGAAAGAGACAAAAAAAGGTAATATATACAGTTATATAAACAAATACATAGTTTTAAAAAATAAAGTCTTTAAAGAGACAGTAAAATTAATATAAAAAATAAGCCACGTGAAGATGAATATTACACAGAGAATCTGGATTGTGTTGTCTTTGGGATTTTTAACTGCAGAAAAACATTTGATTGTAAAAGCTGTTGAGTTATGCCAAAATGTATATTTTAAAGGTACCTTGACTTCAAAATTTGAATATAAGGATATGTTGCTTTGGAAAGGAGACTCTGCTTTTGTTCCCACAGAAAGCCAGAGGCTATGGATTTGTTCCAGATTAAGATACATCAGGTTTGACCAGCCAAGACCCCCTTAAAGATCTCCGATGACACCATGGCCCAGATGATCCAACATCCAGAATGGTTTGAAGGCAACTGGCTCAGACAATACAGCCTCATGGACTATTCCATAATCCTAAAATTTTCTTTGTGTCCCCATAAGATACAGCGCCCCCCTCCAGCAGGAAGTAGTAAGAGAAGCTATGCCCAAATTCCCAAATTATATGTAATTTTACTTTGTTAAGGTTAAAACCTTCCTTTTTGAAAAAAAAAAGGGGGGGGGGGAAGTGCTGTGGGATGGTCTGTATGTCAAATGTGTTGCTGATTGGTCAATAAAACACTGATTGGCCGTTGGCTAGGCAGGAAGTATAGGCAGGACAAGGAGGAGAATAAAGCTGGGAAGTGGAAGGCTGAGTCAGAGAGACACTGCCAGCCGCCACGATGACAAACATCATGTGAAGATGCCGGTAAGCCACGAGCCACGTGGCAAGGTATAGATTAATGGAAATGGATTAATTTAAGCTGTAACAGTTAGCAAGAAGCCTGCCACGGCCATACAGTTTGTAACCAATATAAGTCTCTGTGTTTACTTGGTTGGGTCTGAGCAGCTGTGGGACTGGCAGGTGAGAGAGATTTGTCCTGACTGTGGGCCAGGCAGGAAAACTCTAGCTACAATAGATTTCAGTGAAGCAGGAAATTTTAAGGACTGTTCCACCCATTCTGGCAAAGTTTGTCAGTTGCTTCTCCTTATGTCCTGTAGAATGTCTGGCAGTTTCTTCTGCAAAGTGGGAACCTGAAGGACCGTATCACCTTTCAAAGTTCAGTGGTCACCTTCCTATGGGTCCTGCATATCCAGTTTATATAGCATCCTGTCAACCAGTTGAGGCAAGGGCACTTTTTTGCCCAGTGGATAACTTTTGCCACAAAGAAAGTAAACTCCATATGGAGTTTCTTTGATGCTCATCATCTTCTTTCAAGTAATTGGTGCTGTCAGGAGCAGATGTGTCTCACTGTCCAGAAAAGTCTAAGTCCTTAAAAACATTTTAAATATCATATTCTGTAGGTCTTTGAAGTTTTTAAAGATTACCTATCTATTTGAGATATATCTCTGCATATCTAGAAAACCTAATTACTGTGACTATAAGTTTGACTATTATAGATGACTATTAATTTGTATTTTTAATTATATATTACATTTTAAAATGAGCTGCATAAGTATAATACCTTAAAAAAGAGTAGAAATATACATACAGTATAACAAAATTAACTTTCAAATTTTTATCAATAAACTAAAATCCATAGCAATGTAAAACATTTCAAATAAGTTGTTGCTCTTTAAAAGTAGATTCAATAATCTATTCTTTCATCCTATTGTATGTATATCCCGTTTTCTTCTTTACAAAGTGATTGCATTTATAATCAACCTCCTTTAAATAAAAATAAACATTTATAAACAATATTTTGGGAATTTGGGTGTAGCTTCTCATACTACTTCTTGCTGGTTGAGGACACTGGCAATCTTATGGGGATCCTGAGAAAATTGAGAATTATAGTTAAATCTTGGCTGTCGTCGTCTGTGAGGCTGTATCAACCTTTCTTGGGGTCTTGATTGATCAAATCATATTAGCCTGGAAGCAGTTCATAGCTTCTCATCTTCTGTGGAAACAAAAGAAGAACCTCTTTTCTAAAGCAATATATCCTTAAACACAATTTTGAAGTCAAGATACCTTTAAAAATATATATATATATGTGTGTGTGTGTATATATATATATATATATATATATATATTGGTTTAACTCAGCAGCCTTTACAATCAAATGTCTTTCTGCATTTAAAAGATTCCAAAGATATAATCCAGACTCTGTGTGATTTCCATCTTTACGTAGTTTATTTTTTATATTATTTTTACTGTGTCTTTAAAGACTTTATTTTTTAAAATTATCTATTTCTTTACATAACTGTCTATCCTCCTTTTCCTCTCTCTTCCAAGCCTATGTACATTTTTATATATCATGTAAACCATTTAGAGGTTTATTCCATCTGAATCTGTCTTTTGTATATATATAATCCTTTTCTGATCATTGCCAACTGCAGTGTGGCTAAGATTAAAGTGGCAGCCCTGGCTGCTGACTCCGCCCACTTCAGCTTCCCAACATGAAGGAGGTACCCAGGAGAGTCACGCTTACCCCGTCAACTCTGGGGTCCATGCTGCCTTCAGCTAGTGTGCAGCTGGCCCATAAACCCTTTTTGTCTGTATGAGTAAAAGCTAAATCTGCCATACAGCGTGCTGTGCAGCTTGGAGACTGCTCTGTGTACCGAGGCGGGAATCTGCCATGCTGTGCTCAAGCCCGAGTGCTGCAGTGTCTCTGTACAGATGCGCATGAGATATGAAGTAGGAAACTATTTTTGGCTCTGTTTTAGAACTTCTTTCAGGTTTTAGGTGGAAACTTGAGGCAATATGTTGGGCAGCCAAATGTAGCTGGATGTTTCTCTAGTCCCGCCTGGTTCTGTGGTCCCTCAGCTGCCTATAAAATAATCATTCAGAGGCTTAATATTATTTACAAACTGTGTGGCCTATGGCAGGCTTCTTGCTGGCTAACTCTTATAGTTTAACTCAACCCATAACTATTAATATATGTATCACTACGTGTTCCTTGGCTTTACCTGCATACCATTACATGTTGTTCCTAGAATGGCAGTCTGGTATCTCCTCTTCCTCTCCTTTCTCCTCTCCGTATATCTGGTTGGATTTCCCGGCTGCCTCTAAGCTGCCTTGCCATAGGCCAGTGCAGCTATATTTATCAACCAATCAGACCAACACGTATTCACAGCGTACAGAAAGATATCCCATAGCAAAGGCTAGATGTAAATAGGGTAACTGTCCAGTTAACTTTTTAGCAGTGTATTTTACTGGGGTCAGTGTGAACAAGCGAGCTTCTTTCCAGTGTCTGGTGCTGGATAAATAATAAAATGGAATCATTATGAATCTTGTGTAAACGGCTATGAAAAAATGATCATTGCTTTGCTATCTCAGGGGAAGGGTATTTATTTAAGTAAAAAAGTAAGAAAAATTTGGAGATTTCAGGTTGAGATTTCTCAATAGATGTGTGAAATAGCCACAATAATTTAGATATTGTGTTGGTTAATTTTTATTGTCAACTTGATTAGATTAATAAATGAATAGAGTATTATTGGGATATACCTTTGAGTATATCTGTAATAGTGTTTCCTCAGTGGATGAAGTATTAGGAAGATTCATCCTGGTGGCATCCTATGGGCTGAGATTGAGATAGGAATAAAAAAGGAGATGAAGAAAGATAGATGAGCATATGTTAATCTGAGATATGAAGAGTCCTAGCCACATGCTTCTCCACTGTGGAGCCATCTGCTACCACCTTGTCCTGTGTGTCCCCCTACTCCAAAGGACTGTATCTTTATAAACCACAGCAACAAGAAACTCCTTTTCCTTTAATTTGTTGTTGGCTTTTTTTTTTGTGTGTGTGTGGGGGGTCTGGTTTTTGGACCAGTAACAAATGTTCAAAACAACTTCCCCTCTCTTCTTTTAAGTCAGATGCATGCATTTATTACTCTTGGTTTGGTCCTTTGCTTTTGTGAGTCATTAGGATAAATGAGTCTGTCAGGCTCTTGAAACATATTTGTGCTGATTATGTTCTCTCTTTCTTCTGCCATTGCCTTGCTTTACTTGTCCCTGGAGAATGAGGTGACAAATGCAAGGAACCAACCTAAGATCTACCCAGCCTGTCTCAGAGTCACCAAAATATTTGCTTATTGATGAACGTTTCTGAGCTTTATGGTTGTATGCAGCAAGCATGCAACAACTTCAGTGAAACAGTGTGCTGCATGAACAGAGACCATAAACAGGATAAAAACATGAAGTGTCAGAAAACAAAAAAGTAAATAAAAAAAATTTAAGTCTTGGTTTAAAATATGCAAGAGAACTGGTGGTGCACACCTTTAATCCCAGCACTTAGGAGGCAGGTAGATGTCTCTAGTTTTTTTTTTTTTTTAAACTCTTTGTGGACCTGCCACCCAGCTCCCAAATAAATACAAGGAGACTTATTCTTACTTATGAATGCCTGGCCTTAGCTTGGCTTATTTCTAGCCAGCTTTTCTAACTTAAATTTTCTCCTTTCTCTTCAACCACCTTTGCCTCTGGGCTTTTTCCTTTCTTTATTCTACATATCTTTCTTTCCTTTTTACTTTGTAGCTGGCTGGGTGGCTAGCCCCTGGAACCTTCCTCTCCTCCTTTTCTTGCTCCTCCCTCTTCTCCAGATATCTCCTATTCTTTCTGCCTGGCAGCCCCACCTATCCTTTCTCTTCTGCCTAGCTATTGGGCAGTCAGGTCTTTATTAGGCCAACCAGGTGTTTTAGACAGACAAAGCAACACAGCTTTACAGAGTTAAACAAATGCTACATAAAAGAATGTATCACATCTTTGCATCATTAAACAAATCTTCCACAGCATAAACAAATGTAACACATCTTAAACTAATATTCCACAACAGATATCTATGATTTCCAGAACAACCAGAGCTACACAGAGAAACTCTGTCTTGATAAAGCAAACAACAACAATAAAAAAACCAAAACTCCCCCCCCAAACCAACAAAAAACTAAAAACAAACAAACAAACAAAACATTAGCAAGAAAAATTGAATGATTGTATGTGTATGCCATGAGGTCAGAGGACATATCAAAGAAGTGGATTCTCTGTTTTCACATGTGGCTCCCAGGGATTTAACTCAGTGCTTTAGGCTTGGCAGCAAGTGCCTTTACCTGCAGAGCCCTCTTGCTAGCCCAGATTTCATTGTTTACCACACTGTTTGTGCCACTTTGTTATATGGTAAGTCTATACCAATGAATAATCAGAGGTTCAAAAGTTGTGATTAGAATGCACATAAAGTCCTTTTTTTCTTAAATTATATTTTAAAATTAGCTTATAAAATGATAGGTATTGCTTATAAAATGACTTTTCATACATCCTTCATTTTGGTTAACTTTCCCTCCCACTCTTGCATCTCCTATATCCCCTACTTCTATCTCCACTTACACATTTCCATTCGAGTATCCCCATCTCTGCTTTGATATCACATGTGAAGAACTGAGATTTTTTGTATAGGCTGTAGACTGGTTGACTATATAATGAATTCTCCACCAGCTAAAGAGTGAAAACACTGTCTAAAACAAAATAAAACAAGACAACACCACCACCACCACCATTGTAAGTAGAAGGATGATTTAGTAGTTTAGAACATTTTTTATAAGAGGATCCAAGTTCAAATCCTTAGCATCCATATAAAACAGGCTTAGCTGTGTATGTCTGTGACCCCAGCATTTGGGACAGAGACAGACAGATATCAGGAACTAGCTGGCCAGTCAGCCAAAGCAGTAATATTTATTTATGCTCAGTGAGAGATCCTATTTCAAAAAATAGAAGGTGGAGAAGCAGTAGAGGAAGACATCGAATATCACCCTCTGGTCTCCACATTTGTGTACACATATCCCTGCATACATGGGTGTGTATAGTCTACACATACACAGAGTAAAATGAAATAAATGTCCCTGGGAAGGGGGAGAGAAGGAGAAAAGAAGAAAGGAAGGGAGGAAGGGAGAGAGAGAGAAATGGTAAAAGTTCATTGGAAGAAATGAACAAATGGGAAGATTGCCATGTTCTCAGCACGTAGATGTCTGTTCCATTTAAACCCAGTTGATGTGTTTGAAACTCACATCTGAAGTCTATTTAGAAGAATAAGTATAGCCAGGCAGCGGTGGCACACGCCTTTAATCCAGCACTCGGGAGGCAGAGCCAAGTGGATCTCTGTGAGTTCAAAGCAAGCCTGGACAGACACCAAAACTACACAGAGAAACCCTGTCTCGAAAAACAAAACAAACCAACCAAACAAACACAAAAACAAAAAAAGAATAAGTATGTAATAGTTGTCTAAAAACACAAAAACAAAACCAAATGAAGAAAGAAAGTTTTAGGGAAGGCTTTCCTTCTTGTGACATTAAAGTATATTGTAATGCTGCTTGAAGCGGAACAGTACAGAGTGAAAGTAGAAACATTGCTGGGACAAGTTCCTAAACTTTAGTATTTATTTTTGGCTTTCGTTCAAGTCTGTACAGGATGGGACAGGAAAAGTATTTAAATACCTGGGTTGAGGTAATTTAGCTGTTGATTTGAAGAAAATTTAGATGCCTATCTTTTACATATAAAAAATCCTAGCCAGATAGAAAAAAAACTTATGGTAAAACTTGATAGGCATTAACATATGTGTAGAGAAGTCTTTTCTAAGCAATCACACAGTTCATAAATAATAATGTTAAATAATTTATCTGTTTCAAAACTGACAATATATTTTCAGTAAAGTGGAGCCAAAGTTAAAACATAGACTGAAAAAATATTTATTAAGGTTTGCTGTCTATAGAGTGAAAATACTCTTCAGAGTAATAGAAGGGAAATGATGTAATTTATAGATTTAAATCTAAATAGATAAGAGACATGATTAGAGAAATACACATTTGAGAATCAAATATAGCATTTAAACATCAGTTAGCCAAAAAACATCCATAGCATGCTATCTTGGTAACGGTGGTAGAAATGAATAGTTTTCTCTCTTTGGTTGAATAACCAACATGCCTTTTTGGAAGAAAAAAATTTATTCTTTCTTTAACCATGGCATTCCATTTCTAGGTTCAGATCCTATTTAAAATATTACCAGTTTATGAAAATATATGTAGTGGGATATTCGTTGCAACATTATTGTTAAGAACAACATGAAAACCGACATAACTAAGCTTGGTGTGGTAGAACATGCCTGAAATTCTAGCACCTGGGAGGGGAAGGTAATAGGACTATGCTGTCCCTGTCTCAAGAGTGAAATGACATATATCCACCCCACAAAAAGGGAAACCCCAAAACCAACTTCCTTGCCCCCCATAAAACTCCATATACCTTTAATGCTCATTGCGAAGCATGATTGAATGAATTACATATTTGTTTGACGTAACACAGCAGCTTAAAATGGATGAGAAAGATCTCTAAATGCTTGGTAAGATTTCTGAGAAGTACTATTGAACCCTTAAATCAAATTGAAAACAGTGTTATTTATATGAGCATATGTATCTTTAACATATAGGCATAAATATTTGTAGTTATCTAGAATGCTCCAAGAAGGGTTATGTGCAACCTTTCCACATTCATTTTTGTGGAAGGTAGAAATGGGGAGTAAAGAAGCTTTTAGTGGGTTATTTTCTTTATATTTTTGTATAGAACTTTTGACTTTATCATCATATGAGATCATTGCAAAATTATTTAAAAGATAGTTCTTCCTTTGACACATTGTGTGTATCTTAGGTCAGTACTTGCTTTGATTTCATTTCTTTTCTTTTTTGTTTTCTTTCTTTCTTTCTTTTTTTTTTTTTTTTGGAGACAGGGTTTCTCTGTGTAGTTCTGGCAGTCCTGGAACTCACTCTGTAGACCATGCTGGCTTCAAACTCATGGAGATCTGCCTGCCTCTGCCTCCCTGAGTGCTGGGATTAAAGGAGTGCATCACCACCACTTGGCTTGACCTCACTTCTTTGCACATATTCAGACGTGCTGTATTGGTAGAGGAAAACACTGCAGATCCCGTGAGTTTGCTATCCATTTTTGTGCGCAAGTGTGTGAGGAATACTTTGGATTCCTTTGTATTATTTGCTTTCTATTTTGTCCTTTTTATTTTTTCCTGTTATATATCCATTTTGATTTTATCTTTCCGTTTTCTTTTTATTTTCTCTTTTCTTAGATGTAAATTGCTTACCTTCATTCCATTTTATATTACTATATCTTCACCCTGGATCTGTCATTTGAGGGCATAGCTCTCTTCTTTTCTCAATATTTTTTGATTTCTAAACCATTCACTATTCTTTCTGTATTTTCAGCTAGATCTCAAAACTATATGTAATTACTATGCCAGTGATTCCTGTTTAATTATTTGGTTAAGATTTCTTACTAAGGGCATGTTGTCTTTAATGGCTATTTTACAACTCATTGTGATTTAACCAACTTTTATGAAGATTTGCTCTATGACAGCCATTGTACCAGCCATTCTGGTTATAGATGTGAATATATTAATTATTAGATTTATAGTGTGTTGCTTTACTCACTTCCTTCAGTCTTTGGCAATAAAATCCACCAAATGAGCTGGACCTGTAAGTTTGGTAAATAGTTGAACCTATATATACACTAATCCAAGGATTAGCAATTACTAATCCAAGGAACAGAAATTAAAAACAAATGTTTTACAAGCTGGAGGATTTCTAACTGTTCTTTTAAAAAAATGAAAGAACAGTTTTCATAGATTTGAAAATCAAGCACATATTGAAGATCCTAGCAAGTTAGGTGGTTTATTGTGGCCAGAAAGTCCTTTGAAAAATTATAGTGGCAGTGGGATTTGGGTAAGTTATGGTGGCAGTAGGTTTTGGGTGTGGTGTAGCGTAAGTTGCCACATAGTTTTCCCATCTTGCACTATGTTGTTTATTATGTAACTGAACCCATTTCACTCACAATATACATTAATGTGCACCAGTCGATGTATTGTGAGTGATTCTGAATGGATTAAAAATAAAAGCTATCATGTGTATTTTAAAAAATAACTTCATATTTCTTTCAAAATATAACAATTCAGAGCATTCTCACTAATTAGAATTTTCAAGAGAACAGTCTTTTACTTACTTTGTTTTCTAAAATAACTTACAGAGATTCAAAAACCTTTGAGGAAATTAATTAATACCTTTTCAATTTTGTCTCTGATGCATGGTGAGAGGAGGCCCTTTCTCTCTTTTGAAATGAAAACTAAGGTCCATTTAATGTGATATTCTGTAATAGCACCTTCCTCTCTGTTGAGATTCATTTCTCTAGCCAGTAAATGAGTAGGTGTGGAGACTTTCTCTGGAATTTCTCAAACCAAGTCTTTCCATAGAAATCCAAGAGGAGGAAGGGAGAGATGTCTTAGAGGTTAATAGCACTGACTGCTCTTCCAGAGGATTTGGGTTCAATTCCCAACACCCACATAGTAGCTAACAACTGTCTGTATCTCTAAGATCCAATACCCTAACACAGACATACATGTAAGCAAAACACCAATGCACATAAAATAAAAATAAATAAATTATTTAAAAAAAAATCCAAGAGAAGCTGGGCATAGTGGCACGCGTTTTTAATCTCAGCACTTGGGAGGCAGAGACAAGGAGGATCTCTGAGTTCGAAACCAGGCTAGTCTACATAGTCATTACAGGACAGCCAGAACTGTCTCAAAAAAACCAAACAAATAAAAATGAAGTTCAAGAGAAAACTAGAAATAATTTCCAGAGTTACTTGTTACTTGTCCTTGAATTAATGTTTACAGAGGAGGAAATTAAGGCCTAAGGGAAGAGGTGTGTGTATGTGTCAGTGTGTCAGTGTGTGTGTGTGTGTGAGAGAGAGAGAGACAGAGAGAGAGAGACAGAGAGACGGACACACAGAGAACACACTAGATCTAAATGTAATTTTTCAGTAAATTGGTTTTCTGAAATTTTGTTGAGGGTCCTTCTGGCTTTGATTATAAAGTTGGGCAGCTATGTTTTTTAAGGTAGCTAGCCATTTATTACCCTGTGTTTGTCAGAAATATACTTGTAGGTTTATACTGAGAAAATAATTGTAGATTATGGTCTAAAGTGAATCCCATGTCATCTATGTTGATAGAGGTATGCACAGTTACACTCTCAGTGTGTACAGATTAGCATTCATGCACAGGCACTACCATTACACTTTCAGTGCATACATATCAACATTCATGAACAGGCACTGCTGTTGGACTCTCAGTGTGTACATACCAGCATCCACACCCAGTCACTACCTGTACTGTTTATTTTTAGAAATGACAGACAGTATTCTAGCTATACATAAGCCTCTATTTTCCTTCTCATTGGTATTTTTATTTATCCTGCTATACAAATAACTCCTCCAGGTCTTTAAATATTTATAATGTATGTATATAATTTTCCTGTCATTTAAAGTTGAAATTAACTTTTTCCAAATTGCGCAGTTGCTCTATACTCCTCAGTGATTACCCTGTTTCTATGGCCTGCATATTTGAGGACTAAGGAGGTACACAAACCTCATTTTCTAGTTGGGAATAAAATGCCAGTAGACGAGTTAGTTAAGAGTAAAAAATTGAGAATAAAAAGTGACGTGGTGGTACATGACTATGCTTTAGAGGCTAAGGCATAGTAGGACCTTGTTTAAAAAAATGAAAACAACTATGAACAACAGATCATTGGACATATAGTCTGCTGGATTTACTTAGGATGATTTAGGTAGTTAGAAACTTGATGTTTTATATCCATAGAGAAGAGTTAATTGGAAATAACTATGCCAGTTCATTTCCTATTACCTATATACCTTAATTGAGTTTTACACTAGCTGGGAGTGATGGTGTCTATTAGAGTGAGTGACGTTTGGTTTACCTTAGTCACACTTTTATTATCAGCACTTATCATAGTGCCAACCACTAACATATTACAGAAATTATCTGGATATTGATCCCCTCTCACCTTGGTCAGTAAAAAGGGAGCAGTTAAAGATTGCCATATTATCCTGAAGTTCTAGGATAATGGATCATATGTTGTCATCATGGGCTAAAAGTAATATTACTATAAGTGATAATTTTGTTCTTTTTTTTTTTTTTGCTAGTTTTACTCTTTAACAAAGCTTTTTTCAAAGGTTTCTGAAATATTATTGTCTTTCTTAGTTAAAAATGCAGGGATATAGCTCAGAGGTAACATATTTATATAGTAGGGGGCATGATCCCTAATATGTAAAAAGGGAGGAAAAGGAGAGGGAGAATACATACAATATTTAAACCTAGTGCTTTGGTTCCAGAAGGGTCATGGGAAGAGGGTGCGGAAATATTACAGTGAAGGAGGATCTAGATTAGTGATTCTCAACCTGGGTGTTGCTAACCCTGGGGAGGGGAGTATATCAAATGACTTTTTCACAGGGGTCACATATCAGATAATCCTGCATATCAAGTATTTACATTATGATTCATAACAGCCATTATGAAGTAGCAACAAAAGCAATTTTATGGTCGGAGTCACCACAACATGAGGAACTGTTTTAAAGGGCCGCAGCATTAGAGAGGTTAAGAACCAGTGGTCTAGATGATGTTCCCAGTTGGGTTTGTCCCCCTGAAGTCTTTCCATTGGGCTTGGTCCTTCCCTTCTATTGTGTCTGTTCTCCCTTTAAAGAATTAATTTGTGAGTGATCATCTGCTGCTGCTGTTGCTGCCGCATTTTGGGCTAGAACAAAGTGAGAACTGTAGGTTGTATCCTTGGGTTAGACTTAGAGAAACTTCTGCCGTTCAGGGTATGTGGCTAGAGAATTCTGTTTCCTATGGCCAGGGTCCAAGCTGCACTTGCCTTGACAACCTTGAAAATGTAATTGTTGTTAATAAACCGTTTTTTTTAAACTAATTTATTTTATGTGCATTGATGTTTGCCTGCCTGCATGTCTGTGTGAGAGTGTTGGATTCCTTGGAACTGGAGTTACATAAAGTTGTGAGCTGCCATGTGGGTGCTAGGAATTGAACTCAAGTACTCTGGAAGAGCAGCCAGTGCTCTTAACCACTGAAGCATCTCTCTGCAACCTTCCCTCGTTGTTTATAATCTTTATGTCATCTATAATCAATTTATTTATTTTAATGACTTTAGATGATGAACAACTAGATTTTATTGAAAAACAATAATGCTGAATAAGTCTGTTTTAGAAATTATTTGTCAGCCTTTATTATAGTGATTCTTGACTTGTCAAAACTTATAAATCTGTTTTAAAGAAAACAAAAAGGAGTAAACTCCTGAAAAGTAAGTAAAAACTGAACATGAAGAACACAAGTTTAAATGGAAGTTTAGTAGTATTAAAGCCTCATTTACTTACCATGTCATAGTGTCACTTGAACTTTATTTACTCATAAGTAGGCTTCACTACAGCTATAAAGGAGGTCAGGATAGTTGCTTGGCATCATTTTATTGTAAGATAGTCATTTTACTATTTGTGTTAAACACTTGAGACTCGTAGAGGACATCTTCAAACCTCCAGTTGTGGCAACTGCTGCATTGGCAATGGATGTATGAATTGTTTGAAGTTACAGTATGGAGAGTTGGGCACTAATGGGACTTCAGCTAGTTTTGGAGAAAATGGTAACTGCTGCTTGCTTTCTCCACAGCTCTCATGGCAAAGATGCCTCTCCTGGTCCTCTGATGGATGTTACAAACATTCCTACTCCACGCAAATTCCTCGATGCCACTCAATATTCTGCTGCTGGCAGCTCAAGTGGTAAGTTATTTTTATCATGTGCTACAATCTTAGTATACTAGAAAGCCTAGGCAAAGACCTGTGGTAGCCTGTGATGTGTTCTTTGGGACTCTCACGGGAAATAGATATAAAACCATTGGCTGGACCTGTTGCATTTTAGAGGGTGATAACTGTCAGTTAACTGGCTTGCCTGCAAATTCCAGCTGTGACTTCATTTTATTTCAGTGGTACTGTTCAGTTTCTAAAATTGCATTTGAATGCTCTTTGGTAAAATCTTTTCTTTTTTGTTATAATCTCTATTGCTTCTGTTGATATTAGATGGCAGAAAAATAGAAATGAGATGAAGCCATATATTATGAACAAGACAGATAAGCTTCCTTTACACTTGGTAATTGTCCATTTGTAATTGTCCATGAGCACAGTTTCAAAGATATTTTCTTTCTGGTACACAAACATTCTGGCCTTGAGGTTTGTAGACTGGCAGAAATTTATTTAATCCACTGCTCAGCTCTCCTTCTGTTACTGACATTTCCTTTTTGTTTTTGTTGTGTCTTTTTTTTTTTTTTTTTTTTTTTTTTTTTTTTTTTTTTTGACAAGGTTTCTCTGTATAGCTTTTGGAGCCTGTCCTGGAACTCACTTTGTAGACCAGGCTGGTCTTGAACTCACAGAGATTTACTTGCCTCTGCCTCCTGAGTGCTGCCGCCACTGCCCAACTGTGTCTTTTTTTTTGGCAGGATTTTTTGTATAGTCCAAGCTGGACTCAAACTTCGAATCCTTCTGTCATAGCTTTCCAAGTGCAACTGTTTAGGTATGTGCTATTGTGCCTGGTAATAGTACCATTTTGCACAGACATCAGGTTTTATGGTAAGGCTGAAGGATGTTAAGTGCATGAGCTACCTCATAGCACATGTGCTTAGATAACATAAAGTCAAGGTTAACATACACTAACTTCAAGGGCTTATTGTTGTTGTTTGTTTTTACTCTTTTTGGGGGCCTGACACCCAGCTACCAGCTTTTTCTTCTTCTCTTCCTCCTCCTCCTTCTCCTCCTCCTCCTTCCTCTTCTTCCTCTTCCTCCTCCTCCTCCTCCTCCTCTTCTTCTTCTTCTAATCCTGTAGTGATTGGACATTGGACAGCCTGGGAATTGAACTGGGTCCTCTGGAACATCAGTCAATGCTCTTAACTGCTGAGCCATCTCTCTCCTCTTCTCAGCTTATTCTTAATTATAAATGTTCGGCCTTAGCTTGGCTTGTTTCTAGTCAGCTTTTCTTAACCTAAATTATCCCGTCCAGCTTTTGCTTTTGGGCTTTTATTTTTCTTTATTCCTGTATACCTTTTCTTTTCTTCTTACTCTGTGGCTTACTCTATAGCTGGGTGGCTGGCCCCTGGATCCTCTTCCTTCTTTCATGCTCTTAGATCTCTCCTTCCAGATTTCTCCTATTAATTCTCTCTCCTTGCCAGCCCCACCTGTCTTTTCTCCTGCCTCAACATTGGCTGTTTGGCTGTTTATTAGATGATCAGGTGTTTTAGACAGGCAAAGTAACACAGCTTCACAGAGTTAAACAAATGCAACATAAATAAAAGTAACACACATTAAAATAATACTTCCCAATACCCCATTGGCCATAATGTGTAGTGTAGTCTTGGGCAAGACGGCATCAAATATTCCACATGTTCACATACAAATCTGAGCAGAGTGTGGCTCAAAGATTGAGACAGGAAAAGGGCAAGGAGATGGAGATGCCAGATGGTATGCTATAGCCAGTTATTATAGCCTTCACATTTCTGTAGAGTAACCTCTAACTCGCATGCTAGAGCTATTAGCAATTGGGGGGTTTATTCACTTTGATGATAGCCTCTCCCACCATTGCCATTTGTGTCCATTTGAATCCTACTAGTTTTACTTGGCTACTATGTAAGGGGCAGCTTATGTGTACTTTTGTAAGCCTTCTGATCTTTTGGTCTAATCTGTTGTTTTGTGACAAAATGCTGAATGTATGCTTTTAATGAGTATCAAATTAGGGGCTCAATGTTTATTTGCCCTTTGTTCCTTGAGGTGGCTTCTGACTGCCTTCTTATGGGTCTTTATTCCATTGTTTGGTATGTTACATTGCATCGCTAGTCTTCAAGAGCTTTTGACTATAGGACTCCTGCCTTGTAACATGGCTCCTTCTGTATCTTCCACTGGCTTCACTATTTCCAAATGCACCTGTGCCTTTGTGCATATACTTAGCACATCTTGAGGAAGTATCCACAAGTACTTTATTTTTTTGGAGCAACCTAGTATTCCTTGAATAAGATGAAGGAGTGTCATTTCATTGTATGTTTAAAGTTGACTGTGGGAAGACTTACTTCGCTTCTGAATATAAAGTTTTAGTGGATTCTTCCTGAGTGGCTCAAACTTGACTCTTTGCAGAATACAGCCTTGGGTTCACTGCACAGGGAGGGTTTCTGTGCCTTCACAGCTTTGGGTTGGGTAGAAGAGGAGTTGATGCTTTCTGTGGACTTTGCAGATACCCTCATGTAGCAGCCAAAGTCCTCAAAGTCTTTACAAGAGAGTGATGCTTATTGTCTCCTTTGGATAAATATTAGTTCATTGTTATTGAGGATTAAGCCTAGGGCCTGCCCCATGCCAGAGAAGTACTCCATTGATATCCTTTCAACTCTCTTTTTACTTTTTATTTCTAAGACAGGGGCTTGCTAAGTTGGATAGATAGGCCTTGAACTCACTCTGCAGCCCAGGCTGATTGCCTTTCTGAATCTCTTGCCGTATTGTTCCCCCTTCCACCTAATTAGCTGGGATTAAAGGACTTTGCCTCTAGTCCTAGTGAAAAAAATTGAAACATTCTTATTAGAACTGTAGCTGTATAGCACTTTGAAATAGTTTAAAAGAAGAAAGGCTAAAAAAGAATTGGGATTCAACTAGTCATTTTATGTAACTAATTGAAAGTTAGTTACTGGGACATGCTTCACTGAAAACAATCTCATTTAAGTTAGAGTCCTTTAGGTTTGTGATCTTGATGTTTGTTACTTTTGCTATAGGGAACTATAAAAATTATTTTGTTTTTTTTTCTTTTGTTGATTTATTTAGTTTCCATTTTTTCCTAAATCTCTAACACTAGTTGTTTTTGTTACACTGTACAGAGGTTTGTACTCAGTCCCCTTCACATAGTTCAGAAAGCTTTTCCTGTCATTCTGATACAGTGTTTCTTTTCTTTGAGCTTTTGATACTTCTATGAGGGTAGAGATACTTCTGTAGAGTCCAGAATTATAAAATAACACACAGACTTTTAGTTTTGGTTTGTATTTTATTTACCTTTTTTGGAAATTGTTATTATATCTTTATAATTTTTAAGTAAACCATCCTACTAAGCCTGGTGCTGTGGATATCGCTCTGTATGCTGTGAATGTGTTGCTCTTATTGGTTAATAAATAAAGTGCTGATTGGCCAGTAGCCAGGCAGGAAGTATAGGCAGGACAAAGGGAGAGGAGAATGCCAAGAACAGAAAGGCTGAGTCACGAGTCATCAGCCAGACACAGAGAAGGCAAGATGTAAAGATACCAGTAAGCCACGAGCCAAGTGACAAGGTATAGATTTATAGAAATGGGTTAATTTAAGATGTAAGATCTAGCTAGCAAGAAGCCTGAGCCATTAGGCCGTACAGTTTTAATTAATATAAGCTTCTGTGTGTTTATTTGGGTCTGAGTGGCTGTGGGCCTGGGCAGGACTGGAGAAAACTGCAGCTACAGCCTGGTTATATTAATTTATGTCAATGTTGCTGAGTCATTGTCCAATTGAAATAAAAATTTTAATTGTTTATAAATAAATTATAGGTCAGCTTTGTAAAATGAAAGTGCTATATACATTTCAAATGAGCTAAAAGTGCCAATTACAGCTTGTTACATATGTTATTTTTAATAAGACCACTTTTACTTTCTGATGGGCACTTTATTCTGTCAGCTTCTGGAATTAACAATGTCATGTAGTGGAATTCATGTTCCCACAGTGACTTTTATTGTTATTAGAAAACTCTAGAAGAACCTCATACTGGCTTAAGTGGAGCCAGGACCATTGTGGAAACCACATTTGGAGATATGTAAAAGTCTTTCTCTTTAAAAGGATTTATTTCCTGGACTGTTTTGGATACTGTTGCCATTATGACTTTCCTGAGTGGGAATGAAAAAGAAGAAGGTAAAGTTATAATATTGATTCATATTAGTAATAGCCTAAGCTACGAAGTATTTATTGCCTGCTAGGTGGGAAGCAATGTTTGAAGTGCTTTACTTGAATCGACTGAGATGGGTATTATTAGTAGCTTCATTTACATACAGGAAAACTGAGGCACAGCAAGGTTAGTAATTGGTTTTAATTTTCCCAGCTGATAAAGAAGCACTGGATTTCCATGCTGGAGCTGAGTTTTTAAAATCAGTTTGCTGTTGTTGTAGATAAACAAGTTGTGCATTGTGTGTTTGTTTTTTGTACATAAACATGGCTTACCCAAAATAAATTTATTAATTATCTTGAAGTTTTGTAGGTTAGAAATATAACACAAGGAGCTAAGAATATAGCTCAGCAGGTAAAGTGCTTACTGTATAAGGTCTGAGTTTGGATCCTGAACACCATCTAAAAGCTGGGTACCGTAGCCAGGTCTGCTGGTGCACACCTTTAATCCCAGCACTCTGGAGGCAGGGGCAGGTAGAGCTCTGTGAGTTCGAGAACAGCCTAGTCTACAGAGTGAGTTCTGGTACAGCCAGGGCTCCACACAGAGAAAGCAAAGAAAGAAAAAAAAAACTGGATACAGCAGCATGTGCCTGTATCTCCAGAGTGGGAAGAAGGGGTATGGAGACAGTTAGATGCCAGGGGCTCACTGGCTAGCAAGTCTAGCCAAAAATAGCAAGCTCCAGGTTTAGTGAGAGACTGTGCCTTAAAAAGAAAAAAAAAAAAAGGTGGCAAGCCATAGAAGACATCTGATCTTGACCTCGGCCCTCCATGTGCACAAATATGAGTGCATGCGCACACACACACACACACACACACACACAAGCATTCCTAACATGAAGCTGGTTATCATGGTAAATCCTAGCACTCAGGAGGTAGAAGCAGGAGGATCAGTAGTTCAAAGTCAGCCTTGGTACATGGAGAGTTAGTGGCCAGCCCAGGCTACATAGGACTCTTAGGAAAAACAAAACAAAACAAAACATAACACATGTCTCATTGGGCCCAAATCAAAGCATTTACAGGACCATGTTTCTTATTGCAGGTTCTGGGGATTCTTTTTCCTTGTCTTTATGAGGTTCTAGAGGTTGTCACCTTATGTGACCGACCTCTTTCTCCTTTCTCAAAAGCATCAGTGGTGCTAGGTGACAGTTTTCCCTCTTGTATTTCTCAGACCCACATTTCTGCTTTTTTCCTCCCTTTTAAAGGACTTCTGTGAGAGGACTGAGCTCACCTGGGTACTTCAGGCTAATTTTGATATCTCAAAGTCTTTAACTTTAATGATATCTGAAGAGTCTCCTTTGCCATGTAAGGTGATGTACTCATAGGCCTTGCGACTTAGGCATGAATATTTTGGGGATCCATCATTCTGCTTACCATACTCTGCAGAGCTGTTTTCTGTCTTAAGTTATCTTTAAAAATCAATGTGTAAAAAATTTGACGTTTTTGGAATTCTATGGTGAAACCTTTTTAAGTCATTGCCATTCTAGTCCTTAGGACTCGATTAATCTGAATCACATTATTAAGAGATTGTACAAGCGAAGAAGATATACATTATGGAGAGAGTACATAAAATGTTACTAAGAACATATAAAAGCTTGGGGTTGGTGAAATATACCATAATAAAGTGCAGAAATTTTGTCTAATTCTTGGTTCAGAACAGCAAGTCTTTAGTGTCTATTTGTGGAGTACTCCACAAGTCAGCTGAGAAAGTAATAGACATTTTCAGCAGGGAATTTAACATAGGCTCTTAAAACTCCCCTCTCATCTTGTGAAACAGTAGGATTGAGGGTGTAATCCATTAGAATTGACACTTTTATAGAGGAAGTTCCAGTAGGGAATCCCCAGGCAGAACGGATTTCCCATTGGGGTGCCATAAATTAAGGTTGGAGGTGATTCCTGAGAATGTTCAGGTTATTATTAATTAAATGAGAATTCTGATTGCTTGTGGATGAGTCATTTTGCAGATGCCTTATTTAGAGGTGCAAGTGTGACTTTTCTCTGAGAAGTTTTCTATCATAGTTTGTAAGTGATGCTTTCCAAACTGCTGCATAAGTCATTTTAGGGCATTTTTTTGTTATTACCACTATGAATGTCATCTTTATATTCATTATACTTAGGCATATTTAAGAAAAGTTATTTAGAATTACATGTGTATATGTGCTATCTGACTAACTAAAGTACTCATTTATAAATTGCAAAATTGAGGCACAGGTTGGTAGAAGCAAGTAACGTTAAAAGACAAGTAATTGGAATTTGCATTGCTTTCCTATTACATATGAATCAGATTACAAATGGCATAATAAAGAACAGGGAAGATTATGGAGAACCAGAAAGAAAAGTTTCTACCTAAAAGATTATTTATCTGTTAATCAATAAAACAAGCTAGTAGAATAAAGGGGAAATATGAGCATGTGTTTTTCTTTAGGGAAATCTCATGCTAGTAATATATAGAAAAATATTAGTTAATTCGCTATTATTTCAAAAATCATTTTTCTATTCAGAAAGTGATTCCATTGAGATCTAATGCTTGGTTCAGTTACATCCAGGTTCCATGGCTTCACTTGGCCTTATGCTGGTTCCATTCTTGTATAGTCTCTGTCATGTCATTACAGTATTTTGTAACGTATGGGAAAACTACTGTCTCATTTAGATGTAGTAATTCATCTAAAGAATTAGAAAGATTGGGAGAAAAGCCAGTAATTGTAGTAAAAATGTTGGTTTAGGCTTTTGAACTCCCAGTGTATCCTTCCATTTGGCCAAGAGCTTTTGAAAAGTTTGTGACTGAGCAAGCACTCCCAGGCATTTCATTTGTGGCTTCTTGATCCATTTTATTCATGTCCTGGTGGGCTGCTATGATCATAACTGTAGCAAAAGTGGACTTTTTACTACTTTCATTTTTGATACAACATAGATCAAGTAATAAAACTTAAAAAAGAGCACAGCTTAATTTTTTTTCACATTACTGCTTTTTTCTTGATGTGCATCTTATTTCATATAATCAATCTTATGTAAGACTTAATATTTATTTGAGGAGTCAGAGATTTGACATTTAAATAATTCTCTCAACATAGAATGGGAATTGTATGTTCCAACATAAGAGGACATGAAAATTTTTTTTTTTTTAAAAAGAACTCACATGTATAAACAAGTGATATTCTGGTTTACCAAAATGCTAGAACTCTTCTTGAATTCTGACTTTAGTGAATGAAGTGAGGAAATGGCCTCTTCTAGGTATGGTTGAGGAGCAAGTATTGTAGATAGGAGGGAATAAACATGACTAGCAGATTGAACCATGCCATGAAAGGAGAGAGAGTTAGGAGAGCGAGAGAGGAAGAGGAGAGAGAGGAGAGGGAGAGAAAAGAAGCCCAAGAGGGGAACTAAAGGAACCAGAGAACTAAGAGAGAGCTCATGGCCTAAATGGCAGGGTTCTATAGAAAGAGAAGCTGGGGGAAGGGGAGGGAAGCCCCTGGGCTGGAGAGGTTTAAGGTTGCAGGCAGGGTGAGAAGAGCAGAGAGGAGCCACTAGTTTACTGAATGTACCTAGAGGCCAGCATGTTCGTTGGTATCCTATTAGTGACTATTAGTCACCACAGTTAGACATTTGCCCATAGTTTCTTTGGGACCTGACACTTTGGTTAGGGACTCCATTGGCATTTCAATCAAGTATTCCATTGTTTTTCTGGGTCTGGCTGATTTTGTTTAGGATTATCTCCAGTTCCTTTTGTATTTGTTTTTATTAAATGCCTGTGTTGATGTCTATGATAAATCATATGTACAACCGAAGAAAAATATAAGGGAAGCCAGATAGAATAGTAAGTTACTGGCCATATATTAATAATATAAAAACAATCAAGACCAGATTTTATTTATTTAAATATATTTACTACAAATATTATAAGAAGAGATTATATGATTCATATTTTAGAGATCAATATACCATTAACGTGTGAGTCCCATTAGGTTAGTACTTCCTCATCCCTGTTTCCTGTTTTGTAAACTACAGAATATCAATTATTTAAAATGATGGGTTTCATTTTAATATTTTCATATAGTCATGTCCTATATTTGAACATGGCCAGCTCTCCACTACCTTTTTTCCATTCTTTACTCCTTACCTACAGCTCTTCTTCCTAGCAAACAGTCCCCTCCACTTTCATGTCTTATACACATATTTTAAAATACATGTAGAAGAGAACTCTTGTGGTATTTGTCTTCCCGAGAGTTTGCCTTTTTTTAAATCTAATATGATTATCCCCTCTTCCATCCATTTCCCTTTCTAAGAACATTGTCTTGGTCTTATTTAGGGCAGAACACAACTTTATTGTATGTATGGACCACATTTTTGCTGTTTGTCAATGACTAATTTAGACAGGCGTCTTTTTATAAGTCAGGTGACTGTAGATACATGGGTTTATTTCTGGGCCCTCTATTCTGTTTCATATGTGTGTTTCTGTGTTACTGTCACTCTGTTTCTGTTACTGTTGCTTTGTAGTATAATTGAAGTCAAGTACTGTGTTATCTCCAGCATCTCCCCTCCCCTTAGATGCTTTGGTTGTCTGGGATCTTTTTGATGGAGATTGTATTGAATCTGTAGATTGCTTTTGTTACTGCAATCATTTTTACACTAAAATTTTACCAATCATTTAACTTGGGATGTCTTCCCATTTATAGGCTATTCATCAGTTTCTTAAAGTTTTCTTCATTGTAGAAATCTTTTACCTCCTTGGGTATACTTATTCACATTTTCCTTCTGCTTTTATTGAATATTGTAAACTTTTCTGATTCCTTTTTAATATGTTTATTATTGGTATATATGATGTACTGAATTGTTTGTTGACTTTGTATCCTACTACTTTGCTGAAAGTATCAGATATGAGGATTTCTTGTGGAATATTAGGGTCCTGTAAGTGTAGCATAGTGTGCTCTGTAAATAGGAATACTTTAGCTTCTTCCTTTCCTGTCTCTATCCCTCATCTCTCTCTTTAGCCTAAGAAATCAAGCACTGATTTGAGTATGCATGGAACATGTGGACACCCTTGTCTTCTTCTTCTTTTTTTTTTTTTTTTGGTTTTTCGAGACAGGGTTTCTCTGTGTAGCTTTGCGCCTTTCCTGGAACTCACTTGGTAGCCCAGGCTGGCCTCGAACTCACAGAGATCAGCCTGGCTCTGCCTCCCGAGTGCTGGGATTAAAGGCGTGCGCCACCACCGCCCGGCTCCTTGTCTCATTCTTGATTTTAGGGGACATGCTTTTATTTTTTCCCCAATCAGTATACTGTTAACTATAGGTTTGCTATGTCTTGCTTTTTGCTGTGATGAGGTATGTTCTTTCTATTCCTAGTTTCTTTTTTTAGGGGTGTGTGTGTGTGGTTTTGAGACAGGGTTTCTCTGTAGCTTTGGAGGTTGTCCTGGAACACACTTTGTATACCAGGCTGGCCTTGAACTCAGAGATCCACCTGTCTCTGCCTCCCAAGTGCACCACCACTGCACAGCTTATTCCTAGTTTTTTTATGGCTTTTATCATGTGGGGATGTTGAACTTTGCCAAAGACTTTTATTGCATGTTTTGAGAAAATCATGTGTTTTCTGTCCTTAGACCTGTTTATGTGCTGTATTATACTTATTGGTTTGCATATGTTAAAACCATCTTTTCATCCTTTGGATAAAACCAATTTGGTCATAATAGATAATTCTGAATGTTCTTGATCTTTGATTTGTAAGAATTTTCTTGAGAAGTTTTGCATCTGTGTTTGTCAAAGAAATTGGCCTATAATTTTTTGTTTTTCTTTTGTCTTTATCTGGTATTGTTGTCAGGGTAATACTGACATTGTAGGATGAGTTCAGGAGTATTCCTTCCCTCTGTTTTTGTAATGGGATACTTTGAAGAACATGCCTGTTCTTTCACATCCTTGAGCAGAGAATTCTGAGTTTTTCTTGAAACTATTACTACTTTAATCTCATGGTTAGTTATCAGCCTGTTGGTTTTTTTTCTTTTCTTAATTTTGCAGGTCATATATATCTATAAATTTTTTCATTTCTTCTAGACCCCCTGTTTTTTTTTATTTAGTATTTCAAAGAATTCCATAATTGTTTTCTGGATTTCATTGATATCTGTGGTAGTGCCCCCTGTTTCGCTCCTAATTATACTTCTTTGAGATTTTTCTGTCTTTCCTTTGGTTATTTTGCTGAGGGTTTGTTATTTACCTTCTCGTAACTAACTCTGTGTTCAGTGCTTCTTAGTGCTGCTTCTTTAGTCTCCGTTTCATTAATTTTTGCCCTATTCTTTATTTTTTTCTATCTCCCTATTTCAGGCTTGGTTTATTCTTTTGTTTTGAGGTTTTTGTTTGTTTATTTTTGTTTTGTTGTCTCTCAATTTTTTTTAAAATGTAAAATCACATAAAACTGCCTTTAATGTATCTCTGAAGATTTGAAAAGTTGTGGTTTTGTTTTCAGTTGATTCTAGGAATTTAAAATTTTCCTCTCTGATTTTTGTGACTCATGATTATTCAAGAATGTATTAATTAATCTCTATGTGTTTAGTTTTTCTTGTTATTAGCTTCTAGCTTTTTCCACTATGATCAGATAAAATACAAGAATTTATTTTGTGTTTGTTACTAATATTTTTGTTACTCATACTGTGTTCTATTTTGAAGAAATTTCTGTAGGTTTCTGATTAGAAATTTACCATCTTCACCATCTCTAAGTTCAATGATTTAGGTGTATTTACTCTGCTGTGCAGCTTTTGTCTAGAGCTTGTTCATCTTTCAGAACTGAAAGTCTGTACCTATTGAGCAACAGCTCTTCCTTTCTTCCCTCCTTAACTCCTGCCATGGAGCATGAGCTTGCTGTCACTGTGAGTGACTGCTCTGTACACTGCATACCAGTGGAATCACAGTGTTGTCCTTTGTGACTAGCTAGTTTGCTCAGCATGATCTTTTAAGGTAAGCCCATGTTGTAATGTGTGTCAGAATGTTCTTCCTCCTCAAGGCTCAACACTGTTCCATTGCTCAGACACTGTGTGTTGTTTGTCCACTCACCTGTTTATAGACTCTTGGGTTGCTTCTTCCTCATGGCTACTGTAGCAGTGTTGTGCTGTAAATATTTTCTTTATCATCCCCTTTTAGATCTTTTGAGTTGGTGTCCAGAACTAGATTTCCTGAATCATATGGTGATTCTATTTTTAAGTTTTTTGAGAAATAGTCACAGTGTTCTCGCTGCAGTTACACTTTTTTAATGTTCTTATCAACACTGCATATGGGTTCTGTTTCTTCACACTTGTCATTTTCTTTCTTAGTTTTTGATAGTAGACATCTTAATTGGTCTGAGGTTATATTTGATTGTAGTTTTAATTTGCATTTCCCTAGTGATTAGTGATGTTGAACATCTTTTTATGTATGTATCGCCTGTTTGTTTGTCATCTTTGAAAATTGTTTACTCATGTCCTTTGCCTACTTTGTAATTGGGGCATTTGTTCTCTTATTGGCACATTGTAGGTGTTTTTTATTTTAGATATTAACTCTTCTTCAGATATATGAATTCCAAGTACTGTTTTGTGTTTGTTTTATTATGTTGATTGTGTCCATTGTAGACCTTCATTCAAATTTTGATGAAGTCACATCTGTCTTTCCTTTTGTTGCCTGTGCTTTTAGTGTCATCTGTAGGGAAGCCTTGTTAAATAGGTTTCTGAGCCTTTTGTTCTGTCTTCATCTATGAGTTGTATTGTGTTAGATCTTATGCTTAGGGCTCTGATCTATTTAGAGTAACTTTTTGTGTGTGGTGCCAGGTAAGGGTGAGTGTCCACCTCTAGTTTAGGAGGTGCGTGGAATCATCTTTAGTAGAATAGTGCTAGGCTGCTTTCCCATCACCAGTGTGTGGGGCTTGTTTCCCAACAGCTTTTCTAGTATGACATCTGCCGTGCTTTCCCGTTTTTTATCTAATAGATGGAAAATAGTTTAAGCAGTTGGCCTCAAGTCGCCTCCTGCTCAGCCTTCTGAGTACCTAGGACTGCAGGACCATGCTGATGTAATCTGCTAGATTTTCTTTTTAATTTGAGACATTTATTAGTTTCACCTAGGTACATTTTAGAGTTGATTATTTGGGGTACGTTTTCCCAGATACCCAATAGACCTTTGTAAGTTAAAAAAAAAAAAAAAGAAAATTTGTGGTAAAAATCTTGGTTTGTAATTTTATATAATGAGTCTGTTTTAGTGTTTAATTTTGTATTTTTCATGCTAATGTTATTTTTTTCTGTGCCTTGTTTCCTGTTAAACTACTTTCTCTTTGATCTTTTAAATCTTATTTTTCCCCACCTTTTTCTGAATCATTTTATCTGAAATATCTTTTAAATTTTCTTATGGACATTTTATACTTTTAAAACATGTATGAGATAACTGTCTTTTCATTTTACCTTTTCCCTGAGTTTGGTCACTTTTTATATCTTCCTATATTTTATTCATGTCCATGTTTAGATTGTTAATTTCTGGCAAAAGGTAGCTTAACATTTCTTCAAATTTTTTATTTGAATATATTGTTTACATCTAGTGTGTTGCCTTCTTGTTTTCTTGTGTTTTGTGTTTTTTCTTTTATTGTGTGTAGTGGTGTTAGGTTTTTTTTTTTTGACTGTTTTATGGTATGCCAGTATGAGTTGTTCAATATTTTTTTCTCGTTTTTTGTGGCACAGGAGTACTTTAAACACTTTTCAGTTCATTGGCTCCCTCTTCTGTTAGTATAACAAAGTCTAGACATATTTATGGATTTAAAAAAATTGTTTTGGTGGTGGGGAAAGGTTGTATATTGTCTGAATTTTGGCTGTCTGGTATAAGAGTCCATTACATTTTTAAAATTATTTCTTAACTGTCCATTAGCCAGAAGGCATTTCTCTCTTCTTCTTTGTCTTAGTCTTACTGCCCTCCTTTATAAGCTATACTTTAAAATCTGCTCTTTTGGATTGTGCTTGTCTTTAAATCCCTTTCCTTGTAGTCAATGCACCAATCCACTTGGATAAGATTTTTGTATTTGTAACCACAAATAGATGTTGTCTTTTATGATGATGACTTTGCAGTGATTTTGTATCATCCTTAATATTATGAATTCTTTTCATTATAGTTATTTACCATTTAGTTTTGCCAGCTACAAAACCTGTGGCAAGGTCTGTGAGATGGCTCAGGTAAAGCTTTACACCTGTGGTGAAAGCCTGGCAACCGAATGGATTTAGTACTTGGAGCCCACTAAAGGAGATAACAGACTACGAAGTTGCCCCCTGACTTCCACACTGCCAGAGGAGATTAGTTTCCCCAGTGTCACACATGCGCACATAGACGCACACCCTGACTGTGGCAGTGCAAAGGCAGGGCTGAGCATGGGATGTGTTTTCTAGGAATATTATTTTAAGTTACAGTTGTTTTGAATTTGGAGCAGTTTTTCTCCTTCAAGCTATCTGCCTGTCTATCATCTATCTATCTATCTATCTATCTATCTATCTATCTATCTATCTATTTATCTATCTATTTATCTATCTATCTATCAATCATCCATCCATCCATCCATCCATCCATCCATCCATCCATCCATCCATCCATCCATCCATATATCTGTCATCTTACCTATCATCTATCTATGTACCTATTGATGATTTTTCTGTGGTTTGTTTATTCTTATTGTCCTATATAGTTATTGAAGAAAATACCAAGGGATGGGGGACCTAACAGTCACATTGCTGATCTGGCAGTTCACAAAGCTGAAGTTTGCAATATATACCCTTTCAATACTTTTCTTGTTGTTGAGTTTTGATATCATACTATTTTATTTAAGCACAACTCTGTAAGATTGATAATAAAATATCTACAGATGAAAGGGTAGAGATCATGGAAGATTAAATAATTGAGCATGATCTCACACCTGGAAAGTATAGAGATAATCAAAACTAGAATTATATGACTTTAAGCTCTTACTCTTTTTCTCTATATCCTGCTGTTTACCTAAATAATTGGACTTAAAGAGTATCGACAATGGATTGCAAACCAGTATATTTTATTGATTATCAGTGTGAACTCTCAGTTATTTTATTCATCTGTTCTTACCCCTCCCTTTATCCTGTATGCCAGTTTTATTTTAGCAGCCTCTGTGATTGTTACTTCTGGATCTTCAAAGGTCCTTGCTCTAAATGAGTTAATGGGTATTAAGCTCTGTTCCATGATAAAAGGATTCAGTAGATCATTTGTTTTGTTTTAAAATACTTTTTATCATTGCTTTAAACAAGTTTACTGTCTTTCTCTCTTGGCCAACACTAGTCCATAGTGTACCTGTGTACACTCAATGCTTTCAGGTCAGCAGGGTGGAGTCCTTTTCTGTGAATTGATATCCTTGTTCTGTCTACCTCAGATAGTCTCCTTTTTGGCAGCCTCTTTTCTGGAGTGGGGTGTTTTATTGTCTGTAGGTTTCTTTAAGGTAATTTAATCTGCACCTTAGGGGTTCTTAGCTAACATTTTTGAAGTACCTTAATCAGGAATCTACACTCCAGGGGTAGTTAGTTAACATTTGAAAGACCCTAATCAAGATTCTGTACTCCAGAGGCAACCAGTGCTTCAGTTACTGTTCTCCTCTGCACCAGTGGGTGCATTAATTAGAACAAAATATGTAAGGAGTCATTTTTCACTGGCGAAAGGAGTGATACTAAGATATATATTTGACCAGGAATTTCTGCAAAGAAGAATGGAGGATGAGAACTGGGGGAGATCTACTAGCTTTCTAGCTGAAGTAGGAGCTTGCTTTGCTCCTGGGCTTGTGGCACCCACAGTGAATGGATTTTTCAGGCCAGTGGAGCACAGTAAGGGTCTGCTAGCTAACACAGATGGGCCAGTCTTAGCTTTCTTGTCTGTCTTTCCATCAGGAGATCACTGGCTCCACACCCTGGCTCCGTTCATTGTTCACCTTTCTTGTCTTCAGCAATGTTACTGTCTGTTTTGAGCCAGACTATTTCCTTTCAATTTCAGGAATTATATTTTATGTATAATTATGTAATAAGCAAATTGGATATCTCAGAAATATGAGTTACAGTGTGCTTTTTGAGGCACACAAATTATTTTTTAGTGGCAATTTCTTACTGTTTTCAAGACTACTGTCAGGTCCCATCTGTGGTGTAGCATTGTAGACAGGTAATTTGTTTGATACTTTAGTGCTCCAATTAGGCTTGACAACTTTTCAAAGGCTCCTTGATTTTCTTACTCCTTTTATTTTTTGAGATGATATAATTACGTCATTCTCCCTTTGCCTTCTCCCCTCCAAACTCTCCTGTGCACCCTCCTTTCTCTCTTTCAAATGCATGGCCTCTTTTTTTTTTTTTTTTAATTAATTGTTGTTACAAAGGCTCCTCTTTATATTGAGTTTTGCTCAATACTGGCAAACAGTTCTTTTCTTATACAGAGCTAATATTGTTTAAATACAACATGTAATTCAAATTACATAGATTTAAATCATTTACTGTATAATAACTTTACACAATTTGTATATTGTGCATAATATAATGAATGACATCTGTCAAGAGTTCCTGTAGTAAACAATGCCATTGTATCATGCCCTAATTAACATGTACAAGCAGTAGTGCTAAATGATACGATATGGCATATTCAACAATGAATTAAAGGGCCTTGTCTTCTGCAGTTTTGTTGTGTGTGTGTGGTAAGCCATGATACAAATTGCTGATTTTATCTTACAAATATTGAAGAAAGAAAGCAGCCATGGGCTGATGGTCTAGTTTTTTTTCTATATTCATTTACAAAGTCATTAAACAAAAAGTATTTAGCTTCATGAATAGAGTATTCACCTTGTTTGCTTGTTATTTTTTGTTCAGTTTCTGTGGGATAGTGTCTTTCTGTATATCCCTGGGTAGTCTTCGTCTTGTGATTATTTCAGGTGTGTGCCATCATGCCCGGGCCTTTATCTGCTAATTTTTTTTATGTGCTGTTAGTAATACAGGTATACATATAACAGGCTCTAAGCCATGTAACCAGAGATGGAGAGTTAATGTGAATAAGGAAGTCTAGAGCTTGAGAAGGTATCTTAGCTATCTTCTCCTTAATCCTTTCGTCCATCCAGTCAGGTGAGACCCTCCTTCCATGTTTGTCCTCCGCTGTCTCTGTCTGTATCCGCCTAGGTCTGTATAAACAAAGTGGTGTGGAAAATAATAAATACTTGTAGCCAGCAGGATTGTAGGACGGATAAGGTAAAAGCCATCCTCATTCTTTAGTGTGTTACATTAGCCTATCTGGCAGTAAGATTCTAGAAACTACATTTGATTCATCTTTAGTTGTTAGGATCTTTAGAACAATATAAAGTTGAGGATAAGAGAATTGGAGATGAAAGTAATATATTTCTAGCTTTAAAATATCTAATACCTATATACTGAGTATCCGCTATTGCAATTCAGGTGCTTGGAAATGATGTGGACATGAGTTTGGAAACATGCACAAGTGTGTTATGAGTATTGCATGAAGCCTTATTGAATTTCAGTTAAATTATTTTTGCATTTTTTTCTTAGTGATGCTGTCTGACCTTGTAGATGTTTGTGAATATTAGACTAGTCACGTTGATTATATTACCCTTTTACATTGCCTTTTAATTTTCAGCTGATGTAAGTGAAATAGATAATATAAATCAATTAATATTGGATCTGTTAAGTATTTATGCCTTAGGTAATTTCAGGAGACAACAAAAAGCTAAGTTTTTAAACAGATGTGCTGTTTATGGCCATGGCATTTCATTATTCATATCTTGCTTATGTGTTGCTTTTTAATGACCTAGTTCTCATATTAGTGTGCATTTAAGTAGCTATATGCCATGTCATTGCAGGCCATATTGACTTAAACTATATTTACTATAAACTATATTTACTATAAACTATATTTATATTATCATCAGTTACCATAGGCAGGGAGCTGTGATGTCTAGGTGGCTCTTTGTATGTGTCCTGTTTGTGACTCGTAGGTGTGCTTTTTACAAAGAACATTTTGAACAGGTACATTTCCATTACTTTTCTTCCTGCCTGAAGCTCTTCTTGTAGTTCAGCTTCATTTCCTCCTATTCCATGCTGAATTGAGGCGGCTCCCTGCTGCTGAATACTTTCCTTGCCTTGCTGTGGGGATGGATTTGCTAGATAGAGTATTTCTGTGGCCTGAGGTATCTCACATCTTCATGTATAAAACAAAACCAGGAACTGAAATGTATATTTTTTATAACATTAGATTTGGAAGTATTGATGATGTTTTAAAAACTTGTCTTCAGATTTTTTATCTTTTGAGGCTAAGCCTCTGGGTTCTACTTCCAGTTTCATTAGTATTAGACATTATTTTTATTGAGTACTGTATCATTAAACATACTCTATTGTACTGAATGCCCTATGAATATGGTCTCTCTCTGACTTTCTGGGAGCCTAATGAGTCTAATAAGACATCATGAACAAATATATAGAGGATTTATTCATAAGAATGAGCTTGCATAAGTAACTGTATCTTGCATGTTACTAAAATACCTTTGGTCCATATTTAAGTGCATATTTTATGTTAAAATATACACATCATTAATCTTATATTTTAGTCATTTAAAATGTATAGATCAGTAGTATTTAGTACATTCATAGTGTGTGCCGACAGTACCCCCATCCATCTGCATAGTTCTTTTCATCTTGTAGAACTCAAAACTCAGTATCTGTTAAGAAGTAACTATTCTTTTCTTCCTTTTCCTTGTTCCTAACAAACAACCTTCTACTATGTTTCTAGGAATTTTGACCCCACTAAGTACCTCATCATAAGTAGAATCATGAAGTATTTGTCTTTTGTGACAGTCTTATTTCACTTAGCATGATGTATTCAAGATTCATCCATGTTGCAGTATGTCAGGCTTCCCCAGTTTTAAAGTGGAATGACATGCCACTGTTTATGTAGATCACGTTTTGCTAATCTGTTCATGTGTTGGTGAGCACCTGGGTTGCTTCTAAATTTGGCGATTATGGATAATGCTGCCATTATAATAATGAATGCTGTGAATAATGAATCATTATGGGTATATAGATATGTAGTTGAGAAATATGGTTCATATTAGATACTGGTTTAGTTTGTAGCTTTCTTGTGCTGTCTTTGTTTGGCTTTGATATCTAGGGCTTACAGGCATTTTCAGGGATATCTAGGTTGTTACATGGATGCTAGAACACAGACTCCAGTCCTCATGATTGCTGAGCCATCTCTCCAGCCCTAATAGGGCTTTTATCATGTAATTTTTAGTAGGGACAAAGATCTCAGCTCATCAGATAATCCTCTCCACCTACTCACAGGGGTTAAGAACTACAGTGTGAGGCTGTGTCTTCCTTTTTAAGAACAGATGGTTTGGGTAGAGGCTATAGTATAAAGAACTATAGGGATATTTGGCATATAATATAACTTGTCAGAAGGTTTTCCTTGATTATAACAAAGGTCTGTGAAAAATCACACACACACACACACACACACACACACACACACACACACACACACCTCTCTGTCTCACTCACTTTCATAAACAAGGTCTCATTATGTATGCAAAGTTGGCTGGAATTTGCTACCTAGCCCACACTCACTTTGAAATGCAGTCCCTATGCCTCAGCCCCTCGGGAGCTGGGATTGCATGGTATGGGTCACCATGCCAAGTCACACATATGTTTGAAGAAAATATGGTTTCTTTTTTAGTTATTCAGTACCTCTTTACTATTATATTTTTCCTCAAACTCTTCTCATATGTTGTTTTCTTCCATATGTTTCTCTTCATTTCTTTTTTATTTGTTGTAGTTGTATACTTTTGCCCCTTACATGTATTTATAACATATTTTATTCCCTCAGATTATCACTTTTATCTAATGAGTAGGAAGTTGAGATTGGTGTTTGAGTCCCTAGAGTTCTCCTGAAATACCATGTATGGTATTTTAGAGACAGCATGTACTTAATTTATCAACAGACTTGGGTCAAAATAATCTTTGTAAAACTGGAGATTCGCATCTTCATATATAAGTGCTTATACATTCATTACTAATCAATTAGTTTGAATTGGGGGCTGCTGCATATTACTATGTAACTTAATATAATAGAAAATTTCTCTGATTCCTTTAAGAGAATAATCAAAGCAGTGATTTTTATTAGTCTTGCCGTGCTGTTGAATTAATGTGGAAACTGGATTTGATATTTCTGGTGTGCTTTTCTTTTGCAGTGAGGGAGATGAACCTACAAGACATCAAGGAGGACTTGGAGTGTGATCCAGAGGAGAACAGCACTCTTTTCATGGGAATTCTTATCCAGGGACTGGCCAGACTGAAGAAGATCCCTGAGACAGTTAAAGCCATTAAAGAGCGTTTGGAGCAGGAGCTAAAGCAGATCGTGAAGAGGTCAACCACTCAGGTGGCAGACAGTGGCTATCAGAGGGGAGAGAGCCTCACTGTGGACAACCAACCAAGGTAGACGAGGGTGTAGTCTGGTGTTGGCTTTTCTTTTTCTTGTATACTTTCTAAGGTGGAGGGTAAATAATTTATCTTCAGGTGGGTTATTTTCTTGAGCTGAGAATACTATATTCCATACGTACTTAGGCCAGGCATTGTCTATCTTGCTTTGATTTGTTGAGAAAATTTACGCCTACTGTCCATATTCACAGACATTGAATGAGAGATACAAGCCTGTTTCTAATGAAGAGTGTTTATTACCACATATGTTAATAAATAAAAGGCAGGAAAGAATGGAGCAGTTGTTGAACATGTGTTAGGTACCAAGCTGTCTCTGAGATAATTTGTGTGTATTATTTCATTTAGTTTTCACTGTTACTCTCTTGCTAGTTATTAGTGACCACATCTTATAATTAGAAGAACTGAGACTCAGATTGTAGTTAGCCAAGCTTATGTTTGGAGGCTGGCTGGTCTTGGAATTGAATACATGGCTATGTGATCCTGAAGTCTGTGGCCTTTTCTCTGTCTTGTGTTTTCCTCTTCATCATGTGGTGATATTTGTGAATAGGAAAATAGTAGATATTTCTGTATTTCCTTAAAACAATAAGTAAGATTTGAATTTCAAAGTTTTTGTTTCATATGATAACACGGCAATTATATTCAGATCCCTAGAGGTGGCTATTATACCCTGGGAGAACGTGTTTTTCAAGTCAGATTTTAGGGAACAGTAGTCCAGTATTGTATGGTAGTATTTGAAATTATTAGTTAAAAAAAAAATCAGATTGACTGTAAAGTGATCTCTTCACTTTTGCCTCCTTCACGTCTACCCTTCTTCCCTGACACACACCAGGCATATAAGGCTGCAGTGGCATGGGAGAGAAAACCATCAGTGAAGATTTTAGTTTCTTTGGAGAACAGAAGGCAAATTGATGTGGTGGTGTGTACTTATAATCTCAGTGCTCAGAAGTCTGAGGCAGGAGGACCTGGAGGTCATGGGCGGCCTAGGCTACAGAGGGAGACACTGTCTCAAGGGGAAAAAAAGTCTCATGAGAAAAAGTAATTTTCTCATTTGTTTGAATGGTTGTACATGTGAGATGGTAATGCATAAAGGGTTATACTTTGCTTAATGTGCCACTAAACTCTGCTATTTTTACTTAACATGCACACATTTTAAAAACAGACACTAGGCAGAATTAAGGAGAAGGAATACTAACTCAACCTAGACGGCCTCTGTAGCATGAATCTTAAAGGTCTTATTAATAAAAACAAATCTGGAGCTCAGGTATTGGGGTGAATGCTGAAATATTAGAGAAGCAGAACAAGCCACAGCCACCTCACCTTGCCAGTTCCTCAGCTGATCCTGTTTCCTCAGACTGGAAGCCTCTGAGTCCTCATCCAGAATGAATCTCAGCTGAACTGCTGCTAAAAGCCTAAAAGCTTAACCAGGCTCTAGTTCCTGGTCCTCACGCCTTATATACCTTTCTGCTTCCTGCCATCACTTCCTGGGATTAAAGGCGTGTGCCGCCATTCCTGGCTGTTTCCAGTGTGGCTTTAAACTCACAGAGATCCGGATGGATCTCTGCCTTTGGAATGCTAGGATTAAAGGTGTGTGTGACACCATTTTCTGGCCTCTATGTCTATCTAGTGGCTGTTCTGTTCTCTGACCCCAGATAAGTTTATTAGGGTGTACAATATTTTAGGGAACACAATAGCACCACAGGTCTCAGACTTATTTTAGTATTTTGGAAAAGCTAATGTATTCTATTCATATTTTCTGAATTTTTTTGGATATTTAAATAATACTGATATTGACTTAAAAATCTTTAAAAAATAATTCTCTTACGAAGTTAATTCAGAAGTACTGTAATTGGTAAAGGAACAACAAAAAATCTTCAAACTACTATCTACCTGTCTACCATTATAGATGCATCAAAACAGATGGTTGATGAACATGGATTTTGGAGAGCAGACCTGACAGTATTGGAGCTCCTGGTGCCTTACAGGGTTGCCTGTTTTAGATGAGGTTAATGGTTATAATGCTTAGTTAGAACATCATACACATGCATTTACATACCAATGCATATGTTTATTATTGGTGCCTTCTCCAATCTTCATGTGTTTCATCACTCATGTTGTGATTCAGAGATTCAAAATTGAACTTTGCTTTTCTTCTTTTTTTGCTTGGTGCCTGGATTTCTGCAAAGACCTTTTGACACTTTGCTAATGAATACGCTAAAATTCTGCTTTGCTATTTGCTGTGTTGTTGCAAGTGCCCAGATGAATAGACTGAAATTTCATAGGGAAATAACATTAATATATACTGGAAATAAAGCAAAGGGCACAGATCAATAACTTTCCTGCAGCTCTCATTATAGTTGCCCTAAAAACAGTGTCTTTCATAGGATTTTGACCTCTTTCTCTTCTATTGCCTCAGCTGTTTCCAGAATTTAGGAGCAAAGATTACATCAATAGAAGTAGAAAGTCAGCTCCTTGCCCCAGGAAATTCTAAATGGTTTTCTGTGAGGAATGAGTCAGCAGTAGTAGAGACCTTTTTTACTTTCTCTCTTTCTTTTCTTTTCTTTTTTTTTTATTTGAAAGATCTTTTCTTCCTTCCTTCCTTCCTTCCTTCCTTCTTTCTTTCTTTCTATCTTTCTTTCTTTTTGTAGGCAGAGTACATTTGAATACTAAGAAGCAAACAAATGTTTTTGTTTTTCTGTATAACATAATTCCATTTTATAAAAGCCAAAATCTACATATTTTTGGCCAGAATCCTTTATTATGAATAGAATATTAACAGAGAAAATAATCATTTGGGGATAAACCATGTTATTAGATCAAAGACTAAATTCTTGGACTGGGATTCCAAATGACTGACAGTTCTGAGCTGACCTCTGGCCCCTAGTTTCTGATAGTTGTAAGGTCCCTTAAAACTCCTCAAGAATTATTTTTCTTAAGTTAATCACAATCATTCCGAAGTGATTAGCAATTGTTGCTTCCAGGGCCTTGGAACTTTGGAAAGGATATTATCAAATTATTCCATGAGGCATGCATGATACTTATATGTTGAAACTTTCCTGAGATATTTGTGACATCTGTTTCAGAAGGAAGTAAAACCACAGTGGCATTATTAGTGTCATCATTATTGTTATTGTTATTTTACTACCTCAAGCCTATTATTACTGGAGATAGAAGAATCTGTTTTCAAAACCTTAAGCAAAATTGGAATATAGGCAAAATCCCCATCCATTCCCAACATGCTCATTCTCTGGCTAACCCTAATGAAATAAATTATTGTAAAACATTTATATGCAAATGCAGCTCTGAGGCAAGGTATCAGTACTGTAAGTTTCCCTGGAAGTTTCATTGTTCATCTCCATCTTGTTAAATATATTGTGGTTGTAATGCATTGTAGGCCTGTTTCCATTTGTCTTATGCAAAGCGAGTTAATGTTGTGTGGTATTTTGCTGGAAATGGAGATTGAACGAGGCTATTGAATTCAATCTTGCTTTAATTTATACAAAGCCAGAATACTTCCTTCATCAGCTTAAAAAATCATTTTGGTGAGCTACTTTTTATTTTTTATTTTTCAAACTATCCATTTATTCATATTCATAGGAGAAATATTTTATCTTTTTGGTTCTTCCACTACCTGTAATGTTTATAAGCTTCTGTACACTGGTAAAGGGAAATGCCCAGCAGCTGTTCAGCTGCTCTTACTGACTTGGTAAGTGTTAACTCGGTGATAGGTACCTTGCTAACCTAGCATAACCATTTGCTACTTATTTTTCCCCTCAAAGGCAAGGCAATGTGTTCAACTTTAGATGACCAATGTGGCCGCAGCCTCTGCAGTTTAGAACCAGTTTCTTCAATTTTTACTGTCTTGTTTATTATTCCCAAAAATCTAGCCAATGAGATTTTCATATTATTATTATTGTGTCAAAGAAGCCAGAAGAAGTTCTATAGTAGTTCACAAATACCAAAAGTGAGAGGAAAACATTGAAGGAAAAAAATGTTCTCATAAGTATTGGATCTTGTCAAGAATAAGGAAGTGAGCCAGAGGAGGTGGTGGTGATTGGATTGCACATGACAGCTACTCTATTCGGTGTATATCTGAAGGCAAAAACTCATTGCAGAGAGATGCTGAAGGCCTGCTACACTGGTAAACTGCTGGCCTGGAAGAGGACAGGAAGAAATGGGTGAATTTAAAGCTTCTATGGGGTATGGATCAATCATGAAACTGAATTTTAGTTTAGCAAAATGTCATAGCTCCATAAGGCTTTGTTTTAAAGAATATTTTATTATATATAGCTATCTGTATATATTTGGTTATTTATTTTTTGATTATACCTTAAAAGATGAGAAGAGAAAAAAGGGAAAAGAAGAAATAGAATGGATAGGTATAAGATATTATGGTAGATTATTGTATATACTAATAAACAAATTTAGTAAAATAGCAGCCTTAAATAATTTGCACTGTAATTTGCACTGTTATGGATTCTTATATGTTGATACAAATGTAAACTATTTTTATATTCCTGTTTAAGATAATTTGTATATTGATACAAATACAGAACTATATTTGTTATAATGCACATATATTTCTACTCTTATTTGAAATATTTGTATATTGATACAAATGTAAATTTATATCTGTCATATTTTATGTATGTTCTACTTCTGTTTAGGATATTCAGTATATTGATATATATTTAAGATTATTGTCGTATTGCATATCGCACTACATACTCCTACCTCTGTTATAAATTTGATATATATTTAAGATTATTGTCATATTGCATGCATATCGCACTATATACTCCTACCTCTGTTATAAACATCTTGTGTATTGTTACAATTTTGAAGTCATCGTTCTTTACCATACATTTGATTATAGACTGTTTACCTTGTTTGCGTGAAGCCTTAGTCCTTAGGTTATTTTGGTAGATAAGACTTATAGCATTATAGTCACCTATGCTTGTCATCTCTATAGTTACGTTAGTTAGGTTATCCAGATTTACAGATACATAGATCAGATGGACAGGTAATCTTCAAACACTTCATAGACCTAGAGAATATGGCATTTAAATAACTTAGAATTCTGTTGATGTGAGACACAATTGCTCCTGGCTGCACCAATTTGATCCCGAGAGAATGTTGGGCTTCTAAGACATTTCCATTTGGAAGTTTGTCTTCTTGGCACAAAATGGCCTACTGGGCAAAGAACTGCCCTTGCCTCGACAGCTGACAGTACAAATGCAATGCTGTCCTTTCTGGACAAGCGGGACACAAGGAAAGCGACCACTGTACTCTGCCAAGACAGGGTAAGATGGTCTTTCAGAATTCCTGCTTCTGAAAATGGTCTGTCAGATACTTTAGGCCTGTAGCCAATTTGAATGCACCAACAATGCTGAGAAACATTAGGTGACTGTCCAGGCTGCCAGCTGTCTCGGTCTACTCTTGCAAGATTCCCGAAAGTTGCTTGCATCCATCTACCATTTCTCAGGTACCGTTATATTTCTTCTCAGGTCTTTGATGGGATTGAAGACTAGCAGTTATAATTACAACTTAGTAGATAGAATATATTAAGTATTAGATTTAGGTTCTTTAAGATAGGACACCTTTTGGAATGATCTTTGTAACATGCCATTTACCCATGCTCTATACTTCTCTGGATTTTAGTATGTGTTTCTTGCTTGATATTGTTTGCATTGGTTGTAGTTCCATCTTATCTAGGTCATTATCCCTCATTATTCCTGGACAATAATATCATTACTATATACAAAGGAATGATAACCATTCCTTTGTATATAGTCTTGTATTACGTTAGAACCTTCTTATTTAGACAAAAAGGGGGAGATGTAGTGTGCTGTTCACTCCTTTCATTTCGGCCTGCTATGTGTCTGTCCTGTAATTGATTGACAGGGTAGTTCTGTGCTTGCTGAATAATTCTAACACCGATCATTACCCACTTTTTAGTTCTTTCCAGGGTTAATATTCATCTCATTTCCAACCACCTCCCCCACCTCCTGTCTCTTAGCCTGTGAAGACTAGCATTTTCAAAAATGCATGGGATTATTCCTATAAAGTTTGAAAATGTATACTTTTACAATATTTTAAAAATCTGGAGTCTAGAACTCAGTAGGAGGACCTACTGATTTCAAAAGGCATGCTTATAAAGTGATATTGTCTATGAGGAAGTCGAAAGGCTCATATTCCAAGGTTAACTTCATAGTACAAGTATAATATTTGTGGCAAGAGAAAAATGAAATATTTCTTGTTATTTCTTTAGACCTATGGCTGGAATCAGGCATGTGTTTCCCTTTCAGATAATAGCATTTCCTTTCAACTCTTCTGTCTGTATTAGTTACTCTTCTTCTGAGTGTCTAAAACGTAGGACCTGGTAGAAATTGGTCACTTTATTTTGCAGAAAAGTCATTTGAGCTCAGCTTTGAAGCAGGGTCAGGCATTTGTCCTTGTGGCTTCTGGTAGCCATTCCTAGGCATGGCATGTAGCACCTGGACATGCTTAGAATCAGGAAGGGCCTCAATGCGATTTAGATGAAGAGTTAATTCAAATCAAAGCAAGCAGGAAGCAAGTAAATTTAACTTCAGTGATTATGATTCCATTTGATTGAATCTCTACTTTTGATTACACGTATCAGTGAGAACATGCTTTAAATACACCCAGCTATTAAATATTGAAGGGTATGAAGAATGAACTAGGGACATAGGGAAGAAACTCCACCATTCTTTAATGAGCATGTATCATTCATGGCTGTACTATTTGTTTTTAAACAAATGAAAGAAAATAGTTGTTTTGAGTGTGGGACTTATTGTTCACTAAGGTAGATAATTCATTACCATGGATGATCTTAAGTCTCTGTACTTTAATTAAGACTTAAATGTTAATTACTAACAGCTCTATAACAGATGAAGTGAGTGAGAAATATCAGTATGTTCACAGTTACCTTGTAAACATGAAGTTGGATTGCTGGCTTTCTGGTTGTACATTGTCCTTTGCTTGTAGTCTCTAGAAAAAGGGCTTGTGATTGAATGGGCTGGAATTACTTCTCAATAATAAATTTCTTAAAGCTTTGTTTACATTTGACAGAGTTAAAAAACAATCTGTTCTTGCTGTCTCTTGTATATCAGGTTTAAATTAGAGATTGGACATGTTAAGGGAATAATGTTTAATAATAATAATAAGGGAACAGAGTAATCTCTTTCATGGATTGTTATAACTGTATTTCAGTGTCACCCTTCATGCTGTATCAAGGTCACCTCACAGACAGATGGACAGACAAATACTCTGATCAATTGAGAATTTCCTCTTGGTGATGAGTAGGAGCAATGCAGGTGTGATGTTGCTGGAGAATTTCTCTCCAGCTCCCGCCACTAAGTCCCGCCAGTTCCAGAGCCCACTTATAAAATAAACACACAGACTCTTACATTATTTAAACTGCTTGGCCATTAGCTCAGGCCTGTTATTGTCTAGCTCTTACTCTTATATTTAGCCCATTTCTATTAATCTTTACTTTGCCACGTGGCTCATGGCTTACTGGTACCTTACATCTTCCTTGTCCTCATGGCGGCTGGCAGTGTCTCTCTCTCAGCCTTCCACTTCCCCGAATTCTTTTCCTTGTCCCGCCTATACTTCCTGCCTAGCCAATGGCCAATCAGTGATTTATTTACTGACCAATCAGCAACACACTTGACATACAGACCATCCCACAGCAAGGGAACAGAGTAATCTCTTTCATGGATTGTTATAACTGTATTTCAGTGTCACCCTTCATGCTGTATCAAGGTCACCTCACAGACAGATGGACAGACAAATACTCTGATCAATTGAGAATTTCCTCTTGGTGATGAGTAGGAGCAATGCAGGTGTGATCAAAACCCCTTCGTGTATAGTTCAGGCTATCCGGACCCCTTGAGCTTTTGGCCTACCCCCTTGTTATGGTCCAATGAGTTTGTAAGATGGGGGTTAAATTTGTGTTTGTAGTGTGGTTTAGGATCATGCCTAATACTTTTAACAGGTAAATAGCTATGATAAAGAGACAAAGAAGATAGTATTTTACTAGGAAGTGGGGAGTGAGTAAACTGGAGTATGGGTGCAGGGCCGGCCATAAGGACTCTGTTAGGTGATTCTGAGGCATACACTCAGCTTTGCAAAGCAGGCTGCCATTTGGCATCTCACTTGAGTCAGTCTCACAACTGGCTTCGTCACCGGAGGGATATTATTACCAATCCCAGATTTGTCCAAAGAGAAGTAAAATCTGAAATAATTTGACAGTTCAGCTTACTGGTGGTAGATTTAAGATTAGAAGTGGCCTCTTTCACTGTGTAAGTTTGCTACCTTATATACATGGGTTTCTACCTCCTTTCCTGGACCTGAATTTGATTTTTCTCAGATTGAGGAAGTGTTTGTACTGACATACCCATTCTCTTGCTGCATGCCCCTCTGCATTGTGATTCATGGTAGGCTCTCAGAGGCTACTGAATTTGTACAGGAATGGGATCGGCAGCCACAGAGGAAATGAGTCCTGATTAGCTCACTTGAGACTCAAATTTAGTTACCTCAAAAATTACTCAAGTGTGTAGCTGTGTGGTCGCTACATGAGTGTGTGGGTACACGGGGGTCTGTAGAATGAAGACACAGAGGCATCTTAAGAATGAATTTAGCCTATCATGGTTGCAGCGGGGGGTGGCGTCCAGCCTCAAAGGACTGAAGCACTCTCCCTTCACCTAGGGCATATTTATTTACTCTTTTTTTTATAGTTTAGATAGTTAATTTCCATACCTTCAGGGCAACCCAAAAGGAGCTCCCAGAGACCAAATGCCAGGTGCAAATTACTTGAATTATTATTAGGTACCTCGGTTTTCCAGGTTTCCTGGACCAAGTTTTGCATAGGCCTTTGATCCTTGGGGGACTCTCTGATCCTTGACTCTCAAATAAGATTCACATAGGGCGATAAAAGAAACAAAAGGTAAGAGAAACAAAAGGTGTGGCTAAACAAAGGAAGGATTAGGGCTAGGTGCTGCTTTCTGGAGCCAAGCCAGGAGCTCAGAGGAGTGCCACCATACAAGTGGCCTTGTACATTTGTACACTGAGAGTCACATACAACCAAGTACCAAGAATCCTGAACCTTAAGGTATGTTATCACACAGAAGAACGTTTATGGGTAGTTGTGTTTAATGTTCTGCTATTATGAAGTACTGCTTTGGAATAGGGAAAATGCCTTTAAAAGAGCAACTTTGATATTTCAATTTAAAAGGAAGGAGGACAGGACCTATTTTCTAATTTTGGCTACTATCTTGCCACACATTAGAATTAGAAGTTCATTCAAGGTCATCTCTCCTGAATTCAGAAGCCTGATTTGACAAGGAGGGAAGGAAACAGGAAAGAACGAACTAGAGCCAGGGCCGTTCATTGCTAGTCTTCATTCACTGTGTATCGTTAATAGTGTTGTTCTGTTCTTTTCATAGTGCAGATGGAGAATTAATCAGCATTTTTCAAATAGTATCTTTATTTTTTACTTGAAGTAATAAGTGATAAAAATCATCTCTGCCTCTTAAAAGTAGCTTTTAGATAACCTTGAAGATTAAGTAGAGGTTATGTCCTGTTTAAAATGAAAGATACTAGGTTATCAGAGCTTATTAAGCAAATGTTTCTGTGAAATACAAGACCATCTTGATACGATACAGTTGATGACTGATTTGTTTTAATGTTCATAGAAAATATTAACTCTGAGTGTAGTACTTCCTTACCTTCTAGAGTGTAACAGTAGGGAGATAAATATTCTGTGGTTATTGCTTTGTCTGTCAGTGAGAAAATGGAGAACCCTGATTTTAGGGTCTCAGCAGATAAATAGTAGAAAAGAACCAATTTTCTTCATTGTGTGTCTGCTTTGTGACCAAGTAAGGCAGCTTCTTGGCTGCCAACATGAGTTTTCCAGCCAAATGACTAATCCAAGGTTCCCAGGATGTTAAATTCAGATTCAGATAGTCTTATCTCACCTTAAATATTGAACATTTTCACAGCTTGATGGAATGCCTTTGCACCATGAGTTCTTGTTTTCAAGAGTAAGTGACTGCTCCCTGACAGTTTCTTCTCAGCTCTCTCTCTTTTTGCATAGTGGCATTTGAGGATGGGAACCACAGGAATGTTCCAGATAGGAAGTTAGGAGCAACACTGGGAGAATTAATGTTTTACTTATACATTTAGAAGAAGGCTGTTTTTTTTTTATTTAATATTATATTTTAGCTTTTTGAGACAGCATCTCTTTACATAGTCCCAGCTGTTCTGGAACTCACCATGTAGACCAGACTGTCTCTGCCTCTGCCTCCCAAGTGCTGGAATTAAAGGTGTGTGCCACTACTGCCCTGCGGACGGCTGTTTTTAAGACCTGCAGGTAACTGGATATATGTTTAAAGAATGAATGCTTCTATCTTGACACTTATCTGGTGTTTTTTAATTCAAAGTAGATTTTATTGCAGTATTATTCAAGTTAGTTTTGAATGTGCATCTTTCAGGTTATAGAACTTCCTATGTTCTCATGTTTTGGTTGATAAACATATTTTTGAGAACATAATTTAGTGAGGAAAACTTTATTATGGGCTTCTAAAATTAGGAGACTAACATATGACACTCATTTTTAAGCCACTTATTGTAATTTGCCTCCTCTCACTCCTATTCTGGGGACTTCATTTTCATTCCTTCATTCAACAACATCCCTTTACTAACTGCTGGGTATTATGACAACTACTAGTATGCAGCTGCAAATCAGAAGCAGTGAGTTAATAGTCTAGAAGATCAGAGGCAGGGTTGGAGGAAAATGCACTATTTGAGAACTGTTCTCATAATTCTTAGATGAGAGATTTTAAGAATGTAGCAGGGTGACAGTGACAGTGGAGTGAAAAGACTTACAGGGATTTGGTGAATACTTAGATCTGAGGGAGAAGAGGAGGTGAAGGTTTCTCAGGGCAGCTGTGACTACTGATGTAACATGGAGAACTAGGTTTTGAGGAGGATATGATGGGTTCCATTTAGGTCATGTTAAATCTTAGCTATGTTGCTCACTCATGATAGTGATCCAGGAAGTCTTTGCAGATGATAATGAAGTCACTGTGATGTGTGCACTTACTAAGAGAGACCTGAGGGTGGAGAAGAGTTCGTGTCAGCTATTGAAGAAGCTTTTAGAAGGTGCTACTGGAGAGGAAAGCAGCAGCCTTGGAATGGGAGGCCAGTAGAAGACTGGAGAAGTAGAGTGGCTAGTGGAAGCAGCAGCTGCAGCCCCTTGAGTGAAGGGCGTCTATCGTACAGCTCTACAGCAACCAGAGCAAACCGCTTACTGCTACTTTAGCAAGAGGTGTTTTAGTAGCTGAGCAGCAATGGAATCCTGCATGTAGCAAGGAGGCAGAGGCAGGGCACATAGTTCTCCTGGCACTTGTGCCAGCCTTAACTCCCTGGAATTGTAGTCTAAATGTCTCTTTGAGCAGCACTGATAAATTATTTCCCCCTTTCCCCTAGAAAGAAACATTAGGATAAATAATTTCCTTTGTTCTATTCTTGTCTATGAGCTTTAGACCATTCCTAAAGTGGAGCTCAGAGGAAAAAATGAGATAATCAAACAGAATTTTTAATGCAGTTCCTGGAATATTGTGAGTAATGAGTAAAGAGAGGCTGTCACCATATTCGTCATATGTATGTCAGCACCAATATCATCCTTAACTTTCTCAAGGTTCTCATACCTCTGGACAGCCTTTGCTGCCTGCCACAAATTGAAGGATGAATGCAGATTGGCATCTTAAATCCTAGACTTTTGATAATATTCCATTCTTACATTGTTCATTTTTTCCCTCATTTCCTTATGATTTTAGATGCTACAAACTTTGACCATTTTCTCCATCCTGGACTTTGGGCCATGTGTTAACAGGGAGGTATGGTTACAAAGAAGCACAAAATAGGGCTCTGCCTTCATTTCTGGCCCAGTGGTGTCTACCCAGGAGGCTATACATACGTGTGTGTGTGTGTGTGTGTGTGTGTGTGTGTGTGTGTGTGTGTTGTGTGTGTGTATGTCAGAGAGAGAGAGAGAGAGAGAGAGAGAGAGAGAGAGAGAGAGAGAGAGAGAGAGAGGAAGTGCAAGCTTGAACTTCTTTATAATTTTTGTTTGGAAAGATTGCAGGAACACAGAGGAATGAGAGAACTAGCTTTTATTAGGTCAGTCTTCTTTTGGCCATATGACAGAGACCAAATTCTACTAACTTAATCATTTTGCATGTAGGGAATTTTGATTGAGGAACCCGAGTGAAAGTCTCATGGCTATTCTGTAGATAGCTGGTATTTAAACCTAGCGTTCTCATGGGAGTGCTCTATCCTGGCGCTTAGGCCTTCTGCCATCCTGTCCCTCTGTTCATAATTACTTTCATGATGTTCTATAGGCCTAGTGCCTATAGATTTACATCTCTAGGAAAATCAACCTGTGAAGCTGTTTTTTTCCCTGAATAGAGAAATTATAGTTAATTGAAATGTAAACCTCCACGTTTCTGCGGCCTCTCCTTGAGGAGTGCAGTTTAGTAAGTGGAGTCAGGTAATTTAACCATCTTATGTGCCATATTGTCTATTCTATCTGTGGTGGAGTCGAGATCCAGACTGCACTTGTGCAGCTGAGCTAACTGCAATATGTTTTGTTTCTTCTTCTAAACATTTGCAGTCAGAGTGGAATGGAGAGTGATTTTATTGGGGCTTTGTTGGGTGTTACCTTCATTCCAAGTGTCTTTTCCCAGTCTTGTATTTATTTCTGGTAGCTTTAAATTGGGCAGACTAGCATAGACTCATGTACTGCTCATGTGGGCAACTTCTTGTCTCTTTTTTTGCTCATTGATGCCCCATGAAAACATCCTCTTATTGTTAAAGTTCTCTTGTTTTAAGAAGAGTGCATGCTGGTGAGGAATGTGTCTTACCTAGGAGCCATTTCCTCCTGAGTTCACCTTCTAGTGTTGCCCTGAAACCCTGGGGGACCTGTAAGTTCTAAATTTCTCTTTCCTTTATCTTACTTCTCTGAAACCCTTGACTTTGCTGATAATTCTCTTCTTTGTCTTCTAAAAATAATTCTGGCCTCCTTCCTCTCTGGTATCGTCCTAATCATCTCTTTTCAGTGCTCCCTTTTCCACAGTGTTGGGTATATCCCTCCCTTGCTATCTAACTCTGCAAAGTATCTCTGCCTCATGGCACCTTTCAAATATATGTATGTTTTACATTTCCAGTATATGCTTGTTTCCTGAGCTCCTGACTTGCATGTCAGGTATCTAAGGGCATGCTCCATTAACTTAATATGTCTAGATCTAACCCAACAGTGTCCTTCTAAATTTCTACCTTCACTTTAATCTCCCCACTTCTAGATCCTTTTCCCCTCCTCCATCCATCTCCTCCCCGCTCCCCTCTCTCAGAGGAAATCCAACATCATTGGTGTTACTCAAGCCAGAATCCCAGACAAAGGAATCTGGAGCCCTTTGCTTTCTTTATTACTGTTCTGTCTGTCCTCAGCTTGCTGTCTGTATTCTAGTTTGAGCCTTATGACATCTCTGTGAGGCTTCTAGATCAGGTAGTAATTCTTGGTTTTACAGTCAGAGACTCTTGGAGGAGTTGATTTTTTTCATTGTGTGTGTGTGGTGTGTGTGTGTGTATAAAATAAATTCTGGATTTCTCATGTGAGAGAACACATGTAATAATTGTCTTTCTGAGTCTGGCTTTTTTCACTTAACGTTTTCATCCATTTTTCTAAAAACTGAATTATTTCATTTTTTTGTGTTTTGATTTTTGTTTTTCTTGTTTTGCTTTTTTTGAGACAGGGTTTCCTCTGTGTGGCCCTATATCATCTGCACCTATAATTGGCAGAATAAAGGATCATTATAGGTGGCAAAGATATAACTCAGTGGGTTAGAGTACTTACTGTGAAAATGTAGTAATCTGTATTTATTCCCTGGAACCCACATAAAGCTGGAAGGAGAGAACTATCTCCACAAAGTTTTCTGATCTCCACACGTATGCTGAGCATGTCTCAGTACACACACACAGAGAGAGAGAGAGAGAGAGAGAGAGAATTAAAATAAAACTTTCATTGTGTTTATACACCACATTTTCTTTATCCATCCATTTATTGATGGGCATGGGCGTGATCTTATAACTTAGCTATTGTGAATAGTGCCACAAGAGATGTCAATGTACAGATACATCTGTTGTGTGCTGACTTATATCCCTTCCATTACAGTCTTAAGTGTCATCTGGCTGGAGCATACGCTTGGTAGTTCTACTTTTATGGAGGAACCTCCATACTACAAATATTTTATTTCTTATATATTATTTATGAAAGAAGGATAAAAAATCCAAATGAGTGAAAAAGTTAATTTCTTCTCAGTAGTCAGAATTCAGAGGAATAAGTTTTCAGTAGTTTTCTTTTTGAGGTGCTGGTTTCTTTTCTTTGCTATTCTGTGTATTTCATGTTTACCACAGTAGAATTGTAGACACTTGTCTCTTTTTCACTCAAGACATAGCTATTACTCTGTTAGATCTTAAGCTATTTTGTAATATAATTCTGATATTTTACATTTCACTTCTTGAATGCATATAATTGTTAATTTTGATTAGACTAAGAAATGCTTGGACAATTAGTATCAATCATATATTCTGGATATGTTGACATTAAGTTTCAAGAGTTCTGACCTGAACAATGGATTAATCTCTTGGTGGATTCATACTATGATGGCATTGTTGGGAGGTGATGTAGCTATAAGGTGGAGGCCCCCTGAAAGCTGTAAGTCAGTAGAGATACATCTTCAGGACTGTGTTTTGTCTCTGGGCACTTTTCTCCACTGACATGAAGTCTGCCCAAGCTCATGGGCCTATATAACCATTGGATGAATCCTTGGAAACTGTGAGCCAAAATGAGTCAACATTTGGCCGGGCGGTGGTGGCGCACGCCTTTAATCCCAGCACTCGGGAGGCAGAGCCAGGCGGATCTCTGTGAGTTCAAGGCCAGTCTGGGCTACCAAGTGAGTTCCAGGAAAGGCGCAAAAGCTACACAGAGAAACCCTGTCTCGAAAAACCAAAAAAAAAAAAAAAAAAAGAGTCAACATTTAAGTCTTAATAGTAGGCCTTCTGTCAGAGTGATTAGAAAATGTTTTTAACATGATGGGCTTTGACCGCTATCACCACTGTGTGATTCCAGAATACCCCCCCCCCCCCACCACACACTATAAATTCCTTATACTTCATGAGTTCATTTCTTCCTACAATAAGAACCACTAGTATATCTGTGACTTTTTCTGCTCTCGAGATGTTTCTTATAAATAGGCAGCCATCTTTGACTTTTTCTTTACCAGAATAATTTAAAAGTTTGTTCTGTCTCATAGATTGTTTAATTTCTTACCCATTCATCCAAAATAGTGCATCTTTTTTATCTGTTTATATTGGTGAAATTATTAAGGCCACTCCACATAGTTAAAAGGAGATTTATTTAATGGCGTAACTTACAAATTAAGGGATAGATAGGTAGGTCGCGGGGTCTGGGGAAGGTGTATCGCAGTCCAGCGGTGTTCTCTGGAGCTCTGCTTGGCCCACCTCCACCGTCCAGGGTCCCAGAACAGAGAGAGAGTGCTGGCCCATCCAGATCTCCGTCTCCAGGGTCCTCCCTTGGCCCCGTTTTGTAGGCGTGACAGTTGCTGAAGTCTCAATGGAGTTTGGAACTTCCAGATCAAAGCTGGAATGGCTACCCACTACAGTTTATCAGGAAATAGACACTAGATTATTTTGAGATTTTGCTGTTGTTACTAATACTTCTGTGAACATTTGTGTTGAAGTTTTTGTGTGTCTATGTTTTCTGTTCAATTACGTGTGTATTCTAGGAAGGGAATCTCTGTCCATATGGTAACTGTTTATTAATGTTTTGAGAAACTTTGAAAGCTTGTTCTGTGGAGAAAGTGCCAGTTTACAATCTGACTAATATTGTGTGATAGTTACAACACTTTGTGTTTGTCATTTTATTGTTTTAGTCTGGTAGATCAAAATGTTTTCTCATTTTGATTTTCATTATATGTCACTGATAACTAATGATGTTTCACGTCTGTGTATTGCTCAATAGCCAGTAATATGTATTTTTTTTGCCATAATGTGTATTTAAATCTGTGCCCATATATATATATATATATATATATATATATATATATATATAGTGTGTGTGTGTGTGTGTGTGTGTGTGTGTGTGTGTGTGTATGTGTATGTGTGTAAAATTTCAAGCAACTTTGGTGCAAGGATTTTTTTTTTTTGTATTCTAGGTGCAAGTCCTCTGCTACAAACCGCAAGAGTATATTATAGAGATTCAGCTGTATATAATAAAGCTACACCTAGAAAGATCAAGGAATTTTTCTAGAGGGAAGCCATTTATTAAGCAGTATTTGGTGTTATTCAGCTTTTAATATGCAGCTGTTTCTTGCTATGAAATTCTTGTGCTCTCATATACTAGGCCATACAACAAAAACATAAACTTCTCAGACCTACTGCTGATCTACTAGGTAACACTCCTACAGAACCTGGGAGACAGGCAGACTGTAGATGCATAGCTTTGTTTCTTGTGCAAATGAAGCTCAGACTTTCCTTCCCCAGACTAGCCAAATGGCATTTTAGAGCATTTGACTTAGAACAAAGGGTTTTTGCATATCCAGAATTTCTAAATGGTCTTATTAAATAAAAAACCTTGAGCCAGAAATTGGGGTTAAAGCCTGAGAAAGATCAGAGGAATAGGAACAGCCACAGATAACCTTACCCCACCAACTCTGCAGCTTCAAAGGAGCGAGATACTTCCTGTTTACCCATGCCTATATGCCCTGCTGTTCTGCCATGTGATTTTGTCTCTCTGTCCAGCTACATCACTTCCTCTTCCTGTCCAGCGCTGTCACTTCCTGTCTGTCTGTACAGACCTCCAGACCTCCATGGTTAACTAGTGTTGGAATTTAAGGCGTGTGCCACCACATCTAGCTCTGTTCCCAGTGAGGCCTTGAACTCACATAGATCCAGACCGATCCTGTCTCCCAAGTGATAGGATTAAAGGCGTGTGCTAACATTACATGACTTTTGTGTTTACTTAAAATGGCTGGCTTTTTCCTCTGATCTCCAGGCAAGCTTTGTTTATTAGAGCACAAATGAAATATCACCACAAGGTAGAGTGAAGGGTGGTGCAGGATGCCTGGTCCATCTGGAGTTGCACAGCCAGGGGGAGAAGAGAACAAGGCAGAGTTTTTGTAGATGGTAGGGCAGAGTCACATTGCGGGAGAGAAAGGTGATAGATTCATAACATGCCCCCACAGTTGGGCATGGTTGCGCAAGCCCGGCGGACCTAGACATTTCCGCCTAGCCAGTTCCGGGTCAAAATAGCCAGTTCCGGGTCAAAACGTCTTGTGTAACCAGGACCACGTGGCTTTGCATGGTTGCATAAAGCACGCAGTGCGACCATGTGATCTACGTGCGTGCAAGGAGTAGCCACATGAGCCTGTGTACGCTTGCGCGACCCAGCCTTTATAAGCTGGCGCCATATTCCCGGCTTCCCTCCTTATGCACATGTCTTTCCCTCTTATCTTAATAAAACTCTTGTTAGTGGATTCTGTCATGTTTCATGACATTTCCTCGCAGGGTAAGAGCGCTGCCAAATAACAAAAGGAACAAGGCAGATCTTTTGTGGAGATTGGTTCAGGTCAAGAGAGCAGGAAGAGAAGAAATGAGTGGATGGAGAAACTGAAGATGAAGATGAGATTGGAAGCATAGGAGCTTACTAAAACTATGAGAGGACAGAAAAAGAAGGGACAGAGAGGAACCGAGTGTCGGGATGGAACTGAAGCTGTATAGATAGAATTTTGTTCTAGAGAAATAAAGTAAATGGACAAAAGAGCATGGTGTACATAGATTCTTTTCTCTCAGATAACCCCACACTGGATGTAGCGTCTTCCCTAGGACTCTGTGAGGAATCTTCTAAGGGCAGGCCCTTGGGAAAATTCAGATAGTCCTCTATGAAGCGGTGGTTTATAGTTTTGTTTCTCATTTTGTGGGTTGAATTTTCCCTTTCTTGATGATATCACTTGAAATCACCAAAACAAACAAAAACTAAGGTTTTCACTTGTAGCTGTAGGGCTGTTAGTGTTTACAGTTTGTTGTATTGTTGTAAAGCATAGCTGAGTGTAGCTAGAGTTTTCCTGCCTGGCCCACAGTCAGGACAAATCTCTAACACCCGCCAGTCCCACAGCCACTCAGACCCAACCAAGTAAACACAGAGACTTATATTGGTTACAAACTGTATGGCCGTGGCAGGCTTCTTGCTAACTGTTCTTATAGCTTAAATTAATCCATTTCTATAAATCTATACCTTGTCACGTGGCTCGTGGCTTACCGGCATCTTCACAGGCTGTTTCTCATCATGGTGGCTGGCAGTGTCTCTCTGACTCAGCCTTCCACTTCCCAGCTTTATTCTCCTCCTTGTCCCGCCTATACTTCCTGCCTAGCCAACGGCCAATCAGTGTTTTATTGATTAATCAGCAACACATTTGCCATACATCCCACAGCAGCTGAGTTTCCCTTGTTGAGTGGATTCATAGCTCCAAGTGGGTAGAGCCGCCAGTAGAGCCTTCACAGATCTGGCCCATCTCCCCTTTCAGCTCATACTCCCCCTCCCCCTCTTCTTTGGAGCTATGATGTCCATACTATAATGGCAGATCTGCCTTGACCTTGAGCGTACAGGAGTGGCTGAAGCTGACCCTGTGTTAGCATTAATTTTTTAAGGGTTATTATTTCCTCAATGGAAATAGAGACTGAATCTGATCTTCCATTTTATTTCTCTTTTCTAACAGAGCCTTGTTTCTGCTCATTATGCTGCTCTGGTATCTGGCAGATAAGGTGCACAGCTGTGGGGGGCAGTGGTCTTGGAGATAATCACTCTACTTAGTGTAGTTTTTTTCACTTCCCATGTTTCTGCTCCCTTGCTAGTTCATAGTTTATGAACCCAGATCTTCAAACTACTGGAATGCTGGACCACAGTGTCCTCTAGACTTCTGAATGTCATTGATTAAAAGTTTCTTTTTGTCAGAAAGAACATTGGGTGATATAACTATCATCATGACAGAAACAATAACAGAAATATAACAACTCTGAGAGTTCGTTATCAAGAGAGTTGGAAAAAATAGTTATGAAAGTCAATATATTGCTTTAATGTTTCTTATTTTCCTATCTCTGAAAAAACAATGCATATTGTTTACAGATTCATACTTTGGAGCTGTAGTCTAATCTACTTGACAGCAATTTTAAGTAGAAATTGGCCCACTTCAGTTGGCCCACTATTTTCTGTGTCTGGTCTCAGTTACAAGCTTTATGTCCATTATTTTTTACCACTGAACTGTTTTGGCTCTTGTGCTTAGTCAGTCAAGTCTTCTTTCTGCTGGTACTTGTATGGCTCTCCATAACAGAAAACTGTGGCTGGCACATGGGGGTATAAATCTGAGCTGACATTGAGAAGATAAAGTTATCTTCCAAATCGTAATATGGCTCCTGTTTACCTACTCAATGTGTAATTTCTAGATTATGCAAGTATACTGCAGGCTAGAAGCACTACATAAGTTCTATTGATTCTCTTTTGCTGAAATTGCAATGTCAAATAGATATTAGAGTTTTATCATAGGATAGTTATGGGCTGTCACATTGGCTCATTAATTACAACAGTTGGGCAATAAAAAAGCCACAGGAATAGATAATATACTGTGCGTTTTTTTTTGTGAGGTTATAGTTGTAACCCCTACTTATGGCAGTAAAGTCTTGTTAATTGACACTGCCATAAAGTACCTTTGCTTTGCTGTTCTACTTTGAGGTTGGCTTATCAGTCTGTTAAGGATCTGGGAACTGAGAAACATACAGTGAGGCTCACATTCCAAGTTATTAAATCTTCATTCATGATATAGACATTAAATTTATTCAGCAAATATTTGTTAAACATGCTGTAAGTGCTCTTGAGTATAGAAATATATAATGTAAAATCTACTCTGAAAAAGTAATAATGGAGAGGGGAGGCAGAATACCTGTATAAAGGTAAATGTGACCCGTATTTGTTAAGCCACATATGGTAAGTTCCTTAAAACTAGGTTGAACTACTCTCCAAGTTGAGAGGAGGGAATAATTCCAGGTCTAAGTGATCAGTGAAACTATAAAGCTCAGTGGTAGAGAAATTACTTTGTATCACGACAGAAAGCTCTGTGCTTTCTCTAAATATACATCTGTATTCTAGAGTGGTAGTGAGAGGTAGGTGGCTAAATGCACTGGCTTGGAAATCATCTTTTGTTCTCAGACCAGCTGCCTTGCAACCTCATTTTGTGTCCTTGAGTGTATAGTATTGATGTAATAATATGTGTCCAGCATATCTCACTATGATAAATGAGATAATGTGGATGCCTAAGCTGCTCCCTGTAGTGAAAGTCAGATTGCTTAGCAGGTGTCTTTTTTTTTTTTCCTCAGACACCTTAGGCCATGCATTTGAATGATAGTAAGCACAGCTTCCCATGACTAACAAGATTAGTGTCCTTACCAAAGCACTCTATTTGTTGCTAGGGAATAGCATATTCAGTGTGGCATTTGAACTGCTGTCTAAAAAAATTTGTTAGAATTCGTTGGAGACCACCTATATGAATACAGAGTAGTTGTGATTCTATGACCTCAAATATGCTAAAAAGGAAACTGTGCTTATTAGGCTGCCAGTTTAGGGACTTTACATTGGATTTATAAATTCTTAAGTCATCTTCATTTAGTGACAGTAATCTGGGACTAGATAGATTTAGAAGATTACTTAGATTTGTATAGCTGTTGGAAATCAAATCTGTTGGAATGTGATATTTGTACTGTCTACATGGTGATGCGTTGCTCACTGGAATTGGTATTTTCTTCTTGCAGGCCAGTGTAAACCATTTGTGTATGGCTATATGCATTTCTGTAAATGTTATTTGTTTGTTTATTTTTCCACAGGTTACTTCTAGAACTGCTGGAGCTGTTGTTTGACAAATTTAATGCTGTAGCCACAGCACACTCTTTGGTCCTGGGGTACCTGCAGGACTCTGTTGGATCCCAGCCAATGCAGCAGGAAGAGATTAAATTATATGATATGGCAGATGTGTGGGTGAAGATCCAAGATGTGCTGCAGGTAAGGGTTTTGTGCAAAGGCTGTCATCTTGATTGGGGACAGCAGTGTAGAACAATAGTAAACAGTGATCTAAATTAGAACCTTAGGAAGCACAAACTAGATGAGGAAGCTTTCAATGAAAGGGAATGCCATTAATTTCTACCATCTTTATAAAGGACTTCTAATAAACTTTTATTATTATTATTATTATTATTATTAATTATTATTTTGGTCAGGCTTTAAAAATAAGAGCTGACTCTCAATATGTAGCAATCAAAGATAGATACTATCACATTTCTATTCACAAGTTCTTTACTCCATTAAAATTAGTCATATGGTTAGCTAATAAATAACTTGGGTGGTTAGTAGAGGAAGATCATGAGTTTGAGGCCATTCTGGGGTTTATGGAGAGTTCATTGCTAGCCATGACTATGGATTGAGATCCCATTTCAAAAGAAAGAAAATAAGGGCTGGGGGAAGAAGAGAGAGATAATAAATAGTAAAATGTTTTAAAGCTATTTCATGAATACAGCTGAGCTTAATTTTACTGACTGGTTTCTTACCATCACCTTTTCCATGCATTGGGTTAAATGACAGGACAGGAGCTTATTCTGAGAGATGAGAATAAATCTGTGGGTTGGAAAAGTATCGCTTTTATTTGTTGACGATCGAAGGAATTCCATTTTACTGTTTGATATGATACTGCTGACATGGCATTTAGAAAGTACATTATATTTTTTCTCTTTGTCAGCAAAATATATTTGATTTGTCCAGATGAAAATTAGAAATGCAATTAAGAGTTAGCTGAAACAAGTTTGACATAGCTAAGTAGAAATGGTAAGATCTACTTAATATTACAAAAGGTAAGTACATGTAGAGAATTGAAAAATGTAACTGTTGGAATGAAATCACTTGCACAGAAAATAGGGACGTTTGCAATGATAAATAAATCATGAATGCAAATTGTAGTCATTTTTGAGAATATATGTACACTTCTGGTAGATTGAATAAGATTGATTCTTAGTAACTCATTTTCTAGAGTTATTTTTGGGAGCAAGGTGCAGTGTATTTGCCCTGTTTAGATGGATTGAGTTTACTTTTTCTGGATTCCTTTTACTAATATGTCAATTACTATGTTCCTGCAGTAGGTGCTTGAGAAATGTGTATATTGGATTAAATATCTTTATGTGTTGGAGCTGCTTATTTAACACTTTCCGTCCTGGTTTGCTTATCTGCCACATAGAAATGAAATGTACCTTTTATGTTATAAAAATAGCATGTTAAAGCAATTTCAAATATTGTTGGACTTTTAGTTCTGGCCATGTTGAAATTACCTTTTATAGTAAGTAACTATAAACCTGAATGGACTTAGGTAATACAGTTAGCAGAAAGGAGAGAACAGATGAGGTTAGTCCCACTTTCTTCTTGCTTCCTTTGGTGGATACTTTTTAAGCTATTGCCATAGAGAAGTGAAGTCCAAAAGACTATCTTAGCAGAGGAATCAGGGAATAGAGTTCAGGGATGTAGAGGTTTCTGAAATTTGTGAATTAGGATACCGGAGAGGAAGAAATTGCTTGCAAAGGGAGCCCTAGAAAATTTAAAGCAGAGTTGCCTGAGCTTTTGCTCAAACACAGCACAAGCCTTAGCAGAAAACAGACACTGTGGTACTGATTGCTGACTGGAGGTTCTGATAGGGTATGCAAATGCTTAGGAATGGAGAGAGAACATGTTAAAGTATCCTATGCTTCATGCCTTAGGAGCATAGCCCCTTAATCATAGAGCAAAGGTTAATTCCCCAAAGGTTAACCTGTAGCTTGAGTTTTCCTGCCTGGCCCACAGTCAGGGCAAATCTCTGTCACCTGCCAGTCCCACAGCCGCTCAGACCCAACCAAGTAAACACAGAGATTTATATTGCTTACAAACTGTATGGCCGTGGCAGGCTTCTTGCTAACTGTTCTTACAGCTTAAATTAATCCATTTCTATAAATCTATACCTTGCCACATGGCTCGTGGCTTACCGGCATCTTCACATGCTGTTTGTCATCACGGCAGCTGGCAGTGTCTCTCTGACTCAGCCTTCCACTTCCCAGCTTTATTCTCCTCCTTGTCCCGCCTACACTTCCTGCCTAGCCAATGGCCAATCAGTGTTTTATTTATTGACCAATCAGCAACACATTTGCCATACAGAACATCCCACAGCATTAACCTTCAAAGTTCATCGTGAATCCAGGCTATCCACTTGTTAAGTAATTGACTGACAGATATAAATTCTGTCTAAAGTAAGATAAGATTCTTAATAATGATGCACACCCACAATGTCTTGAAGTGTGATCCTAATTACTCTTATTAAAAAAAAACAAAAACAAAAAACCCAGAGTCAGATATTAGGGTGAAAGCTGAAAGATCAGAGTGTATCCAAGCCCAGGCAGTCCTGCAGCATGTTGGTACTCATGGCGGTGGCTGGCAGCATCTCCTGACTCAGCCTTCCTGTTTCCAGAATTCTCTTCTCTGCTTGTCCCGCCTATACTTCTGCCTGGCTACTGGCCAATCAGCATTTTATTTATGCAGAATGATATCCACAGCATCAGAGAAGCAGAGCAGCAGCCACTAAAAACTTCTTACCTCTATGAATCCTCAGACTGAATGGTCGCCCAAGATCCTGTCTCCACCTCCCTAGTACTGGGATTAAAGGTGTGAGCCTCCACTGCCTGGCTGTTTTTCTTTTAGACTGGTTCAGTCTCGTGTAGCCCAGGGTGCCCTTGAACTCCTGATCTTCCTACTTCCTCCTCTCATGTGCTGGGATTAAAGGTGTGTGCCACCACTGCCTGGCCTCTATGGTTACCTAGTGGCTAGCTCTCCCCTCATATCTCCAGGTAAGCTTTATTTGTCAGAACACAAAATAATCACACAATGATGTCTAGCATGCAGTTATAAGACTTGTACATAAGTCTGAGAGTATCACACATAAGCAGAATAAAAATGCACAAAAATGAGTATCTGAAATGAAAACATCACCAGACAGAGGAAGTTGTGAATTGTATACTCTAGAGAGGATCAGTGAACTTGATCGTGGATTAATGTAATCTATCAAAACCAAAGCACAGTGCAACAACAGACCAAAAACAAAAATGGATAAAGCCATAGTCTCCCTCTTATAGTTTCTTTCAGTCTAACAAATATGTGGTTGTAGTGGTAGAGGGAGAAGAGACAGATTAGGGCAGAAAATTATCAGAAGTAATACTGGCCAAAAATTGTTGATAAATATAGACCCATAGATGAAGAAGTCCAATTAATCCCAAGCAAGATTAACACAAAGAAAATCAACACTAGATACGCTATCAGTTTCCGGAAAAACAAAGGGCAAAAAAATCTTAAAAATAGTCTGATAAAAAAGGACATATTACCTGTAGGGGGAAAAATGATAAACATCATCACTGACTTTGTATCAGAATCTGCATAAGCCAGAAACCAATGAATGCCATCTTGAAAGTGCCAGGAAAAAAAAAAATGCAAAAACATTGTCAATCTAGAATATTGTATCAACTGCATGTAAAGATAAAACAGACATTTTCAAATGAATTAAAGCTGAAAGAATTTAGACCTGCACTTAAGAAATACAGAAAGTTTTTTAAGCTGAAGGGAAGTGATATCAGATGGTAATTACAGGAAAAAAATATGTGGGCAAAAGTGAAATACCATTTTCCTTATTTGTTGATTTGTCTTTTGATGAGGTTTCATTTATGTTTAAAGCACAACTAATAACCATATATGATAATTTTATAACATATGGGGGTAATTACATAACAATAGTTTCACAAAGATTGTATTTCTGATAAACAAATCTGTTTTGGCAGCATTTTCTTACAGCATATGTGAAGATGTATAATATTTAGGATAAACTACAGTAAGTTCAGAATTCATAATTTAATCCTTAGGGCACTAAAACAGTAGAATGAGTATATAGATAAAAACTTGCCAGAGGAGATAAAGCTGATCACTGAATAATTGATTAATTTAAATGAAATCAGGAAAGGAAGAAAAAAGAACGAAGGAAAAAGAAAATATAAAGAACATAGCCAAGATGATATGGCTAGGACACAAATAGAAAGATTAATACTAAATATATAATTATATTAAATATAAATGACTGTATTTTCCAATTAAATAGCAGAGATCATACTAAAGACAAATAAGAAACAAGACTCAGACAATCTCAATAGATGTATTTTATTTTATTATGTTTTAAATAATTTTAAAGTTTTCCGAATAATATTACTACTAAAAGACTACCCATATGCCTTGTTGTTGAAATTTGCTTGTTGTTAACATTTTACTACTTTATTAGTTGTCCTCATTTACAACATACATACACACAGTTCTTTGAGAAACTTATATCAATTTATGCAATCTGTATATATTCTTGTTTAATTGTATGACCCAATAATGTAGCTGTTTATTTTTATCAGTTGTTCAGAATAAGACATTTAAGTATGACCTTGCCATACACAAATACAGCAATTCTTCTGCTCTTGGAGTAGATGGGGGTCTGTCTTTGGATAACTTAAACTAATATTTCTAAGTTCCCAAAAACAGTGAAATGACCCTAATTCTGCCATGATGGAGAATCGATTATAGTTAAGAGATCCTGTCTTCCCTTATTTACAGTGGCTTTAGCTTTATCAAATGTAGTTCCCACACCTTTAAAAACAAAATCCATATTAAAAATGGTGATAATAATGAAGCAATTTAAATTCCATTAGGCATTAATATATGGAATATACAAAGTATTACAATATGTGTTTCTAGCTTATTAAGTGAATTAATCCTTCCCTTTGTTAAAAATGGATAATTTGGGGATTCTATTTTAACATGATAGAGTGAGATATTTTAGCAGCTTTAATAGAATACAATTTAAAGTACAGGATTTATTGCTTCTCAGCCTGTTGGCTAAGGTCAACTATAAAGAATAGTTTTCACAGTGTTCTGTGTGTTTAGCGAATTGTGCAGCCATAGTTACAGTCTAATTTTGAGACATTGTCTTTACTTCAAAAGAAAATCTTGAATCTGTTAGTTGTCACTTCCCATTCTCTACCCTAACACAGTCACATTAATTTCTGTAAATGGCTTATTTTTATTATGGACACAGAGCCATCTGGTCTTTTCATTTTCTTTAGTATACATCTTTGGAAATTTTAGTTTAATAGAAAATACACAAGATCTATTCAGGTCACTAAAAAGGTGTCATTTTTGTTCAGAATATTTTTAGCATGCTGATGAACTGGGTCTTTGTAGATTCTTTAGAGGTAGAGAATGTGGGGAGCTGTACCACACAGCACCAACTGCACCATTGGTCCAAAGCTTATGAGATAATACCTGTCATTAAAAGACATAAAAAACATTAGTAGACACGGTATTCTTCAGGGATATGAAGAGGAAGATTTAGCTATAATAGAAGGTTTATTTTATGGAGTAGAAGAAAAGCTTTGATTTGGTTGTAAGTTATAGAAGACCCTTAGCATCATCTAGGTGATTTGTGAATTGCCTTTAGTTTGATATTTTCTGAATTGCCTATCAGATTCGCTTAGGGATTGCTTACGTATACCTTTTGAGTGAGAATCACTGTGGATAATAACCAGATTCTATGCTTTTTAGCTGCTGAGTTTATTCAGATATATTCACTTAATAACCTATTTGTGTGATCATTAATTCAGGATATTGACTATCAAATTCAGGATATACTGCTTTTTGAACCAGTAGCACCAACAATACTCAGAAACATATTATTATGCAAATTCACTCTAGCTTTTGATTTACTTAACTAAAGACTTTGAGAATAGTGTGGGATCTTTGCTTAGGCACTTTTTATTCTTTGGGGATTTTGATTGGATTATGATAAGATGAAGGAAGGTTAGCCAGGTAGCAGTGAAAAGCACTGGAAAGATGAGCAGAAGGCTGCAAAATAAGGCAGGAAAAGTATTTTGGAGTACAGTGGCTTATATTACTTAAGATATTGCTTAATAGTGAAATAAATACAGGTTTTGATGGTAGACAGTGCTAAAAGAATGCAAAAATGACAGAAAGAATGTGTAAGCTTTTTGAGCATGTCTGCAAAAATGACAGAAAGAATGTGTAAGCTTTTTGAGCATGTCTTCAGAAACCTGTAACATGATGTGGTTGACCTGTCAGCTTTAGTTTCAGTAGGTTGCATATTTTAATGGTAGATTAATGCTAAATTATTGGGACTAACTAATAAATGCTAGTGTGTAAAGATGAACACATGGTAGTCCATGGCAAAGTCAGAGAGCGCCTCCAATAGTATACGTTGTACAGTCTGAATGACCTTTAACTAGCAGTGCCACAGGAGAGCCCTGGCTGGGAAGTGTCTGGCTGCATGGCAGGTTTAGGACATAGAAGAGATTTCATGTAGAGTTTTATGCATAGGAATAATTTAGTTTTCACATCCTTCTTGGAAGAATGATCTTTAGGTTAAAAATTACTGTTGGAGCATGAAATAATGGAAAATAGCAATCTGCATTTAAGCATGAATGAAAGTAAGATGACATGATGAATGGAGTTATAAGTGTTTGAAATTTAGTTTTCAGTGTTTCTTTGGATGTAAAATATTTCTTGCTAAAAAGTTAAAATAATTTTTAAAAAACAGTAAAACTTGAAGAAGACGACAATTCTTAGCTTTTGAAGACTTTCTCAGTTGCTTTCTGCTGGAACCCGGGCTTCCCCTGCAGGCAGAACCCATCTTTTAGTGTCTCAGCATGTTTGTGTCTGGAGACAGACAGTGAGGAGACAAGGCCATAGCTATCCTAGTAACAAGGTGTGAGCCTTGTGACCACACGCCATTGCGCTCCTTTTTCGGCTTTCACTCTTTTGAAACTGTGATAATAGAAATACATGTTTTTACCCTTCTGAGCAGCAGCAGAACCTTCCAAAATGTCACCTACTTGGTGACATGCCTGTCATACCCTTGGCTGCACATTTCCAAGTGTGTAAGACTGGGGTCTACTAAAAACACAAAATATTCCTTTCTTATTGAATTCTGTGTAATAGAGGAAATAAGAGGGTCACTATGAACGATCTCATCCTCCCAGCTGTATGATTCTGAAAAGATGTAAATTTTAAATATTTGATTTCAAAACAACACTGTCCATTTAGCCATTGTTGGCTGAAATGTATAATTCTCTACTGTACTTAATAGTGTGTCCAGATTGAGGCAGTGGCTCCCAAATACTCTGTTTACAACTAACAGTCACTCCTGGAACAAGCCATTACTTTTCTAGTGTTTTGTCATCCTTTTCTAGAGACTGTAGAATCATTTTACTTTTGTTACTGTTGCATTAATATTTAAATAGTGATAAAATTAACCTCATAGAGAGAGAGAGAGAGCTTGCAATTTGCTGTCAAGGAAGGAAATCCATGAAATTATTGGTACTGATCATGACCTAGAGGGGATTTTTGAGAAGGCATACAGTTTCTATTTTGAATCTAGGGCTGGAAGTGGGTTATTCTTAGGTTTTGTTGCATTTAGTGTTTTAGTTAACTGAGGATTCCCATCCTTAAAGTGAAACTAGCCTTTCAAAGTATTTTAACCACACAACTTATGAGCGGATTCTTCAGAAATAGTGTTTCTTCATTTCTCAGACTTGAAAGTTTTAACTAGTTCAGATAATGTGGTGGAGCTGTCCGTCAACGACTGGTTCTCCAGAAAGGTGCTTCTTTTCAGAGTTTTGTTCTAGTCTGCAGTGACAGAATGGCACAGGGCAAGTAGAATTCAGGTAACTTTTGAAAGGCCCTTCACTGACTTGCCTCTGAATTGCAGTCAATTTGAATAGCACTAAGACCCTCCCTGTTCTGTTTCATGTGTACTACTAATTCTTATAGGAGAAAGGGATGGGCAGTCAAGGAGCTGATTGAGGGCCTAGCACAGATGTGGCAGATACCTAAGGCAAAGTGCTAGGCTATCAAATGCTCAGTGAAGCCTGGAATAAATGGGGACAGTTAATATATTGAGCCAAACTTTAGAAAATAGAAATTTAGCAGGGGACACCTTGAGTTGGTAGATGTGGGAGTAAATCTGTTCTTGAATTTCTAGATACCCACAAAGGGATACTTAGGCCTGATTGTGTCTTGGGCTAAGGACAACAGGTAGAAATAACAGATCTTCCAACCTTGTATGGCCAAAGCACACTTGTCTAGTTTTATCTGAGAGTTTTAATGGATGAACTAAAAAAGCCAAGTTGTTGTATCGTGATCCTGTTGGTACTGCTACTTAACACATGCTCATCAAGCTTTGGTGCTCCTGAACCTAATGAACAGTATGTGTGGGAGCATTCCCAGAGACCCAGTATGTGCCTGTACTGACTGATAGTAACATCTGAAATATCGTGCTATAGAAGTTCTCATGTGATTTGTGTGAGGTGAGCCAACAGTCATGATCTTCTCTGATGGTGATCATGTTATCAGAGATTTAGAGAATTGGTAACCTTTAAAGTTTTTGTTTGAAAATGTGGTTTTTTTCTTAAATCTGTTGAATTGTTGAAGAAATATGTATGTCTGACTTCTTGACAGTTATGATAATTTTTTTAAGCTTGATTTTCTGTTACTTACAAACTTTGTGGCTTCAATCATCCACATTTTAGTTCCCATAGTTTTGTGAGTCAGGCCTTCTGAGGTGCCGGCTGTAATCATTTGCCCATCTATTCTAGCTGCATTGTTGACTGGTTAGAATGTGTAGGACACTTCATTATGGGACTGTCACACAGCCTCTTCCTCTGTATGACTTTACAGGGTGCTGATTTCAGGGCTGTGGGACACTTAACATGATTGTTGGCTTCCAATGGGACTTTCTGCAGGGTAAGGCTGGAGATCTTTTCAAGCTTAATGTTGGATATGACATCAACTACTTTCTTTAAGTTGACAGGGTGGCTTGGGTTCAAGAGAAAGGAAAATAGAGTGCTGTTAGTCATCAAGGAGAGCAGTGTGAAGCAAGGAGTTCGAAGCTGGGTTTTGTTTTTGTTTTGTGTCTAATACTGGAGATTGAACCCAGGAGCTTGCACATGATAGGTCAGCACTGTACTCCTGCCAGGTTTTGGCAGCCCCACGGCTGTCCTCATTTCACAACAACACTGTGCAGATCAGAGCTTTGCTCTTTACAGATTACCCCGAGTCTGACTGGCATGAAGTTACTTGCTATGGATTTTGTCACACTTACCTGTGCACAGTTATGATCATTTTCCTATGGTGAAGAATCAGAATTTCAGATTTACAAGAAAAGCAGACACTGCAAGAACTTCAATTTTTACTGTCCTAAAATGCCAAGCATTTTGATGGTTACCCTTAGATTGGTTTGGGCTTTTGCATTACTTGGGTCACTTATGGTTTGGGCCACAGCTTTGTTGAATCACCTGGATATTCTGAATGTTTTTTTAATCCCAGTGCTCGCTAGGCCTCTCTCCATCCTCTTGTACTCTCTAGACTGACTGGTCACCACATTAGCTGTGACTTCCTGCTTCCCTCTCTCCCCCTTTCCTCCCCTCTCTATTTTTCGAGGGAGTTGTTTTCTTTGCATATCATGCTTTCATTAAATTGTCATTGGCAGATGGCATAAACAGCTTTTGGTGGTTACCTTTCCTTCCAGGGTACACGTCTTGTGTTTGTTCTGTACTTTTTGTAGTGGAGGGAGAAGCACCTCCTGGGAAACCATGCTGGTTCCACAGCTTATGCTCTTGTTCTGGAGCCGTGGTAGAATATACAAAGGAGGATATGTTTGCTATATTATGAGTGGTGGAATGTTTAATTTAAAAATGGAGTGGAAGTTAAAGGGTCCTTAGCCTTAGACCTGAGGTGAAATGTGACATAGAATTTCATCTGATGGTGGCCTGCAGAATCTCTGTGAGTGCTAATGAATACAACACTCTCGCAAAGATTTTTCTCTAGATCTCTGCTGTGTAGGTAGGACCTTGTTGCTTTGGTTAAGGGGTGGTAAGAAATGCAGATGCTGTAGCTGGAGATGTGCCCATATTCTACTAAGTCCCATTATTTGGTGTGTTTTAAATATATAAGTAGTCTGCCGAAGTGTCCTTATTATTATTTGTTGTGATTATTATTTGTTGCATCTACCTTCTTAAAACAGTGATTCTGTGGGGTATATAGCTACAGTTATCTGTATACTCCTTCCAGAAAAGAGAGCCTCTTTAAATTCTAACCAATTCTAATACGTATACTTCTGGTTCAGAGGCAGGTTTAGCAAATGCTGTAAGTTCAGTTATATTAAAATGAAGACCACTGATATATGACTTTCCTGGGAGATGTTAAGAAGTGTGCATTTGCCCTGTGTAGAGAGGCCATTTATGGCCCAAAGGAAGGGTTCCATTCAACTCCATCTTGGTGAACCAGTGAATTTATTGTAATTTACAGGAGTATAGAAAACTCATGGGTAGCTACACCACCAAGGGCTCCCGTCTCCATCAGTTGTTTAACTCTTAAATCACATTGACTGGCAACTCATCGAGGAACCAGATCTCCTAAAGACCTCCTGATCTTGATCTTCATGAGCCACATGACACCTTTCAGAAGGGAACATGAATAGACCTGATCTCGTGAGGTTGTCCTGTATGACTTGTGTGACTTATCACAGCTCTTTAACAGTTATGTCCTGCCCAGAGAGAATAGCTATATTATGCTTATGAACAGCAATACTGACACTAAAAAAAAAAAAAAAAAATTGAATTTGGATTAATTTTGAAAGATGTGTCAGTGTTGCACATTTGTGAAAGTGGCAGTGCCCTGTACTTAGATAGCAAATGATGATAGGATGAAGAAAGTCCTTGGAGATGGGACAGAGCATCAATATCTGTACTTAATAGTGCTAAGGAAAATTAGACCATTGTGTTAGAACTGATCTCCATTTGAAGATTTTGGTCAGTTTTAAAGTAGCAGCCCAAAGACAGCAAACATAGGTACTTTGTGTCTCTGACCTGAATAGTTGACAATGTTAATAAATAAGTTCTTTCATTCAAGGTAAGTTTTGACTGGAAAACATCACCCCAATGTTAATAGTTATTGTCTCCTTTTTGAAAAGAGGACTGTCCAAGTTGCTTTTCTCTCTTTATTCCCACTTATTACTTTTATGTGTTTTTTTTGCATTTATGTGTATATCAGTGGGTATTCCCACCTTCCTTTTAAGGTGATTGGGTAAAGATATTTCTTCCAGTGTTTCTTATGAAAATAATTTTGATTTGCAAGGTAGTTAAAATCAAGAATAATTGAGAACAGTTTGTGACATCATGGAAAAATGTTCAGTATGAACACAAGTACAGGAGAAGGTCAGGAGAGTACCATAGAAGGGGCAGGAGAGGACCATAGAAGGGCAGGAGGGACCATAGAAGGGGCAGGAGAGGACCATAGAAGAGGCAGGAGAGGACCATAGAAGGGGAGGGGAAGACCAAAGATGGGCAGGGGAGAAGACCATAGAAAGGCAGGGGAGAGGACCATGGAAGGAGCAGGGGAGAAGACCATAGAAGGGCAGGAGAGGACCATAGAAAGGGTAGGAGAGGACCAAAGAAGGGGCAGGGGAAGACCATAGAAGGGCAGGAGAGGACCATAGAAGGGCAAGAGAGGACCATAGAAGGGGCAGGGGAGAGGACCATAGAAGGGCAGGAGAGGACCATAGAAGGGGTAGGAGAGGACCAAAGAAGGGGCAGGGGAAGACCATAGAAGGGCAAGAGAGGACCATAGAAGGGGCAGGGGAGAGGACCATAGAAGGGCAGGAGAGGATCATAGAAGGGGTAGGAGAGGACCAAAGAAGGGGCAGGGCAAGACCACAGAAGGGCAGGGGAGAGGACCATAGAAGGGCAGGAGAGGACCATAGAAGGGGCAGGGGAGGACCATAGAAGGGGCAGGGGAGAGGACCATAGAAGGGCAGGAGAGGACCATAGAAGGGGCAGGAGAGGACCATAGAAGGGCAGGGGAGGACCATAGAAGGGGAAAGGAAGACCATAGAAGGGCAGGGGAGAGGACCATAGAAGGGCAGGGGAGGACCATAGAAGGGGAGGGGAGAGGACCAAAGAAGGGGCAGGAGAGGACCATAGAAGGCGCAGGAGAGGACCATAGAAGGGGAGGGGAGAACCATAGAAGGGCAGGGGAGGATCACAGAAGGATGAAATCATAGTGTGTTCAAGTAGTTGACTTGATTGCTGAGATGGAAATTGGCACATTTAACATGGAGGTGAATATAAATGTGAAGAGACTGTGGGACCTGGGGACATGGAGGGTTGTTGTTGTTAGTTTGTCCTGCAAGACAGTAAGTATTACCACCGTTACTACTAACCAACCAACCGAACAGAAAAGTTAAGACAGACTAATTTTGGATTCTATGGAGATCTTTGGACAGCTTTTGGATTTGGCTCTTTAAGCGCTAGCTGCTATTATTGTTTCTCTATTTTTCTACATTATGAAAATTGTCAAACATGTTCAACATGGTGTAATAGATTTCCACACACCCATTATCCAGCTTCACAGTTATCAGTTTATGGCCAAGATTGTTCATTTTTTCCTATCTATATTCTTTGTCCTATTTTGAAACAGTCTTAAAGATAATATTGTTTTGTCTCTATTTCAATATTTGTCTCTGAAAGTTAAGAACTATTTTTATAAAAACATAACTATGGCTAAAACCAAAATTCCTTTATCAAATATTCCGTGATATTTACATTTTCAGTTGTTCACATGTGATAATTATATACTTTTCCTTTTGTGTGATTCCAGATTCAAAGGAAGTTGAAATGTTGTAGTTTGTTGAGATTTTAAGACTCTCAATCTAGGGGCTGGAAAGATAATGGCTCAGAGGTTGGGAGCATTGACTGCTTTTCCAGAGGTCCTGAGTTTGATTCCCGGCAACCACATGGTGGCTCACAACTACCTGTAATGAGATCTGGTGCCCTCTTCTGGCATGCAGGCATACATGCAGGCAGAGCATTATATGTAATGAATAAATCTTAAAAAAAAAAAAAAAGACATTTAGTCTATACATTTTCCTTTCATTCTATTTTATTTTTCATCCCCTGATATTTATCAGTGAAACTTGATCATTTAGTCTGCAGAATTTCCTGTATCCTAGATTTTGTTGATTAGTGTCATTTACTATTTTCTTTTACCTTATAACTTGAAGGTAAAGGCTTGATCAGATTTAAATGGATTTGAGGTGTCAGGATTACTTCATGGATGACGGTAGACACTCTTCTTTTTTATTAAAGGACTACTATGGTTAAAGTTTTATATATATATAATTAGTCTGGCAATAATGTTCAGACCAAATTGGTGGAGAATAAAGTAGATGGAGAGATACCAATTGGAAGGCAAGTTTAGTTAATGTGTTGCCAAAAAGGCTGGGCAGTAAAAAGAAAGGAGATAGAGATTAGAGAACTTTTTGAAAAATGAACAGCTTTCTAAAACCTTTTTACTTGACTCTTAGACATGGAGCTCTCCAAGTTAGGGTGAAAATTTAAGGGAAAATTAGGCTGAGAAAGATGGTGGCCTATCTTTGTTAAAGTTGAGGTATTGGCAGATATACCTATAGAACTCTTACAAGCAGCTTGGTTGGACATGGGAAGCTGGGGTACGAGACCAAGAGGTCTGTCTACATGGGGTTAATAGCTGAGATTATTCAGATGGGCATGTCAGAATGGAAGGGCTGAGTGAGGACTAATTGCCCCAAGTAGTCTGTAGAGTGAGCTCTCTGTGGTTGTCACACAGGTATAGTCTGAGCTGGAGCTTCTTGTGATGATGCCACATTGTCCTCTGTTTTCTGCTGCATGCTTGTTTCATAGGGACTGGTATAGAACGTGGATGCAAATGCTGTTCACGTTAGGGGTGGTGTCTTCCAGAAGCTGGTGTTTTCTTTGGGCATCTAGACTGACCCCTTTTGGAGGAGGTAGATCCTTATACTAGATCCGTAAGTGAGCCTGGAAGTGCTAACAAGACAGAGTATGTATGAGGCACTGTGGTTGGGGGACTGGTTATTCTTTCTCTGGTGGTGTTTGTCTTTAATACCTGTGCTTCCCTGTCTGATCTCCTTACCTCTGAGGACCTGTTGGTGCGATCACAGGTTTCTTGATGTCCTCTCTTGTTCTACCAGAACTTAGGAATTGTGGTTCATTAGGAACTATAAAGACTGTGTACAATCAATAAAAGTGCCACCACTAAAAGGATTCTAAAAAATATATTCCTCCAAAGTCCCTCTTAAACTGCCTAACAGTGTCTTCTCACTCTTCTGTCTTTAGATGCCTTTTGCTTGTTATAGAAAGATGGCAAAATAAATACTTGCCATTAAATCTACACATATAATTCAAAGTTTAAAGAAGGGTGACTCTTCTTTATATATGTTCAAATCCATCTTCATTTTTTTGTCAGTAAGATTATGTAGAAAATATGACATTTAAAGTACAACTTTTATTTTCTTACATCATTCTTGGCTTCTCATAATTATTTGCTGGTAATTTCAAAGAATTGTTCACACAAAAGAATGAAATACACCCTTTTAGGTTAGCTATTTGAAGGTTTTGTATGGTTTTGAGAATATAAAGTGAACAGCAACAAAAACCATGCTTTGGCTGTGATTCCATGGGAAGATAAGGGCTGCAGCAGCAGAATGAAGTGCAGCAGATGACGAAGGCTTAGCACCAAGTAGCCAGCCTCACGTGGGGATGAACGACAGCACTTAGATATGTGTTAGCAGCGTGAGATGGCAATGAAAAAGGCCAGCACTATTTTTGGCTATGATGCACCAAACAGCATGTCATCACTGAGCCGAGATGATCATCCCTTTCTTCCAGTCCTCAGGAAGTGGCATCTGGAGGCTGCTTTGAGCGCTGGGCACGTGTGTCCCTGGGAGATATGCAAATGGGCGAGAGTCCCAGAAACACCATCGACAGTAACTGAGGACTTCAGATGGGACATATTTTTCTGCCTTTCCAGAGGAAGTGGCACATTTGAGAATGAATTTGGTATTAAAATGTATTAACCTTTTCAGAGACAGGAAGATGCTGGTGGGCTAGCATCCCTGTAAAGTTGTTCATTAGAGAGTTTTGACTCCTCACTAGTTGGGATATATTTAATATAATGTACTTACAGAGATCATATGCATACTTCTACAGACAGCCAATTATGAAAAAGAGACTTGTTTATGGTCAGCTCTCTTCTGGTCAGGAACATGATCATCAGCATTGGCCCTGATGGATAGAATGATAAGAGGGACAGGAAACAACAGGTGATATACATTTTGCTTGTGAACAATAGGGACTAAATAGTTCTTTGTAGTAATCTTTAGAAATTCCGATATGAAATGGAGTGATTATTTACTTCTCACAATAGGGTAAGCATGTACAGCAGAAAGAAATTAAGAAATGCAGAATTGAAGTGGAAAGTCAGGTTGCATTTCTGTTTTTTGTTTTGTTTTGTTTTGTTTTTGTTTTTGTTTTTTGAGTGAGGGTTTCTCTGTGTAGTTTTGGTGCCTGTTCTGGATTTCACTCTGTAGACCAGGCTGGCCTCGGCCAGGGTGCATTTCTGAGCAAAACTACTGGACCATAGGATATCATCCCGGGAAAATAAAGTTGAATTTTGTTTGACTTTTGATTTTGATAGAACTGAATGTGTCATAGGGAAATAGGTCGAGTGTTCTTGTAGCATCTTTCACTTGTCTTTTCTCTGATTCTCTGTTATCTCTTTACCTGGTGTTCAGAAAGAAATTTCACATCTTATTTTTAGACACACAGGCATATTTAGATGATTTTCCTCATAGATATGGGCTTAAAACATGAAGGTTCATTGCTGCTGGGTTGATCTGGCAGCTTTTCTCTGATTTTATAGAGTGACTCCCTCCATGTAGCATATCCTTAGGTCCCTACTGAAGGTGGCTAAGTTTAGTAGTACTGGGTGGTATATATTAGGCTGAAGTCTTTTTCATCTGTGGGAACTGCCAGCCAGCTTCCATGAGTGGCTTTGGGATCCAAAGAACTTTGGAGGGGAGGTCATTGATACTTTCATTTTCTTCCTTTTCCCCAGCATTTCGCTATCAGGAAAAAGGTTATTCGGCAGACTGTGTGCCCTTAGACTTTGTGTGGAAATATGGTCATTGTGCATTCCTGAGCTCCTTCGCATGTGGTGATGGCATGCATTCCATTCTGCCTCTAGGAGTAACAGTGTCTATTAAAGAAGGAAACTGATAATGCCATCTCAACTGTAGTTTTACTGCTTATACTCTGTTTCTTTGAGTAAGCTCATCTAGTTGGAGAATATGGTTTCCTCAGCTCAACATTCAGTATCTCCACACTGTGTAATCAGCTCTCAGGTCTACCTGTACTTGCCATGTAGTACAACTGTCTTCAAATCAAATCATTCCTTTCTCTGTTTCCCAAGTACAGCTCTGTCTTTACTGCACATCTATCCTACTGCCTTTGCCCTCATTCCTAAGCATCTTTTCTCTTGTGAGCCAACCCTCTGCTTTTTATCTGAACCATTCCTTTCCTTCCAGGAACTCTATGAACTTTTACTTTTAGCAGTGTTTCATCACAACAGTAGAAATCCTAACAACTCAGACAAGTTGGTACCAAGTTAGTGGGGTATTGCTGTGACAGACCTGACCATGTTGTTTTGGCAGGGATTGTGGAAGGACTTTGGAACTTTGGGTGAGAAAAGCTGTTGAGTGTTGAGAGCTCAGTGAGCTGTTCTGTAGGAGCTTGGAAGATAAGGATGTTGAGAGCAGTGCAGATGGCGGAGGCCTGGCTTGTGATGTTTCAGAGGGGAGCAAAGACTGCTGCCATTTGTGGGAAGAATCTGTGGTGTCTTGGCAGCTGGAGCCAAAGAATCAGCTGTGATTAAGAAGATCCCAGAACCACTAAAGTAAAACTGTAGCATTGCTGGGACAATGGATGCTGGTCAGCTGTTATTAAACCAATTGACCATTTGAGAGAAGGGAATATAATTAATTGTTTCCCCACCTGAGTTTGACACAGGTTGTTATGTGCAATATGCACCTACTAAATACTTAATTGGTGAATGAGTAGTAGCTGCTCAACTACAAACTGTATTTCTATTCCCCTTAAATCCATATGATCAGTTCTATTTTTTAATGTGGTGGCATTGAGAGGTGGAAGCTTTTGTGAAGGAATTAGGTGTTTGAGATTATAGCAGATTCCATTTGTGAACAGAATCAGTGCTCTTTCACAGGCCTCAGAGATCTTCCTCTGCCATGTGGTGCCACAACTAGAATGTGGCTGGCTGTGAACCAGGAAGCAGGCCTTCACAACATACTAGAGAAAATACTTCACAAAACCACTAGCTGGTGGTTTGACCTTGGATTTTCCAGCTTTTCTAAAACTGTGGTGGAATAAATTTCTGTTGTTTATGAGCTACTCAGTATATAATATTTTGTTATAGTATCCCAAAAAAGGATAAAATTGAGTTTAAAATACCTTTTAAGCCAGGCAGTGGTGGCGCACGCCTATAATCCCAGCACTCGGGAGGCAGAGGCAGGCGGATCTCTGTGAGTTCGAGGCCAGCCTGGGCTACAGAGTGAGTTCTAGGAAAGGTGCAAAGCTACACAGAGAAACCCTGTCTCGAAAAACCAAAAAAAAAAAAAAAAAAAAGCCTTTTAAATGTGATGAACTTTGTAGACTTAAAAATATGTTGCACAAGAATCATAAAATTGAAAGTGTGATGTGCTCTAGGAGGCCATTTCTTCCTGCTTTCTTTCATACTAGGCTGCTCTTAAATTCTTCTAAGAAGGTTCCTGGTCCGGCAGCCTGACTTGAGACTGTTACAGAATTGTTAGGTGTAACTGATGTTCAGTCATGGGTAAGCATGATTTTCATTATGATTATGACAATGTACTTGGCAAGATGGTGAAACATTTGGTAGTAAGTTGGGCTAAAATAACTATCCAAGATTTTCCTTTATTCTTTAGAAAAAGACATTTAAAATTCTGATTTTCTTACATTTACTATAAAAATTTTTCTTTAATTCTTGCCATAAGTGAAACTCACTTGTACTAAAATAAATCCATTTCTTTCAGCTCTGTATTTACCTTCTTTAGTGCTGTCTTTCTTTAGAACCTTTGGAGACTCTATTCTTCAATTCTTTGGAGTAAATGTAATTATGCAGAACATGCATTTCACAGGAGGCATAGTTACTGGTGAGTGGTGTGGAGGTCTTCTGAGTATAGTTTGCAAGGGGTTTTGTGATTCTCTGAGTGGTCAGGTGCTATTAAAATGTGAGGCTTTTTTATTATAACTCCTGGCCAACTGTACAGAACCATGCTAACATCATTGATGGTTCATTCGCATAGTCAAAGAATTAAACAAAAAGTCATATTAATTTTCAGCTCCATTAGAGATGCCGGAATCAAAAGGATGTTTGCCAAATGGGAAGGGACTAAATTGGTAAGAGAAGGAAATTTTAATTTCAAGCTTCAAGTGAATGTTACAAATGATGTAGCATAAAAATCCTCTACTAAAAGTGTTCTTTCTAAATACTAACACTGTAGAGACAGGGAGAAGCGGAAAAACAAATTGTTAGTGTGTGACACTAAAATTGCTAGAATTGGGTCACTTAATTCTAGTAACCTATTTCTAAGGCCTCAGTTTAAAGCTGTCTAGCTAGCCTTGGCAATTAGTAATTTTGCCATGGTGGTTGTGTTATTCACCGTTTCTTGTTGCTGTGACAGAAGACCTAGCAGAAGTGAACTGAGGGACTGGAGGGCTGTTCTGGCTCCAGTTTCCGAGGGTGGAGTGTACTATGATGAGAAGACATGGCACCTGGCGGAGGCCTACTTTGTGACCATAGGAGCTTGCAGTAGGGCTTATTCACATCTTGGTTGTTGATCAGGAAGCAGAGAGCATGCTTGCAAGTTACTCTGACTATAACTTTCAGAGGCCCGCCTCATGTGACTCACATCTCCATTCGTGCCATTTGGTCCTCTGAACCCCAAATTCCACAACCTCCCTAGACATTGACAACATCTGGGCATCAGGAATCCAAACACATGAACCTGTGTGTCTGTTTAAATTGGAATCCTAACAATCTCTATGTTTACATTGTTGCTGATTAAGCAGAGGTTCGGTCATTTTTTTTCCTTACTTGGCACCTGTTGAAGATGATGAAAACCCCTTTTGTTTATAGATGGGCAAGTGTAAACTTCCTGAACAGTGATAGGGCTATTTAAAGCACTCACATTAGAAAAAGTTTGTGTTTTAAATATAAAAGCATCATATAATTTTCTAGCACCCATATGTAGTGGGTAGCCATTCCAACCTTGATCTGGAAGTTCCAACCCCCATTGAGGCTTCAGTCACTGTCACACCTACAAGGCGGGGCCGAGAGAGGACCCTGAAGACCCAAGATCTGGATGGCCCGGCTCTCTTGGTTCCCGGACCCTGGACACTGGAGGTAGACCAAGCAGAATTTTCCAGAGAACACCGCCGGACTGTGCTACACCTTTCCCAGACCCTGTTACCTATCCCTTCACTTGTAAGTTACCCCACAAAATAAACCCTCCTTTTAACTACGTGGAGTGGCCTTAATATTTTAACTAATACCCATATGTAAGCACCATCTCACTATGTATGTAAACTAGTTCATCTGAGATCATTATCGGGGTCAGATTGATGAAGAAAGGAATGCAGTGCAGAGCATGAAACAATCTTGATCTTTTCTGTTATTCTCTTGGTTTTATTGCCTACTGTATCTCTCTTCATCCATGGCTTCTGGGATGCAGATAGAGCATAGACATGGCACAGTATTAAAAGGAGCAGGGGATTGGAACCCCAGGACAGTAGCTCTGAAATTACTGAGACTAGGTTGGGTCCTTGAAACTCTACAAACAGTTTAGTGCTCACATTAAAATAAGAAAGAACAGGCAACCCCTCTATATATGAAATACACACACACACACACACACACACACACACACACACACACACACAAGTTAGGAAGGGAAAGGCCATCTGTTCATTCTGTCTGCATTCCTCTGGGGGACTTAATCTGACAGTGAATCATTTGGGATTCTTAAGAAACTTGTACTAATACTGTACTGTGTGGGAAAGAGTGGGGGAAACTAAAACTTTCTCTTTAGGGATTGTTTTGCTCTCCACTCCCTCCCTCCCTTCTTTTCTACCATACTTGCACATGAAAATATGATGCTTTTCCCCTAATTTTTTGTTACCTTTTAATGATTATGGGAGAGATTTATCCTTATGTCTTACTATGAAAAAATTTTCAGGATTCCATCAGGAATGACTTTGACAGACAGGTGGTTTTCAAAGTGTTAGTTCTCAGACCAGCAGCATCTGTATAACTTGGAAACTAGTTAGAAATGCAAATGTTCACATTCTGTCCTATACTACTGGCAGAGAAACTTATGGAGGCTGAGACTCTGCAATCTGTGTTTAACAATCTGTGGCTGGAGGACACGGAATTCAACACTAGACTGGATTAAAGAAATGCTAGTGTTATTTCAGAAAACTTCATCCAGGCTTATGGTACTGATGTGACCTGGTTCAAGCTTTACATGTATTATTTCTTTCAGCTTTCCCAACCCTCCTTGGAACTTGCTGTATATTCTTTTGTTCCAATGGTGACATTGTATTCAAGCACAGATAATTGGTAAGCATCTGGGCCAGGCTTAGAATTTTGATAATAATTTCAGAGTCAATTCTCTTTACTACTGTTGAACAGGAAAATTTGGAGAAGAATGAATGGTTTTAATTAATTATTCTTGAGACTTTACAACTCAGTTTCTAACCTGTTAGGAAAACTTCTAAGAGGTCAAGCCAGAAGATGTTGCCAAGAGCAATTTATAGTATAAATGTGGAACTCAGCTTTCCCCCAGCTCTGCCCCACTTTCCTATTCATCTAGCCAACCTTTCTTCTCACTGAACTGCCTTCCTTCTGTGGGTCTTGATTCCTCAGATGGCATTAACTTCCCTGTAGCATGCCACCTATTCTATAGCCAGGCTGTCTGTGTCACACTGGAAAAGCTAGCACAGCACAGTGACTTTCAAGGTCATTATCCTCTTTCAGTGCAAGAGTTGTAATTTGGCTCTATTATAGTGGTACTGTAAGCCTGCAGATTTGCTCCCATCCTTTACATTTTTTCCCCATTTGTTTTTAAGACAGGATCTCACTATGCAGCTTAGGATGGTCTAGGAATAGCCCTTGATACAATTCCCCTACTTGAGTCTCCCAGTGCTGGGATTACAGGCACTCAGCATGACGTTTTGCTTGCCATCCCCTTTCAGTGTGTACCAACTGGGATTGCTCACTCTTTTGCTGTGGATATCGCTATATGTAAATAAACTCTGATTGGCCAATAGCCAGACAGGAAGTATAGGCAGGACTAACAGAGAAGAGAATTGAGGGAACAGGAAGGGAAGAGAGAGACTGCCTGGAGCCGCCGCCAGGAGAAGGAAGATGTAAGGTACCAGTAAGCCATGAGCCATGTGGCAAAGTAAAGATTAATAGAAATGGGCTAAATATAAGAGTAAGAGCTAGACAGTGACAGGCCTGAGCTAATGGCCAAGCAGTTTAAATAATGTAAGAGTTTGTGTGTTTATTTTATAAGTGGGCTCTGGGACTGGCGGGACTTGGTGGCAGGAGCTGGAGAGAAATTCTCCAGCTACACTCTTTCCCCTGTGTTATATATGGTTAGCAGTCACTGTAAACCCCACACATGAAATACTGTTTTGGTTTTCACCTTTCCTCTCAACAGTCCTGGTTCTATCTGTCTCAAGACTTGATTCAATCTGGCACTATCCTAGAACTCATCTAGCTATTTTTAATCAAGCCGGTAGGCAGCAGCCTTCTCCTGTTCTCTTCCTCCTCCTTCCTTGTCCTCCTTTTCCTCTTCCTCTTCTTCTCTATAAATAATTTTGTTTTCTTTCACATAAAGTTTTACTCTCCTTAGCTGAATTACTATTCCTTGCAGAATGACTACTGTGTGTGTGTGTGTGTGTGTGTGTGTGTGTGTGTGTGTGTGTGATGTATGTGTTTATATGTAAGTATGGAGGCTAGAGATTGATGTTGGGCATCTTTCTCTATTTCTGTCCACCTTGTTTGTTGATGGAGTTTCTCACTGAACCTGAAGCTTGTCATTTCTGCTAGACTGGCTGGCTCCTGCGATCTACTTGGCTCCATACCTGTCTTATATGTGGGTGCTGGGTACCAAACTCATGTCCTCTTACTTTCATAGCAAGTACTTTCACCCACTAAGCCTTCTGTGTCATTTTATAGTAGCTACTCAGCAATTTCATAGAAATATTTAAGTCCTCTTCTTTCCTGTAGTGTTTAAGTTTGTTCTATATGTTGTTTATCTTTTTTGTCTGAATATTTGTACTTGTTGTTGGTGTTATTTGCTATTCTCTGAATTTGTCTTCACTAATAAAATAATTTAAAAAATTATAGCTAATCAGTTCAATGAACATTAACATACCATTGTGGTTAATACAGCACATATCTTATATAATCCCCACATCAATAATGCCATTTTTATTATTCATAGCTGACATAAATTTTTTAAGTAGTTTTAAATGATTTGCCCAGTCATTAAGTGTTAAGGCAGAGACTGAAAATTAGCTCTTGAGGTTCATTTAGATAGTTGACCAGAATGCTGCATTGTCTGTGTGGTTTTCTTTTTCTTCTTTTCATGCATACACACACACATACCTATTTTTTAAAATTATGCTCATTTTTAGACATTGTATTATTGTTTATCCTTGCCTGGTCTGTAACTTCTATGTACTTCTCAATGGTCTCAAATTACAGAGATTCATCTGCCTTTTCCTCCTGAGTACTGTGATTAAAGGCATGTACCCATGTACCACCATGCTCTGTTTATGTGTGTGTGTGTGTGTTTTCTTTTTTGAGACAGTCTCACTATTAGGTCTTGAACTCACAGCAACCTTCCTGTTCAGCTTTCCAAGTGTTGGAATTATAGATATGTCCTACCACAACTGGCTGATTTTTTTTTTTTTTTTTTTTTTTTTTTTTTTTTTTACAAAACATATATGCACCTTTATGGTTTTGCCTAGTTTGATTCATTATGGTATCTTACTCATGTATAACTAATATGTGGAGGCTAGCATGCAGACCTTTAGGCTGGAGGTCTAACACCATGAATCCTAGTTTTTCTGCTAGAGAGACCAGATGTTAGCTACAACTTCAGATCAAGTTCTGTTTCACATGTATCAAGATGGCTGTGTAGTATATACCTCTTCATAGTACTCAACAGGCTGAGGCAAGAGGATCACTTGGCCTTGAGAGTATGGGCAAATGGTGAGACTTGGTCTCAATTGATTAGTTAACTAATTATTTAAAACTTTTTATCTCTCATGGCTCAAGCCATCTCCTTAAGAAATGACATTGTTTTTGTATATGTTCATACTTACATGTTAGCTTGGGTGCCATTTCTACTTATATAGTATATGGTAAGGTACACACATAGACCTAGGGTCAGTGTCATCATTAGGGTTACTATTGCTGTGAAGAGACACCAGGACCACCACAACTCTTATAAAGAAAACATTTAATTGGGGTGGCTTGCTTAGAATTTCGGAGGTTCAATCTATTATCATCATGATTGGGAGCATGGCAGCATGCAGGCAAACATGGTGCTGGAGTAGTAACTGAGAGCCCTATATCTTGCAGGCAACAGGAAATCTACCGAGACACTGGGTGGTATCCTGTGGATAGGAAACCTCAAAGTACCTGCCCTCCCCCAGTGACTTCCTCCAGCAAGGCCACATCTCCTAATAGTACCATTCTCTGTGATATTGTGGGGGCCAATTATATTCAAACTACTACATTCTATTCCCTGGCCCCCATAAGCTTGTAATAGTATTGTAATGCAAAATGCATTTAGTCCAACTTCAAAAGTCCCCATAGTCTATCACAGTCTTAACAATGTTTAAAAGTCTGAAGTTTAAAGTTTTTTCTGAGATTCATGCAATCTCTTAACTATAATCACCTGTAAAAATCAAAATAAAAAAGCAGATCACATGCTTCCAGCACAGGGTATACATTACCATTCCAAAATGCAGGGAAGGGAGCATGGGAAATACTGAGCAAAATCAAGACTGAAAATCAGCTAGGCAAACTCCAAACTTTGCATCTCCATGTCTGATGTCAAAACGCTCTTCAGCTCTCCAGCTTCATTCAGCTTTGTTGTTTGTAACACACTTCTCTCTCAGGCTGGTTCTACTCCCTGTTAGCAGCGCTCTTCGGCAGGTGTCCCACGACTCTGGCAGCTCTAACATCTTGGGTTCTCCCAGGCAATCCAGGCTTCAACCTCACAGCTTCACACAATGGCTTCTCTATTAGACCTCCATTCAGGGACACTCCTGATAGGTGCCTGGCCTCAGCGGCTTTCTTCAGGTATGGAGGCAAATTCTATAACCTGTTTCTTCTATCCTTAACTCTAAAGCCAGAACTATGTGGCTGAAGCTGCCAAGTTTTGTTGCTTACTGGGGCTGGAACATGGTCCCCTTGTTCAATTGCATCTTCATTGGCTTTCTGTCCTTCACTTCCTAAGCTTGGCTGTTCTGAAACTGGATCTTTAGACCAGGCTGGCCTCAGACTCAGAGATTCTCCAGTCTCTGCTTTACCAGTGCTGGGATTAAAGGTGTGCCCCAGCACACCTGGCTCTAAGCTTTTCTTTAGTTCTTTTTCACAAGTTAGAAACTTAGCTGGGTGGAATCTTGCCCTGAGATCATCACTCCCTTTATTATATTTCTTAATCCGCTTATCTTCTTGAACACAGGATTTAACTCCATTCTACTTCCTGGTGCTCTTTTTTCTCCTTAAAATTTACATTTTGTAATTTACTCTGCTTAGCTTGCTCTTTTTCATTATAAACCTTTATAAACATGAATACTAGTAACCACACAACAGAATCTATACTAGGCTTTTTTTAAAAAAATTATTTTTATTTTATACATATTGGTATTTTGCCATGGGTGTCAGGTCCCTTAGAACTAGAGTAACAGACAGTTGTGAGCTGCCATGTGGGTGTCTGGAATTGAACCTGGGTCCTCAGGAAGAGCAGTCAGCTCTCTCAACCACTGAACCATCTCTCCAGCTCTATACTTGGCTATTTTGAGATTTCCTTTGCCAAGGGAATTAATCCAAAGCTCTTCATTTTAGCCTCATGCAGACTCTTTGAATAGGGGCAAAAGGCAGTCACTTTATTTACCAAAATATCACAAGAATGATCTCTAGGCAACATACTAAAATTCTTCTCTGAAATCTTGTGAGGTAGCCCCTAACAGTTCAAATAACACTTAGCACCTCTGTCTTCCATGCTCCTACTAGTATGACCCATTAAGCAGTGCTTAAAGCATTCCATTGCTTTCATAACCCAAAGTACCAAAGTCAAATTCCTCCGAACAAAAACATGGTCAGGCCTATCAAAGCAATACCCCAATCCCTGGTACCAACTTCTGTCTTTGTTAGGGTTGCTATTGCACTGAGGAGACACCATGACCACTATAACTCATAAAGAAAACATTTAATTGGGGTGCCTTGCTTACAGTTTCCACGGTTCAATCTATTATCCTCATGATGGGGAGCATGGTGGCATGCAGGCAGACTGATGCTGGAGTAGTGGCTGAGAATACTATATTTTGAGGCTGCAGGAAGTTGACTGAGACATTGGGTGGTATCCCAAGCATAGGAAACCTCAAAACCCAACCCTCCAGTGACACACTTCTTCCAACAAGGCTATACCCATTCTTACAAAGCCACACTTTCTAATAGTGCTATTCCTTATGAGATTATTTGGGCCAATTACATTCAAACTACCACAGTCAGTTATCATTACACCAGGCTTCTCTTGGTGTAGTAATTCTGTCATCCAAGTACTAAAGAGGCTCAACACTGCTTAGTTTGTGAAAACAGAGGAGACTGAACATGTTGAGGATGGGACGGCCATAGACTTTTTTTCTGGTATGTCAAATACCTTTCAGTCTAGGATCTTTGCTTTCTTTCTTTACAGTGTTAAAGATTGAACCAAGAGCCATGCACAAGTCAGGCAGGTAATGTGCCCCTGAGTTGTATCTCTGCTCTCAGTCTGGGATCCTAGTGCCTTTATATGTACAGTAAATGGTCTTCTTGTATTATATTCTTTCTTTCTTTATTTTTTTATTTATTTAAGGCTAGACTTCTAGTGTAGACCAAGAGTATAAATAAGTACATGGGGAGGGGAAAATCTTTAGTTTAACAACCATTACCTTTTCAAATTCTTCTTGATAATCTTTTATTAAGCCAGTTTTTTTTATTAAGCCAGTTTTTACAGACAGAGCTGATATCAGAATTTGTGTTGCTCTATTTTGTATATTTTAGTAAATTCCACTTCTCTGAATTTTTTTTTATTTTTTGGTTTTTCAAGACAGGGTTTCTCTGTGTAGCTTTGCGCCTTTCCTGGAACTCATTCTGTAGCCCAGGCTGGCCTTGAACTCACAGAGATCCGCCTGCCTCTGCCTCCCAAGTGCTGGGAGGGATTAAAGGCGTGCGCCACTACTGCCCAGCTCTTCTCTGAATTTTAAAATATCAAAGATAAGTGGATTACCTTTCGTTCCTTTCACAAAGACCTAACTTGGTGACTTGATTTTTGTTTGTTTGTTTGTTTTTGTTTTTTGAGACATTGTTTCTCTGTATAGTTTTGGAGCCTGTCCTGGAACTCGATCTGTAGACCAGGCTGGCCTCGAACTCACAGAGATCCATCTTCCTCTTCCTCCCAAGTACTGGGATTAAAGGGGCGTGCCACCACCGCCAGGGGAGGTGACTTGACTTATAAATGAAAATATTTACATGTATTTGGGTACATGCCTTGTGACTTAATTAGCTTCTGGAAACTGAGTAGAAAATCTAAAGTGATATTTAAGTGCTTGTTATCTTTTACTTACATTTTATAAATGTTAACATATAGATAGCTCACCATTGTTATTGTCCTTTAGAATTTGTAAACTATCTACATTTCCAAAGTACTGTATTCATGTAAGTTAGGCAGTCCTCCTAGCATTCCTTTAAATTAAAGCAGTATTATCCATGAAATATTGCCATTTTCAACTTCTGGCTAGTATTTTTCTTTGAGTCTAATAACATCACCTTGTTAAAAGGGCGAAGAAGCATTAGAACCACAGAAGGAAAACAAGTGTTCCTTAGTGCTCTTGAACGCAGAACAGGGGTTAGAATCACTGTAGTGGCTAATATGCCACTATTAGCTTTTAGTCTTACAAAAATGTGTGCATATTCTAAGTATTTATTTTCCTGAATTAAGGCTACAAATAAGTGAACACATACTCAGGAAATAACATAATACCAGCCTCTTGTAGCTCTTTCCTCAAGAAAGATTATGAATGTCCAAGATTCTTTTTTCTACACTACAGATACAGAAATGAACACAGCTTTTATATTCAGAAATTGCTTCCCTTACAAAAGTCATTTCTGTACATTTCAGAAATGTTGTATCAGTATTTTAAAACCTAGGACTGAATGGTTATAGTCAGAGATGCACACAGATTATTTCTTATTAGTAGTTGTCTTAGGGTTTCTATTGCTGTGAACAGACAACATGCCCATGACAACTCTTATAAAGGAAAGCATATAATTGTGATGGCTGGCTTACAGTTCAGAGGTTTAGTCCATTATCATCATGTCAAGAAGCAAGGCAGCATTCAGGCAGCCATGGTGCTAGAAAAGGAGCTCAGAGTTCTTACATCTAGACTCAAAGGCAACAGAAAGTGGTCTGTCTCACTGGACGTGGTTTGAGCATATATGAGACTTCAAAGCTCAAGTCTACTATGACACATTTACTCCAACAAGACCACACCTACTCCAACAAGGCCGCACCTTCTAATAGTGCCACTCCCTTTGGGAGGCCATTTTTCTTTCAAACCACCACAATAGTGATTAAGTTAAAATATGGTTGAGGGTATCGTGGGAGAGAAGTTGGGTCCTTTTAGACATGCTATACATGGAGGTGAGATTAGAGTTAGACTACCTTTTGATGATGGAGTACTTAGAAGACTGGGACTGAACAGAGAGAAGAATGACATGGAGTGAGGTTAATGGAGTAATGGTGCATGGAAGATGGCATTTTTTTTTTGAGATTGTACTATTATTTCATCATTTCCCTCTTTCCTTTGCTCCTTCCAGACTTCCCCTTATACCCCTCCTTCCTTTTTCTCTTTCAAATTTATGGCCTCATTTTTATTGTTATTATATAAATTATGTGTATATGTATGTACATACATGTTCCTAAATATAACCTGCTCATATTGTTACTTATATGTGTATTTTCAGGGTTAAACATTTGGTACTGGATAACAAATTGGTGTGCTCTTCCCTGGAAAGGACTATTTTTTCCAATCTTAGCATTCCTTAGTTTCCTGTAATTCTTTGTGTAGGGTTGAGGCATTGTGGTCTTTTTTCTATCTCCTTTGTATGTCTATTGGCTTTGTATTTGTTCAGTTCTCATTTAGGCAATTGTGCTGGTGAGACTTATAGGTGTAGCTTTTGACATTGCTAGGAGTCACAGTCTCATAGTAATTTCCCAGATCATCTGGCTCTTACAATTCTTATGCCTCCTCTTCCATAATATTCCCAGAGCCTTAAGTTAGGAATATTTTGTAGGTGTATCCATTGGGACTAGGCTCCACAACTTTCATTTTGATTGGTTGTTTTTTTTTTTTTTTTTGGTTTGTTTTTTTGTAATGGTCTCTGCCTGTTGTAAAGAGAAATTTCCTTGATGAGCGGTGAAGACTACAGTCATCTGCAACTACAAGGAAACATGTTTAGATTATTGTTAGGGATTGTCAGTTTTCCTTCAAGATCCAGGCTTCGCTGGCACTGAATAGTTGGCTCAGTTTCTAATACCAGGCATGGTTTCCCTCGTGTTGAAAGATCTTCAGTCCATTTAGAGAGCTGTTAGTTGCTGCCAAGGTATGTGCGCCACTACTGCACCCGTAGAGTTTGGTGCCATGCAGTCATATTGTGGTTCATATGCGTCAGAGCCTGGTGGGCCCTTTGGAAGCTTGTGTGGCACCTTCTGTTACCATGAAAAGCTAGTCCTCAGGAAGGAGACATTCAGGTCAGTTCTATCTCAGGGTCCTCTGTGCCCTGTGTCTGCTGAAGAACATGATGTCTTCAGCCACCTTTGGGTGCAGGCAAGGGCAATAACAATAAGCTCTATGCTTTGGGAGTCTCTTTGGCAGCCCTGTCTAACAACTCAAAAGAGGGATTCTCATGTCTGTCATTGGGGATTTTTAGATGCTCTTTGGCTCTTGGAGGGAACACTGTTAATCCAGATAAGAAAAGTTCATTTAAACTATGTATGTGTATTTACGGACAGATTTTTGTATCTTATATGTTGTTTTACATAAATAGTTAATAATATGTTAATAATAGTAGTTAAAAAATAATATTCCTTATGGCTTTTTGTTATTTTACACTCACCTGTCCTTTCATATTTCCCTCCCCTTTCCCTAGAGCACCCCATTTCCTATTTCCTTGATCAAATCACTTGTACCATGCTCTTCCCCTTTACCCTCTTCCTTCCTTCTTTATTTACCTCCCTCCCCAACTCTTAAGAAGTCTCCCTCCCCAGATGGAGCTGTTTCAATGGAACAAAGGTTTGTGTAAGGCCGCCGTTACTATTCAAATGTGTGAGAGGTAAGGTGAAGCTATAGTTGTAAGGATCTTGATTGTCAGTTAAGTAATGATTCATAGAAAATACCACTTACTTATTTACTTATCTACTTATTTATTTATTCATCCATCCATCTATCTATCTATCTATCTATCTATCTATTTATTTATTTACAATTTCTATGTTGGAAACAGTGTTCATTACTTTAATATGTATTTTGAGTTTATTCTCATGACAAGTAGGTCCTGAATATATGTTCAGCAAGGGTGGAAAATGGAGAGGGAGAATGAGCGTGAGTATGTGCACAAGCATGTATGTAGAGTGCTGGTTTATCAGGTGTAAGATGAGCAGTTAGCTTAGGCTTGTCTTGATACTTGTATATTCTGATACTTGAAGACCTTGCCCTAGAGCAGTGGTTTGCAACCTTCCTAATGCTGTGACTCTTTAACACATGTTGTAATAACTTCCCAAGCATAAAGTCATTTTCGTTGCTACTCCATAACTGTAATTTTGGTACTATTATGAATCATAATGTTAATATATGATATGCAGGATATCTGATATGCAACCCCTGTGAAAGGATATTTCCGTCTCAAATGGGTCACAACCTATAGGTTGAGAGCCATTGCTATAGAGGATAGAGATTTTTGATGGTCTTGATTATTCTATGTATACTCTATTAAGAATTCTCAGTACTAATACTAAAATGAGTAATTAACATGAACTTACTAAGAACCTAGTTTGTATGCCCCTTAATATTAGATTTGATGTCCTCTTCTGTCTTCCTCTGCCTACTTGACATTTGTTTATTTGGGACAACCATTTAATAAGCTACTTCCTGATGTTTGTATTGGATCAGCTGTTTTAGGTATCCTATTGACTGAAGATTGGTTTTTAATTTTAAAGTACCTGTATGTATTATTTTAAATTATGTGTGTGGATGTGTGTACTTGAGTGTAGATATCTAAGGCCACAGGCATCAAATCGTCCTGGAGCAGGAGATACAGATAGTTTTGAACTGCTAAACATGGGTGTTGCAAACCAAACACTATTAACTACTGATCCCTCTCTCCATCACCTAAAGGTTTTTTATCATGCTTTCTTATGTGTTTTTGTCCTTAGAAAGTTTTGCTTTTTATGATAGCATGATAATGCCAGATAACTGAGTTTAATTTATAGTTTCTTTTTGACTCTGTCTCTGTTTTAGACTCCTCCACTCTTCTCTTTACTTCAGCATTTTAAGCACAAAAGTGAGAGTCCTTGAGGAATTCCCCTTCAGTTCCTTTCTTCCAGCTTTAGTCTTTCTTGACTATTAACAATTATCCAATGTTTTTCTGATGTCTCCTTTCTCTATGTACCCTCTCTGAAATGTCTTCTCTTTCTTTGTGCTACCTAGTGGGTTAATAGAATGGCTGAGGAGATGGGTACAGAAATATCTGTAGGGGATAGATGGGAAGGTGTAGCTAGAGTTTTTCTCTCCGGGTCCCGCCAAACCCCGGCAGTCCCAGAGCCCACTTATAAAATAAACATACAGACGCTTATATTATTTAAACTACTTGGCCATTAGCTCAGGCCTACCATTGTCTAGCTCTTACTCTTTTTTTTTTTTTTTTTTTTTTTTTTGGTTTTTCGAGACAGGGTTTCTCTGTGTAGCTTTGCGCCTTTCCTGGGACTCACTTGGTAGCCCAAGCTGGCCTCGAACTCACAGAGATCCGCCTGGCTCTGCCTCCCGAGGCTGGGATTAAAGGCGTGCGCCACCACCGCCCGGCTTAGCTCTTACTCTTATACTCAGCCCATTTCTGTTAATCTGTATGTCGCCATGTGTTCCTTGGCTTTACCTGCTGCCTTTACATGATGCTCCCAGGACGGCAGGCTGGCGTCTCCTCCTCTCCACCTTCCTGTTCTCTCAATTCTCCTCTCTTATACTTCCTGCCTGGCTACTGGCCAATCAGTGTTTTATTTATCAATCAGTCATCCACAGCAGGAAGGTTAATTCTGGAAAGTGAATTGTGTAATAGAAGGTAGAGGTCTAAGGAACAGAAGCAGAGAAATGAAAGATGGAGGCTGAAAGTAAGATAAAACAAACAAAAGTATAAGACCTTGAGGACGGTCACAGGACAGTCAGTCTATAGCCAGAGATTTCTCTTGAAGCTAGGTTGCTAAACTCTTAAGTTATGTAGGAAGCAGCAAAACATATTGAAATGTCTCTCCAGTTTTATTTTCCATCAGAAGATTTCCCATAATGTTTATAAGCACTCTGCTCTGTGGCTACGAGTTGCTCATCATCGCTGTTTGTGCACAACATTGTTTCTTGATGTAATAGGCCACATGTTCTTATTATTGTCAGTCTAGAGAGGTTAAGCTTCTGTATAGCAGCTTTTGTCCCAATATTGATTCCAATTTAGGTGTCTTTTTACTTTTCTCTTTCATTTAGTCAGGTATTTAATTTCTCTGTGACTTTAGTCTTAAAAATCATTTATAGTGTTTCAGGTTCTTCTAATAATTAGAGAATAAAATATTAGGATGGATCTCTTTAATTGAAGATTTAACATAAAGATACCATTGAGTTTGTACAATGACTCTTGTTGACTTTGTCCAGATTTTGAGTTTAGCTTCTTCATCCTTTTAATCTATTTTTAAAAATTTGTTATTTTAATAGATGTGCTATTTTGCAGTTGAAATATTAATTATCCTTTTAAGGCAATTTACTATCCAAAACACATTAACTGTGTTTTCTCTTAAGAACTATGGTGACACATTTTCACCTGACAAAGGAAGTGGGCAGAAAATTGGCTAATGAAATAGATGTTCAAGACTAGTACATAATTAAGAGCTTTGCAAAGCTCCCCTGGGAAACTAGGAAACTAGGAATGACTTAAAATTACGTAAGCTATCAATTGTGCTACTCAGCAAATAGGTAGCGGGAATAATTTTTTCTTTGCGAAAATATTTAAAGGAAAGCCAAACCATAGTTTTAGGTATTTATTCTATGCTATCAAATATGGGAGACCTTGCATTACTTTTTTTCCCCCCTCTCTTTTGGGAGACACAGTCTCTCTACATAGCCCTTGTCCTGGCACTCATTATATAGACCAGGCTGATCTTGAACTCAGAGATCCATCTATCTCTGTTTTCCCAGTGTGGGATGAAATGCGTGTGCCTGTGGCAGACCAGCCCCCACATTTATTTACCCCAGGGACTCTTGAGGAGTGAGGGATAAGAGACTTAGTTAGAAATAAAGAGGGGAGAGAAAATAGAAACACAGGATAGACTCGAGTGGGCCTGGATCCTTATCCACCGCCCAGAACTTTATTCCAAAGGTCTGTTTATAACAATGCCAAGGGGTGGAGCAAAAGACCTCCCCCTTGCTAGTTACAGTCAAGTGTAGACTCTTCCAAATACCTGATAACCAGGCCCGTAGTCCAATCAACCTCTTATGCAGTCCTGCTGGGTACAGCCGCTAGGAAACCTAGTGGGCTACAACATGTGCCATCATATTTGGCTTTGCATTACTTTTTGATGAACACTAGTTCATCAAAATTAATGCCTGTGTGTGTTGCTTTGTTTGTGGTGTAATAAGAAGCATTGTTGAGTTACTCTTTTAATCAGGTATAAGGTCAGCTAAAGCATTTTTCTTTCATCCATAGAGAGTGAGTTGCTGGCAAGTTCTTTTGGTGATTCTTAAGATCTCCCAAGTCTATAAATCTCTGGGGTCTTCTTCAAATGTAGACTCTTGTTCAACATTTCTCAGATGGGGCTAGAGAACTGCATTTCTAACAAGGTTTCAGGTGGTACCAGTGCTTTGACAACATTTCCCCCCACAATTTTAAATAGTTTTATTTAAGGCATTGCATTTCCACTCAATATCCAATACTTATAATGTTCAGTGTTATTCACCCCCCTCCCCGCCCTGTGTGCACAATCCTATTAAAAAATTGATAATGCCCAGTAATTTGCTGTAGCAGCTCAATTTTAAAAGTACCATGGAACTTGCTAAATTTGGGTCCTTTAAATGTTTTCCTGTGGAAAAATGCTACACATCTCCTTGGGCCAACTTCATTAGCCTCTTCAAAGGGTGGGCTCTGAAAAAGCACAACCTGAGGGAGGAGCTCCCATCCCGGGGAAGCCCCCAGGCATCCTTCTGTAGTCCTCTAGCACTCCGGTAAAGCTTGATAATGATGGGGTTACAATCTCTCTCCAGTTCTTTCTGCTGGTGTTCAATTTTTTTTTTATCTGCAGTTTGATTCTTCCAGCCAACTGACGATTTTATTACACTTTCTAGAATCTTCACTTTTTTCTTATCATTGATCTTGCCCTGAAGTTTATTATTTTCAATTGTTACTTTAATGTTGAATACGGAGGACTCCAGTGAATTCTTGGATGATACTTTTGTCTCTTCTTGTCTCATCTTCCTTTGTACTCCTGAGCTTCCTGGATCATGTACTCAATAGTCTCCTTTTTTAAGTGGCCCCCGTCATTGGTAATGGTGATTTTGTTCTCCTTTCCTGTATTCTTATCTACAGCAGAAACTATGAGGATGTCATTGGCATCAATGTCAAAAGTGACTTCAATCTGAGGAACACCACCGTGTGCTGGAGGTATGCCTGGGAGTTCAAACTTTCCCAGCAGATTGTTATCTTTAGTCATGGATGTTTTCCTCCATCTATATGAGTGAGCACCCTTGGCTGGTGGTCAGAGTAAGTAGTGCAGGTCTGTGTCTGCCAGATCTGAGTGATGGTATTGTGCTTGATGAGGACAGGTGTGACTCCACCAGGGGTTTCGGCACAAAGGGGACAAAGAGTGACATCTACGAGCAGCCAATCCTGAACATTTCCAGACTTGTCTTCAGAGGATGGCTGTGTAGATAACTGCACTATAAGCAATGGCTTCACCAGGGTTAGTGTTCATATTCAGTTCTCTTCGATTGAAGAAGTCTTGCAGAAGCATCTGACTCTTGGGAATGCTGGTAGAGCCACACTAGGACAGTATCATGGATCTGTGACTTGTCTAATTTGACATCTTGAAGGACCTTTTCTATAGGATCTACAGTGCCCAAGAACAGGTTAGTATTCAATTCTTCAAATTGAGCTTGGGTAATGTAGATACAGAAATTTATTCCCTTATAGAGAAAATCAATTTTATTACTGGCCTCAGTACTGTAGGAGAGGGTACACTTAGCCCATTCACAAGCAGTATACAGATGAGGGATACCTCTCTTGATTTAACTGATGTCCTTTTTGTGCTGGCATTTAAACTCAGCAATAAAATTATTAACCATCCAGTTGCCAAAGTCTTTACCCAAATGGGTGTCTTCTGCTATAGATTTGAACTAAAAAATTACGTCCTCAATAGTAAGGACTGACATATCAAAAGTACTACTTCCAAATAAAAAATCAGCGTATTTCCTTAGGCTCAAACCTTCTTATCTATTCCACAAGCAATAGTAGCAGCAGTGTTTTCTTTCTTGATTCTAAGTACATCTTTTGTTCCCTGCTGCTGAGGGTCACTGAAGTCAGCTGCCACTGTGACCACAGCATTGACAACAGTCTTCCCAAGATAGGCTTCTGCAATTTCCTTTATCTTCATTAAAACCCTAGAGGACACCTTTTCTGGGTAGAAAAATTTGATCACCCCTTCTTATTCTACTTAGACCCTTAGGCTGCTTGCATCATTCACCACTATAAAGGTCTAGCACCATCACACCTACACCCGATCAGTCAGATGCTCAGCATCAAAAATTGTCTTAGTGTTGTTCATCACAACTTGAAACTTTGCAGCATTGTCAGTGAATCATTTTGTTGTCAATAAAAGCAACATAGCTCGGTGTGGTTAGTTACTCTAGTCATTGGCAATTATTTCTGCTTTTCCATGATGAGAGACCCCCGCCCTCCCAGCAGTAGATGGTGCCAAGGTCAATGCCCAGTGTTGGTTCCTTAGACATGATTGCTTGCATGTATGCCTGGCTGTGCTGACGACAAGAACACACATCCCTGAAAGCTGCTGTTGTATTCAGTGAGCTTGACCACATTTTGAATATGAGTAGCAAGATTTTAATCCTTGTTTCTAGAACAGTAGGAAAAATCCTGTTATTCATAAGAAACATACATCTATTCCTGTTTCCTTTTTTATAGCATGGAGGTTTTGGGACCTGTTTTGGGATCAAGATTCCTACCTCTTTAGTCTCTCTCTTAATTTCTTTTCCATTGTATTTGAGAAATAACTATTGGCTGGGCATCATGCAAACTCTGAACTTTTCTAGGTATCAGTGCATTAGATGACAATGAATTTTCCTTAAATTATAAAGATGAATTAGGCTAGTTAATGTATTGTTAAGTCACTAGAATGATACCTGCTTGCTTAACTTAGTGATGAGTACTAAACCAGTTGCAATCTCAAGTTGAGCAACCCATGAGTTTGACAATTCTGCTCCAGGTCCCAAATGCAGCTCATGAATCACAGAAGTCTTAATGTTTTGCTTTCATACCTCTGAAGGCCCTCTTTCTTTCTCCATGGCCACAGCTTTAGTTTAGGGGACCCTTTTCTCTCTCTACATCTATTATCCCATTCATAGATGTAGCCCTGTTATGATTTACTCTTCACATTGCACCAGGACTATCTTTTAAAATAACAAATCTTTCCTTAACATTGAAACTTTAGGTCAAGTTTAAAGTCCTTGGCTTGGCATAAAGACTTCCGTTTTGTCTCACTGATTTCCTCAGGGTGAGGGGGTGATCTATTCTCGAATTCTCCCAAGATTTTGTACATTCCACTATGATACTTTTATTCAACCTTCCATGTTAGTTGCTTGTAGTACTGTTGGGACCAAATACCTGAAAAGAAGCAGTTTAAAGAAAGAAGCGTTTATTTTGGCTTACAGTTAGAGGACATGCATTCCCTCATGGCAGGAAAGACATTGCAGCAGGGGAGGAGGCCAACTGATCATGTTTCATCTAGTCAGAGACTGATGAACACTGCTGCTCAGGTACCTTTTTCTTTTTATTCAGCCCATGGAGTGGTGCGGCCCGCAGTTAGGTGGGTCTTCCTCTGTCTGTTAACCCCCTCTAGGAAATCCCTCAGACATGGTCAGTCCTAGATGATTCTAGATCCTGTCAAACTGACAATCAGTTTACCATCATATCCTATTTTCCTGGGCAATTTTCATTTATTTTGTCACTTCTCAGCTTTGGTATCAAGCTTTCTGGAAGGCATTTTCTAAACACCCTGGGAAGGATTGGTACCCTTGTTGTGGATTTCCCTAAATTTTTGTTCAGCACTTTTTACCTTATGTAGTTGTTGTCTGTTCTTGGATTGACCGGGAACCTCTGGGGCAAGACTGAGTTGCTGTGCATATCTGTTTTTGTAGAGCCTGGCCTGTAGAGAAATTGACTGTTCAAGAGACTGAAAGTGGTGGAGATGGTTAAAACTTAAGTTTGTTTAAAGAAGTATCAGCAATGTGCCTGAGGCTATGAAAACTTTATATTAAGTTCATACAACATTTAGCGATCAAGTTTTAATGATGTACAAACAGCAAATGTCAATAAAATAAAATTTGTAATTTTGTTTTAGTATGTAGGCAATGAGCCATATTAAATATGAAGGAGGAGGGAAAAGATCTGGAATAGTAATCATAAGATTAATACATATTTGAGTGGAAATAGAGAGCTTTGCAAACTCTGAAAAACGAAATCATTTCTCTTTTGTGGTTTCTGTTTTCAAATTATAATAAAATTACATAAATGTCATTCACAAATATTCACATTATAATTTTATAAAGTGATATTTTGTTTGCATTTTATAGCCAATGTACCATCGCAGGTATTATCTGGATTACAGTTTAGAGCTGGAAACATGAATTTGTATCTTAAATAGACTCTGATTCCAAATTTCTGCTACTGTCACCATGGGTTGACTGTGATATACCTCTGTGGCATTTTTGAGAGCACAGTTTGGAAACTTCTTTAAAACACTTAATGGCTTAAGTTCAGAGAGCTAGTAATGCTTGGATGTGAGAACTCATAGTATCCGTATCTGTTAAGTTACCTACTGTTTCTCCATTCTTAAAAATACTAGAAGCATGGTTTTACTCTTCATTTCTCCTAGATTTAATTTAAGCTGTAGAGAAAGGCATTGGAATTTTTTTTTGGTTCTTTCTCATCACCTCATAATTTCATTGTTATATTTTTATAGTATAAAGTGTGAAGTGTTTATGATAAGAAAAACTAGGAAAAGAAATATGTGGGGAACATATCAGCTGATAAATAAAGTACAAATCTCATAGTTCACTTTACCTGTTTGTGTCTGCTTATACAGAAATTCTTCATTTAGGCCAATAATCACTTGTATTGACAATACCAGCAGATAAAAAAAAACAAACTGTGACTGGCAGATATGAAATGCTACTTAAGTATAGCTGATATGTTTAGAATGTCCCTGTGCATAGCTTGGATAGAGGGTGAGAGGTACTAGCTCTTTGCTTCCAAAACCAGTGTTTGCAGTATGTGGAGTGACTCTTGCACTCAGTAAGAGAGGCTCCTCTTGTGTCCCTACACAGGGCTTGCTTACTCCTGACCTATCTCCTTGATTGATCTTTAGTGGCCTTCCCTCAGCCCTCTTCCCAGCTTGGCTTTGATGTTGGGTGACTTTGATCCTCTGTGTCCATCTCTGGTGAGTCTAGTTTAGCAAAACTCTTGCTATGCCAGCTTAGGGAGAATGGCTTCACATTTGACATCTGATCAAATGCCTCATCCCTTACCTAATGTGTAAGTCTTTCACCCATTTTTAGCAAGAATTATGCTAATTTAGTTTGATAAGAACTCCCTTCCCCACAACTGTGTCTCCTGTGTATGTTTTTATTACTGCTCATTGGCTGTAAATCACCAGCTTCTTTGCTAGATATGGAATTAGGCCCAGTCTCTCTGCAATACAGAAGTAGTCTTGAATAAAGATTTCTTTGCTATTTTAACCAGTGACAGAATAATTTTTTTCTTTTAATAGATTCATATCAGGAAAATGAATTCAAATAATCAAGACTCGTTCAACATGAAGGTTAAAGGCATTGTGACTTAAGGGGTATCAGCCATGTGAAAATATGTCATGTTTAATTAAGCTATGAAAGAATAGCAATCAGGCTTTGTTCATATTTTACGATTAAGTGGCAGAGCTTGGGTTTGAACTCAAATTAGTCTTACAACAAAGTTCATACACTTTATTGAAATATTACATTACTTCCTACATTCTTTTTAGTCTGCCATGTGTAGATTCAGTATATTTGTATAGTATAGTGATTCCAGCTGTGGGTTGTGCCCTGTTGGACTAGTTGAAGATGACTGAACTTGGATCAGTGATTTTTTTGCATTTAACTTTGCATATTTCAACATTCACTGTTTTTTGTAAGGAAAAGAACTTTTGGAACCTCTGCAAGTATTTTGTGTTGGAACTGTCTCATGCCAGCAGTTTTCTTGTTGGAGAAATCTGGAGTGATTGTATAAAAAGAGAAGTGTAATCAAAATCACAAAAAGCTCCTAGTTTATTGTATAGCTAAATCGTCTTCTTACACATAGGCTACGTCTCTGTTCTATTCATAAGGAATTGTACCATAAAGTAGCTAATACATACGTGTTTAGCTAAAATACAGTAACATAATGATCAAGTTTATTACCACATTATTGAGATTTTGTTTTTCTACAGAAAACTACTGTTCTGTTGGCCCACTAAATTGAAAGACATTTTAGCCATGTTAGGTTTCCTCTTTTATTCTAATTCAGTCTCTACAGTTTCTACCACACAAGTGGGAGAAATGATCCACGTGTAAAGTCTGTCCTGCATTGCTGTGGCTGAGCACAACCTTAAAGCAGCCATGTGGCATGTGACTGGTGAGGAGAGAGATGTGCTGAAGGCCAAGTTTCTGTGCTGCTCTTCAGATGTTTCAGAGGCGTTTACCCACCTATGCTTTGGAGATTGCTGCCTCAGAGCAGTGTGCTGGCCTTCTGCTCTCCTCATCCTGACCCTTGCCTAACTTTTCCTTCTGTGAACATACTAACAATTGGCCTTATTCAGATAGTTGGCAGCTTGTAGTTGTTAGTTAAGGCCTTCTTTCTTTTCTCTATGTTTTAATTGCCCTGGGGAACTTGTATTCTGAAGAATGTTCCTATTGGTTAGCTTGAAAAGTGTTGGAAATACTTTCCTTCTCAGAGTTCTGGGTTAATCACCCTTGCAGGGCTGCGAAGGGGGTGTGGGTGGGTGAAATAAAGTAGTGGAAATTACAAGACTTTACTTAGAGAGAGGCCTGGTGTCATTGAACTGAAAAGATTCATTCATTTCTTTGATTCCTTATTGTCAATAACCTACTCATAAGATGCTCTTAAAGCAGTGTTCAGATATTTTAGCCTGATATGACAAAGAAAGAAAGAGGCTCACCATGAAGGGTCTCAGGGAGTTTTCTTCTGGGAGGGGAGCCTAAGGAATGAAATTTTAGCTAACCTGACGCTGCCTTTTTAAAGCCTTTTTATTTTTCCCTATCTTCAGACAGTCTATCCTGCTGAGCCCGAACACAGTGAATGCACTTTTGAAATGGTTTTATGCTTGTGAGCACCACACGGTTAGCCTGTGGGATTCACAGTAATGTGCTGGGCATTTGTTTTGTAGTACCATAGAGTCTTCTTATCAGGAATTACATTTTCAAAGATATCAAAGAAGGGAGGGAAGAAAGCATAATATTAGAGAAAAAGCATTAGGGAAATTAGCATTGTGCATAAGGTTATGAAATGAACTCCCAAGACTGAGGTATTTATGTGTATGTATCCCCCCCCCCCCTTTGTGTATGATTGTAAGGCACACAGAGAGAGCCATCTCCTACTTAATTTTGTATTAGAGGTGAGGTGATTGATTGTCATTGTCAAATTGCCTGAATTTAGAATTCTCTAGGGGATATACCACTGGGCATCTCTTATGAAGATGTGTTCAGAAAGATTTAACTGAAGAAGGAAAGTCCACCTTGAATGTGGTGACCCCACCCCATGGATTTGGGTCCTCGACCTAAAATAAAGAAGCAGGTGAGGGAACCAGCCCAGTACCAGTACTTCTCAGCTTCCTGATGCAGTGCAGTGGGACCAGCTGCCTCCTGTTTCTGCTGCCACACCTAGAGCTACTCTTGCTGCCATGTGTCCCCTTCATGATGGAATGTACCCTCAAACTGTGAGCCATATGAATCCTTTCTTCTTTAAATTGCTTTTGTCACAGAAATGAGAAAAGCAATTGGTCCACGCAGTCCCTAGAAATAGTAGTAAAATTTATTATCGTGAATGTTTACTAAGAATTAATAAATACAGAGGATTTAAATTATGCTAGGTGCACCTCCATGATCTTGCTGTATTCTGGTTTTAGACATGTACTGCATTGGATAGAGCAATGGTCTTAAGATGCTGAAGTTACAGGGACTAATCAATACCTTTTGCTCAGTTTACTTCGGTTTATTTTTGACAATAATCTTTGTTTAGCATTATTGCTGACTGTCATATAGAAATCAGATTTTTTTCTGTCTTGATGAAGTTAGCCAAAAGTTGTAAACAGATTAGTGTAAACTCATACTTAGTTTTGTAAAGAAACATTTGAACTTCATGTCTTTTTTAAAAAAAATAATGTATTTTTATTTTATATGCATTGGTGTTTTTTGCCTTCATATATGTCTGTATGAGGGTGTCAGATTCTCTGGAACTGGTATCACAGACAGTTGTGAGCTGCCTAGGTGCTGGGAATTGAACTCTGGTCCTCTGGAAGAGCAGTCAGGGCTCTTAACCACTGAGACATCTCTCTAGCCCCTGAACTTCATATTTTATATAGTTATTTTTCACTATAAAGGAGAGTCTTTAAATAGTTTATGAGAAATATTTGTCAAATATAAGGAGGTATTCAGCTTTTGATCATAAATCCCCTTTGAAAGCACTGTCTATGGAGTGTGGTCTGTTATCACGTTGTAGCTAGAGTTTTCCTGGTCCTGCCTGGCCCACAGTCAGGACAATTCTCTCTCACTCACCAGTCCCGCAGCTGCTCAGACCCAACCAAGTAAACACACAGAGACTTATATTACTTATAAACTGTGGCCGTGGTAGGCTTCTTGCTAACTATTCTTATATCTTAAATCAACCCATTTCTATTAATCTAAAGTTGTCATGTGGCTCGTGGCTTACTAGTATCTTAACATCTTCTCATGGCAGTGGCTGGCAGCGTCTCCTGCCTTAGCCTTCCACTTCCCAGAATTCTCCTCTCTCCTTGTCCCAGCTACACTTCCTGCCTGGCTACTGGCCAATCAGTGTTTTATTTATTAACCAATCAGAGCAACATATTTAACATACAGAACATCCCAAAGCATCACGTTATTGTCTTCAGAAGCAGAGTTGAGAATTGTTATCATGTAGTAGAATTGCTGTTAGTGATTTATACACTCTATAGATATTTCCCATTCTGTGTGCATTTCCTGACCTTTGCCAGTACTCTTAGTCCATCCTCACACCTACAGAATCCTATCCAGATCTTATCTCAGATTATATCTATGGATTTAATGCTTTCAGGGTTCATCAGCAAAAGTACAACAATTTCTTAGTCTTTACATTTCATCTAAACACTTTGAAGAAAATCTTCTGAACAATAATCTCTGGATTCAATACCCCAGGGAAGGCACCTCCAGGTGCAAGTTATGATCAGATTATGAGGGACTTATCCTCAAGGTCAGAGAGTATGCTGGTTTTAGGAAGGCTGTGTGCGAGGTCAAGTAGAACATGCCAGTTTATGTGGATCTTATGCAGTGTTGTTTATCCTGAAGTTCTTGAATGCAAGTGCACTCCGGAGCCTTTGAGTGAGTCATCAGGGGCTAGAGAGATGGCTTAGTGGTTAGGAATGCTTTCTGCTCTTGTACAGGACTAGAATCTGTTTCTAGCATCCATGTCAGGAAGCTCACAACTGCTTGTAAGTCCAGCTCCAGAAAGATTGATGCTTCTGGCCTCTGAAGGCACCACAGTCATGTATATATCCCTTACTTACACATAGTTAAAAATAATAAAAATAAGTCTAAAAAATAAGCTGAGGCATTTAAGAACTTGTCAGTGAGTTTGTTTGGAGGGTATGACTTTTGAGAAGTTGTTACCTGACATCCCTCCAAAGTTTGTCTTGCTTTGCAGTGGGCTGCCTTGGAGAAGAGTTTAGATTATTCAGAGTTTATGGTATGTATCTATCAGACACCTTCAGAATTCAGCTTTAAAAATTGGCTAGTATTTTGTTGACTGACATTGGATGGCAAAAGTATATTGTAATGCTGGGTGTGATGGTGCATGTCTATAATCCCAGAACCTGATGGTAGAAAAAGGAGGATCAGGAAGGAGTTCAAGTCATCTTGGCCTACATAGCAAGTTTAGGCCTCCTGTGTTCACTTTTCATAAAAGAAAAGGAAAGAAGCAGCAACCAGAAAGAAAGTTTTCCTGAGTCACCAACATTTGAGGGGAAAGGTAAACTTCAAGGGTTCTGCCCAGGAAAGCTAGATCCCAGCTAGTTTATGGTTATGCTGCTGCCTTTGGCAAAGAGGTGGCTTGATGGAGAAATACTAGGCAACAACTCTGCTTCATTCTTAGGAGTCTTGAAGACATTGCTGTTACCTTGTATACCTTGAATAATAACATTATTCAGGGGTGAAGTGCGGCCAGTACAAGAGAGTTAATGTGTGTGCTCTTACAAGAAGGGTGATTGGCATTTTAATCAGTGCCAATGTGCAGAACCTTTGTGTGATGCCTATTTCCAGCTTTTCCCATTTCCGTTTTCAAAGGTTCAGCACAGAGGGGAGAGCTCCATCTACTGAAGACCCCTTTCAGAATGCTCCCTCTGTTGACTCCAATGATTTTCCTTTTGCACAGCTCATTGAATTTTCTTCTGATTTATCAGCTCCAATGAAGATTATGCTGAAACTGGTAATTTGATCATTTCAAACACCAATTCCTTGTCATTTTGCTTAGTGCTTAAATTCAAAGGAGTTACCAGGGAGTCTTCTTAATTCAGTCTGTTAAATAGAGATGTTTTGTTTTGTTCAGTATAAATGAAAAGACTACTCCTAGGAAGTTGTAGATGTTCTGTCTATGATCATCCTTAACTCAGCCTTCTTACATGTCACATTTACATTTTATTGGTGATTTCATAAGAAGGATAGTGAGTTTGGTCAGATTTAGGCTTGATTTTCAGATTTTCCACCTTGATTGGCTCTAGTATATTGTGTAAGGGAGCCAATTTTGTAAACTTGAGTTTACCCTGGGGACATGTGGGCTTTGCTTACCATTTCTGGACATGGTTGGAAGGGTAGTAGAGTCTTTGAAGAGTTTTAAATAAGAGATCATTCTTTTAGCTGTCAGTCCCTCAGAGACTACCAAATCTAGAGAGGACCACATTGCGCCGTTTTGTTTGGTTTGCATTAGCTGATCAACAAGAGAGTAGAAAAACGGGGCACCTCAGACAAATTCTGTCTGTTGAGTGAACTTTTCCTGAGGAGCCCAACAAATATCTGTTCATGCCAGATGTGGCACCAATGACAGACCAAAGAAACAGTTCCATTCAAGTCTACCTTAATTAGACTTGGGTAGCATGGGCGAGGTGTTACTTATAGAAATATGAATAACTTAAAATAGCTAAACCTCTGTCTCTGGAAGCAAACTTTAACTGCCTGTATGTTGTTAGTGAGGAATAGGACCTTGTGCGCTCTTCTCTTCCTCTGTCAACCATTAATGGGCCCAGTCTTGTGCAAGTCTTATGTGGCTAGTCACTGGTGATGAGAGTTAAAGAGAGCATTGGGCATGCCGTGCTCAAAGAACAGTGTTGTTTAAGACTGTCCAACTCTGAAGGGCCATGCTGACATGAGGTTATGATAGGGAAGAAATATGTAAGTAATACATAAAAATTATAGGCCCCCAAAGAAAAGACTTACAATTAAAAACATTATTCTAAAGATCTGCAATATAACAAAAATAAAAATAAAAACAAAATGAAAAGACAGACCACAAACTAGGAGTATATATTTGAAACTCTTGTAAGTAACCGAAGATAACTAAATCTTGAAAGATGTCATATAAATCAATGACTGAAAGACAAAGTACTCTGTATAAAACAGGTGAAGTATATGACTAGGCAATTGACATGGAAAGAAGATTGAATGGCCAATTATGAAAGTTGTTCACCCTCACTAACAAGGAAATGAAAATCTAAATCCTGGTGAGATTCCATTTTACACCTATTGATTGGCGTAACCTAATAAGCTTGATAACACCAAGTGTTGGCAAGGATAAGAAGAAACAGGAAGTCTTGTATATTGCTGTTAGGAATAAATTACTCCAAACTTTGTATCAGGCATTCTGGAAATATCTGGTAAAGTTGAAGATGCACAGGTTCAGAAATTCAGTATTCTGTTTTTATGTGTTAGCCTAGAAGATTGTCAACATTAATGGAAACAAGGAGAAGATGTGCAAGTGTGTTTATTATAACAATTCTTTATATGGAAAAAATTAGAGGAATTGATAAATGGGGTATGCCTTTCAACCATACAATGGAATAGTTAAAAACAAACTGGATAAATCTCAGAAACATGATGTCAAGTAAATAAAGGATGCTATAAAACAGTGTATAGTACATGTGATATAATCTGACATGTTGTATATAAAGTTTTATTGAGATATAATTCTTATAAAATTTATCAGTTCAAAGTAAAAATTTAATGGCTTTTAATATATTTCACAAAATTGTGTCTGTGTCACAGCACTGTTGTTACCCTTTGCTGTGGTGGGGATTGAATTCAGGATCATACACATTTGAGGTGAGTGCTGTACCAATGATTTCCATTCCCACAATTGATCTATTTTGGACATTCCCTTTACCTGAAGTCAAGTCCTCTGCAGTCTTCTCTGATGGGCTTCTTGCAGTCAGATAATGTTTTCAAGCTACAGAAGTGTTACAGTATATACACATGGGCCTGATTTGTCCTTATTGCCAGCAAGTGTCTTTTAAACACATCCACCACTTTGTACTTTTAACCATTAATGTGTGGTGAATTTTGAGTAGTTTTTATTGGCTAACTGTGATCAATAATGCTTCCATGAATGTTTTTGTATAAGTTTTGTGTGGACGTACATTTCTGTTTCTCTCCAGTATATATATTCTATTCTTAAGCTATTGATACTGTGTGTTGGAATAGCCAAGCTGTTTTTTTAGAGTAGCTACATTCTTTTACTGCCCCGCCAGCAGCATTTGAGGCTTCCTATTTCCCCATGTCCTCTCCAATACTTGCTATTGTCTTTTTTTATTATTATTATAAATATTCTGGTGGTTGTAGAGTACTATTTCACTGATGTTTTCAAAGCAATTCCACTATGGCTAATGATGTTGGTTATCTTTTTTGTGTGTTTATTGACTCTATAGATTTCTAAAGTATAAAAACATTGGTGTGTTTTTCTGGGTGTATAATTAGTATATAAAATGAGATGAGATAGAATACTTGTTATTTAACTTTTCAGAAAGGTGTGAAATGAAGCAGATAATATGTTTGCATTTATTATAATTGTAACATTAGATACATAGCTGGTATGTAGTGTTCTATTTGAGTGTGTTAAAAGCACACATATAGGATGTTGGCTACCTAAAAATTTGAAGTTGATATTGTGAGCATAGGAACCTTTTTTTTTTTTTTTTTTTTTTTTAAATCTGGAGAAGAATGACAACATAATAGAAGGTCCAGAAATGTGATGGTACTGGCTTTCATTTTGGTGAGAGATGACATAAAGGAAATAAAATTAAGTTAAACAATTTTAGTTGAAGGATCATTATTAATACATAAACCAACTAATAGTTTTCAACAATATCAAATGTTGAAGTGGAGGTGAAGTTTTTTTTTTATTGAATATAAGCAATAGATCTTTGTATTTGGCCAGGCAGTGGTGGCTTATTCGTTTAATCCCAGCATTTGGGAGGCAGAGGCAGAGGCAGATGGATCTGTGTGAGTTCAAGGCCAGCCTGGTCTACAAAGTGAGTTCCAGGACAGACAGGGGTACACACAAAGAAACCAAGTGTCAAAAAAAGTAAAAACAACAAAAACCCAGAAAAACAACAAGAACAAAACACTTTGTATTTTATAATGAAGGCATTGTTAGCCTTCTAAGTTTTATTTTAGAAGTTAGGTTCAACTTCAAATGGTAGAGTATTTGCATTGAATAGATGGCTTGTGAGAGAAATTGACACTGTGGTATAAAATACATTAGTGCATTGTCAGTGAGCTGATGGAGAGAAATAGTGCAGTAGACTGAAAGGAAATATGGACTCAAGAACCTTGTCTTGTGCATCCAGTGTGGCATAGTACTTGACCATCATCAATAAGAACAATTTGGATTTCAAAGTGGAGAACTATAGCCACCCAGCTGTGATTTAGAATGTAGAGCAGTAACTTTCTTATTCATATCTTCTCAAGTGTCCTTTGTTTAAAACATAATTTGCATATATGGCTGCTTCTCTTTGTAGCTCTTATGATCCTTTGAATGACGGAAAATAACTTATTTATTCATCTTCATCCCACTGCCAAGTGAGCATGTTGCAATATGCATAAATAACATACTTAATTTAAAAAGAAACTTTTTTCAGCAGCCAGATACTCTTTGAGGGCAAAAACCATTAAGAACATGGAAAGATTAAGTACAGAAGTGTGCACATTGTCCCTAATAATACCTAATTCATCAATAATGTGTTTCTTCATAGTTCCTTTCCTACCAGTGTCTGAGAAGAGGTGATTAGAAAGCATCCAGTAGACTTGAGGATTGCAGAAAGGAGGCAACTCCACAGTTTTTAAAGAGGAAAAGATGACTTTTTACTTTCAGAGAGTGATGATAAAGTGATGGTGGAGTAGAGAGTGAACTGAAGAGATACATAGTGAAGGTCCTCATATTGTAATGAGGAAGAGGACAAGGAAGGAGGAGAAAAGATGAGGTAGAGAAAGGATGAGGATGAGGACCTAGGGGCAATACAAGTAGCAGTTGTTGCATTAAAGGGAAGGGTATAGAACAGATTTGGATGTTCTGTGGATGAATGCAGAAACAAAAGCATAATGTTCCAGCAGCAATGAGGGTTGTTGAATTTAAATGGCATGTGTCTTGGTGTCTTCTGTGAATTTTGTGCTTTGGTAGCTGTGATTGAAGAAGAGTGTAGAATTTATACTCTAAAGGAAGGAACACACAAAGCCACAAAGGGAAGATTTGATGGAGTCGTAACTACTTCCTGTAATTCATTCAAAAAGTTCTCAGATGGATAATTAAATGGTTCTTCTAATTGTTTTCATAGAGGAAAGAACTCTGGCTAAAAACTTGAAGTAATGTAGATAGATACCTACCCAGTATAAAGAACTTGATAATAATTAGACCAGTAGTTGGCACCTACTGTTTTGAGAGAGGGATGGGGTTCCTTGTTAGTGGGAGGATCCAGAGATGAAGCCAGAATTTGGCGGCCCAACTATGTTCTACCTAAAAGCCTTTATAATGCTCAAGGTGTTGCAAAGCTTTATAGAGAAAGACTATCTAATTTGTACCAAGAATTGAGTAAATATAATGACTAGATAAGTCTAGGTAGATTAGATATTATTTGTAGCCAGAAAAGAGCCAAGCATTTTAGAATTAGGGAATGTTTTATACCAAAGTCTACCCTCCCATGTTTCCAGCTTTGTGCTCATAGGCTGACAAACAGATCTCAGTAGTATCTCTCATGAATTGGTGTAATTCCCAACCAGTCCATCTCAACAGTATCATTAGGCTTCATGTGTTTTTACTCAATTAAAATTTCACTTAGAGTGAGTCACTATAATTGACTTTTTGAAATAAAGAATTCTAAATTTATTTGCAGATAAGCACATGAATCAGATTTAAAAAAAAATACCACCACCCCTTTTAAAGAATTTCGTGTTCTCCACCTTTAATCATTAGAAGAATTTTGTATGGTAAATACTGCTTTACTCTAAAAAAGTAAAAATTTTCCCAATTTTTGTTAAACGGTAATTTCTCTGTAACTTTCATCTGCTCTCTTCACAATCCTACTTTATCTTCCCAGAAAGAACAAAGAACAGCTTTTTAAGCTTTCCTCATTCTTTTCAGAACGTGTCACTAGAACAGACACATCAAGATGTTTTAGACAAGAGACAGCATTGTATATTGTGTTCTTTAGTGGATCAATGCATAAAATACTTAGTTTATAGACTGTAATCTTTTGTTTTGTTTTTGTTTTTGAGACAGTGTTTCTGTGTGTAACAGTTCTGGCTGTCTTGGAACTCACTCTGAAGACCAGGCTGACTTCGAACTCACAGAGATCTGCTTGCCTCTGCCTCCTGAGTGCTGGGATTAAAGGCGTGTTCACCACTACTGTCTGGCTCAGCACCATGACTGTAATCTTATGGGATTCTGTACATTAATGCCTATGAATTTAGTATTGTTTACTACAGCTTCTCTTTCCTCATCTATATGAGAAAGGAGTGGAACTATAGCTTGGTTCATAATGTTAGTTAGTGTCTTGGTTACTTTTCAACCAAGGCAACTTATTAAAAATTCATTTAATTGGAGATTGCTTACAGTTTTAGAGGGCAAGTCTGTGATCATCATGGAAGGGAGCATGGCAGCAGGCAGGCAGGTATGGCGCTGGAGCAATAGCTGAGAGCTTACATCTGAGCCATAATGTATGTATGTATGTATGTATGTATGTATATATACATATATATACACACACACAAACGTGTATATATATGTTAACATGTATATGCATATGGATATACATATATACATATGTGTATATGAGAGTGAGAGAGTGAACTAAGTTGGAATGGCATGGGCTTTTGAAACCTTAGAGACTCCTAATGACACTCTTCTCCAACAAGACCCCTCCTAATCCTTTCTAAACAGGTCCACCAACTTTTGGATTAAGCATTCAAATATATCAGACTATGAGGGGGGGCATTCTCATTCAAACCACTATTGTTTACTCAGTTGTGTGGTGGTTTTAGAGAATATTGAATAATTGCTCTTAGAATTACCTTTATCATATACTTCTAAGGTATTGCTGTATTAAAAGCATAACCTTCATGAAAAATAATGTGTCAGGATCTACCAGACTATCTAAGCTGTGTCTAGGTTACTGAAGGCTGGAAAAGGAACCAAAGGGTGATTACATTGGGTATCTTGGAGTTGGGGTGAAGTGGGGGTCACAGTATTCAAGGGGCTATGCTAGGATCTCAGGTTTAAACATTTGCCAATTTATAGGCCTCATTTTATGTGGTTCTATGTAAGACGAATTGCTAAATGGTCTTATTAATAAAAAACCTAGAGCCAGATATTGGGGTGAAAACTGAGAGATCAGAGGAATAGGACAAGCCATAGCCAACCTCACCTTACCAACTCCTCAGCCTCCAAAGAGACCTACTTCCTGTATACCCACACCTATATACCTTTCTGTCCCTGTCATCCCACTTCTCTCCACCCAGCTACATCACTTCCTCTTTCTGCTCAGCTCTGTCACTTCCTGTCTGTCTGTATAGACCTCCAGACCTTTATGTTTCACTGGTGTTGGAATTAAAGGCGTGTGCCACCACGCCTGGCTCTGTTCCCAGTGTGGCCTTGAACTCACAGAGATCCAGATGGATCTCTGCCTCCCGAATGCTAGGATAAAAGGCATGTGCTAACATTACCAGACTTCTGTGTTTAAGATAGTGGCTAGCTTTTTTCTATGATCCTCAGATAAGCTTTATTAGGATGCACGATATATTAGGGGACACAACATATCACCACAGTTCTATGACTCTCCTTCCAAGGATTCTGTATTTTCCCTTGTTCCTGCTTCTATTTTAGGATTATTATAGCTTATAACATTAAGAATCACATTCTTAATTAATTCTTTAGGGATAAGAGACTATTATAATTGATTAACTATTTTGTAACAAACTCTTTTTTGTGGTGATATTTGTTCAATTAGGTACAATTTTTTAGACTCACCAAAATAGGATAGATAATGGAATATTTTCTCTGAATTTGTCAAATGTTTATGGGCTAGACATTGTTGAAGTATTTATTGCCTGTGTATGTTGTATATAGTTAATGTACTTATTGTATATACTTTTTCTTATGTTAGTTATAACCTTTTTTATTTTACACAAAAAATGGGAAATATGATATTTTGTGCTCTGACAAATAAAGCTTGCCTGGAGATCAGAGTACAGAGCCAGTCCCTAGTTAACCATAGAGGCCAGGCAGTGGTGACACACACCTTTAATCCCAGCACTGGGAGGAGGAAACAGAAAGTGATATGGCTGGGTGGAAAGAAGACTATAAGGCAGGTGGAGACAGGAGCTCGGCCCCCCTTTTAGGCTGAGAAGTTGGCAAGGAAGAGGTGGCTGTGGCTTGCTCCTTTGTCTCGCTGATCTTTCAGCATTTACCCTGATATCTGGCTCCAGGTTTTTATTATTAAGACCAATTAAAATTCACGTTACATCTTTTTGCTTGTATTGAGACAGCATCTCATGTACCTTAGGGTGGCCTCAATCTTGCTGTGTAGCTAGGATTATAGGTATGTATAATGTAAAAAACTAATGTAGTATATAGGGTTTGATAAAGACCTCAATAATGGTAAACTTTTAGAATTTTACAATGAAAAAAAATGGAGATTTATGGAAATATAAGGATGACATGTAACTTGAGGAAAAGGTTATCTTTGACAGTTTAGAAATCACAAAATGGCTCAATGTAATCGCCTGAAAATAAATTTCAGCAATATTGTACAACAGTGGAAATGATAGATACTTCTGAGCAACTGAGGTCTTTCTTGTAGGTAGGTATGTAGGCAGAGTAAATACAGGTGGAAATGGGTGATTCAAGATACCAAGATGGTTTACAGTTGTTGGGGCATCCAGTGAAGCATCCAGTAAGAATTGATGGTTATGGAATTATGATTCCAGCAGCATCTGAGCTGATGTCTGCTTAGAAGGATTGGAAGAATGTCAGGGAAGGAAAAGGCTCATAACATGGAACAAAGTGAGTTTATGGATACAATGAAAGAGCAAGTCTGAAATTTTCTTTTCATCCAAGGATTTATCATGAAAAAGGAATTCACAACTAAGTTTGGAGAACCAACAGTGAAAATATTTACTACCAGACTATTTTTCTTTTCCTATAAAGGAAATTTTAAAGAATAAAACAACAACAGAACAAAACCAGAAGTCAATCTCCATTTTTACCATATTCCAGCTTAACTGGCATTGTTAGAGATGGTGGATGCAAAGGAGTTAGATTTAGAGGGAAAAGATTGGATTGGCTAGATAGATTGTTTTATGGACAATATATTAACTTCTGGTATAAGAGCTTATTCACATCATGGATTTTATGCCCTCCCCCCCCATTAAAGGTTTTTTTTTTTTTTAACTTTTATGCTATTGTAAGATGCTTTTCTGAGAAACTCTGAGTTCTCAACTCTGACTTAAAAAATGTTCTTTTGTTCCCCCCTTTAAAAAACATTTTGTATTCCATTTTGTTATTAGAAGTAGATAATCAGTGGTAACTGCCATTGGCGGCCCCCCCCCCCCCCATAGCAGAGTTACTTTGGGAAAGTCGATGAATTATCTTTAGCATCAGTTATCTCACATGTAAATTCTGTCCTTTCTTTCTTATAGAGGTGTTGTGTGACTTGAATGAACTAAGATGTAAAAGTTCATGATAGAGTTTAAAACATTTAAGATTGTAGTAGACTGCTTTTGTAAATGTCTAATTCACAGGAGTAGCCTTTTGCTGCCTTACAAGTGGGTGGGCGTGACCCCTTCTTTCTCTTTCTCTTTTAAAACAAAGTCTTAATAGCCTAAGCAGGCCCCTGACATACTTGTAGCTGAGGATGACTGTGAACTCCTGATCCTCCTGACTCCACTTCCAAATATTGGGATTATAGTCATGTCCCACCACATCCAGCTTTTGATGGTATCTTTCTGACTATATCATTTAAAAAAAAAAAAAACATAGATGCTCTTCTCAAACTGGAATATACAGATTCCTCATCTTGGGAATTTGAATTTAGTATATTAAATCAGTCCTTGCTGATCTAATATAAGAAAACTCAACCAAATATGCGGGAGTATAGCTTTTGTTCAGAGAAAGCTTATTGCAGAGAGAGGCTTGCATCTGCAGAAGAAAGGAAATACACACACACACACACACACACACACACACACACACACACACACACGGCACAAGGCGGGGAAGCAGAAGGAGAGAGAGATGCACATGAGTGCATTTGCTCCTAGAGGCCTGCTACTTTCCATTTCCTGCTTGCTTTTCCTCGTTCTGGCTACATTTTTGACTTTGACTAGTGTAGTATACAACTGCAAATCTGTATAACAATGACCTTTTTTTTTTTGTGTAAGCTATTTTAAGTTGTTTTTATTACTTTCAACTGGAGAGCCAAAATAAAAATCAATGGATTGGTACTTAGCATCTTTTTTAAATCCCCTAAATACTCATTAATTTCCCCCCTAATGTTTACTAATTTGTTTTTAAAGGCCAGTTATATTCTTTCATTTATTGAACAGTCATCTCGTATTTTTTTTAGGGTGGTTTGGAGATGCTGACATGAAGAAATATGATCCTTGTACCCAAGTTGTTTTACATTTACTCAGGGAAAAATACATGTAAATGACCAACTTTAATGTTAGGTAAAGGAGGAAATAAGTATATAAGTGATTAGATCTTTAACCTATGCTCAGTATACTTAGACATTAAAGTTTTTCTTTTCTTTTGTCCTTGACCATTTTTTAGGAACACTTGCTTTTGGACCCAGCACTTTTGCATGTGCTTCTGAGCACTGCAAATAGGCCAGGCAGTTGGATCCTGTAGATCTTTCCTTATTGAAGTGACTATAGACAAATGCAACAATTCAGGCAAATTTGAAACAAACTAACAAGCCATGCATGATGGTACACAGCTTTAATCCCAACACTCAGGACTCAGAGGCGGGTGGATCTCTGTGAGTTCCAGGCCAGCCAGGTCTACAAAGCAAGTTATAGGACAGTCAGGGCTGTTACACAGAGAACCCTTGTCTTGAAAACAGAAAATAAACAAGACCAAAAACCAAACCAAACACACAATAAACCCAGAGACTTGGATTAATTTTTTTAATAAACTTGATCAATAAGTCACTATCTTGAGATGAATAAGATATCCTTTCCTATACATGATTTGAATGCTTACTTTCGTGTTTAACCTTGACCTTAGAAGAAGTTTGTTTTGTTTCTCAATGTTTTGTGTCATGTACAGAAAGGACACTTACATTCCTTGCATTATATAATAAAACTCATACCTTCCCATAAGGGTGCTGTGTTTCCTATACCTTGCATGACATTGTAAACTGGGTGCTTAGATGGAAATCATTCATATATGGTTAACCAGAGAGGACTAATTTCAAGACCACATTTTCTTTCTTTTTCTTTCTTTTTTCTTTTTCAGAATGTAGTTCATGCACATATTCTTTTTTTAAAAATTTTATTAAGAAATTTTCTATTCACTTTACATACCAAACACAAATCCCCCCTCTTCCCTCTTTCTACCCCCAGGCCCCCCCCCACAACCCACCCCCCATCCCCACATTTTCCAAATCAAGGTTTCCCATGGGGAGTCAGCAGAGCCTGGCACACTCAGCTGAGGTAGGTCTAAGCCCCTCCCCACTGCACCAAGGCTGTGCAAGAGGACCACATTTTCTTAACCTGGAGGTTATGTAGGTTATATGTTTTACTGGCTCCTGCAACTCTTCAAAATGACCCAGTTCAGAATGACATTCAACTCTCAGGTAGCTGATTGAAATGGGCATTTGATAGAAAATCCCTTGTGAATTTGTGGAGCAATTAATTTTTTTTTCCTGGGAATCTCATTCATTTTAATAATAGAAAAAAAAAACTATAGTTAGAATTTTGGAAGAAAAGTAAAGATTTATGTTATTCCTAAGGAAAATATAGGACATACTTATATTTTGTAAAAGAATAAAAGGAAACAGACTTGATTGTAAAATATCAGTAGAGAAAGTAATAGAAATAAGGAATAACCCATGGATAGATCAAATAGTTTTGTTTTCTAGAGTTCCTCTAGGCATTAACTTTAGAAACCTTATAATATGATGAAATTAATATTGGCTTAGCTATTGCATTCCATCATATCCCCATCCCAAGGTTCTGGCTTTCCCCTCACAGATCTCTGCACATTTGGTGTTTGTTGGGTATAAGTTACAAACATACACACATGTGAACATTTTAAGGCCACCCCTTCCAGGTTATAAACTCATTGAGATATCTGTGAGGTTGCATTATCACTATGTGCCCTGTTCCCAGTGCTGTCCTTGGCCATAAAAGATACTTAGTAATTGTTGAATGAATGAATACTTAATTTAGTCACATAATCTTCTCTCCTACGAACTTTCCTGAGAAGGCATGCTAGAAATACTTAGTCACATTATTAGACTCCTTTAGATTAGATATAAATTTAGGCACTATAAATATGATCATATAGCAACAACAATTATATTAGTGTTACCTTTCAATTGGACCAAAACTGAAGAGGAAAGGGAATCAATTGCTGGGACTTTCATTTCTAAGCTTCAATCCATGACACACAAAAGATTGCCAGATTTCTCTGGGGATAAAGCTTCTGGTACCCTGGTTGGTGAGCATGCAGAAAACATTAAAGGAGTTCTCAAGGCTTCCATCTAAGTCAGTAGTGGCCAGAAGTTCACAAAGGGCACAATGGTATTTTGTTATAGCCTGATTGCAGGAGAGGGGACACACTGTCCTGGTGTGCTCTGGGGGAAGGTATATCAGTTATAGGACTGTAAGCAGAGGGGACATTGAAGACAGCTAAATAGCTATGGAAGCTGCAGGGGATGGAGGAAGCTGGCCCAGAGTTACAGGAAGAAAGATGGAGAAATTGGGAGCTGGAGTGGGTTATCATCACCTTCTGCCCCACAGCTTTCTCTGTCTTGTTCATGACACTTTTGACACTGAGTGTGTCATTGGCACAACATGCCTGCCTAGATATGTGTTCACAGAATTCAGCCTTGCCAGCTGCGTGTAAACCTTTGATATACTGACGTCACTCCTCAGTTGGGATTATGTCACTAAGTGCCACAGTCAGAGTCCTGTGTTATGTCTGCAGATGGCTCCTAGTCTGCTAAATGAAGAACAAGATAAATATTTTCTTACAGATATGAAAGGAAGAGTTAAACAGTTATTGTTTAGAAATCAAGCTGATAAGCATTTTACATTGTCTGAGGCAAGAGAAATAAGCAAATTAATTACATGCAAATAACTGTTGCTTATGAAGTGTGGGATAATAATAGTATCTGTTTAGATGTTTATGGCAAGTTTATTTACATGGCAGTTTTCTGCTAATTCTCCTGTGGAAAATAGTAACTATTGGTTTCTTTTGTCTTTTACTCCTAAATGTATTGAAAACTCATTCTGTTTCTCTATCTTTGGCATGCCAAAAACATTTGTAAAGATTGTGAATGGTGAAGACAAGATGTCTGCTGTAGGATTTTTCTGCCTTAAACACATGGTTGCCATCATTAGCACTATATAACACATGGGTTCATTTTGTTGAAGATTCACACTCAGTAGTTCATCTGGATCTACTTTCTGTTGACTTTTTTATGAACATCTTTTGATGCCAAGTTGGCGAGCCTCAGACAGCTCCCTCTCTTAAGGTAAACTAGACAGCTGAAAAGCTTATGTAGCCATTGTGGGGAGATGAGCAACTGGACTCCAGGTTTTCAGGGATGGCCTGACATTTGCTGAGTGCATCCAGTATGGGGTAGATGCCTTTGTATTGTGCTGTGATATTCTCATTTTGTTGTGTGTATATGTCCCTGGAGTTATGTTAGAGACCATGATTCTTTTATTTTTTGAGATATTTAGTTCTCTTGGTTCATTAACTTCGGTTGTACGTCAGATACTTCAAAGCTAGGGACCATTGTAGTTGTGAAAGGAAGAAATTGTTTTTATGTACAACTTTGTAAGCTGGGTTTACTCACTGTCAATCTTCCTTCATACAGTGTACACTCTTTTATTTATTTGCTCAGTATATTACTAAGTCTAAGGCATTTAGCTCACCTCTATGCATTTCATCAGTAACCCTGACATTTACAAAATAATTTTGAAAACATTATGAAATGGAGGACACTATGATTAATCATCTTTTCTTAACAAAACAAGAAGTGGAATGGAAATGGACTTCTGCTTTGATTTTTGATACAGTCAGAATTTTAACCTAAAGTCTAAGAGGAAAACAGGACAATTATATCTTGGATTGATTGTTTCTTCTGTAACATAGTGGTTTCCTTACATTGAATCACCCACCCATAGACAATAATATTTTGCCTCTGGAGATCTTTTTGTCAGTCCTCTCCATTGATTGCCATGTGGAAATTAGTATTCTGGGTGCTAGTGGTCAAATATATCCTTAATAAATCTTCAAGGGGCAAGTGTGGCTTCTGTTCCATTGTTCTTCCTTTCAGATTGAAATTCCCAGGTAGAGAAATTCTACTACCTGCAATAATTCTGGTTGAGAAGGAGAAAAGTCAGTTGGTAGATTTTGAGGTGGGAATCTATATTCTTATTATAGAAAAAGATGAGAGACATAACTACTTTGTGTTTTCATTATTTTCTTTCAGTCTGTGATGCTTTCAAGAGTTTGAGAAATAGGGTATTTAACTTCTCAACTTATGACTGATAGGATCATAGTAAAAGTGCTCCAGTCTAATGGAAGCTTAAAATGCAGCCCTCAGAATCACTGGATTGCACTTGACAGTGATTTGTGTGTCTATGGATTATTAAACCTCAGCATAGAGAATGTTCTGATTTAAAAATTCCCTGTTTTATTCACTCAGTCTGATGTGAGGAGCAGTCATGCTTTCTGTGTCTTATGTGGTAGATTAAGTTCCGGTTAAGGCCAACAAAACTGAGCTCCAAGGAATTCTTCCTTTTGTGGACTTTTCAAATAGAATTGTTAACATTTCCTTTGCTCTTGACCTTGTTCTCTATTGATGGCTAAGTGCTGTTTGTTGTTTCAGCAGGCATAAGCATGAGTTACAGTTGGTTATGTGTCCCTCAGAGTGACCAGTGTCAGAGGGAACAGTGATTGCTAGGTGCATTATCTTTTTGTATTTATTAAGTGAGCCCTCACAATTTCTTTAAAAAACCTTGGGGTTTATGCAGCTTTGATTAGTTATGTACAGACTTAGTAGTCAGCAGACACAGAGAGACTAGCCTGGCATTGGGTTTTGGAACCTCAGAGTCCACTCCCAGTGACACACTTCCTCCAAGGCCAGTCCTATTCCAACAAGGCCACACCTCCTAATCCTATTAATCATTTCAAACAGGTCCATTTCTTGGTGAGTAAGTCTTCAAATACATGAGCTTAAGGGGGCAGTTCTTATTCAAGCCACCACAGTATGTTTTGTGGTTATGCTAGTTGCTGTTTGTTCCACAAGCACTTATTGATAATTCTTGTATATATTTGGTTGTGTCCTAGAGTATACTTGGACTTAATGTCATTTTGATAAGATTACTTGCAGTGAATTTTATATTTTTGTGTCTTATCATTTCTTTTCTTTTCCTGCTTAACAGTTACATTATGAACATTTTGAGATAGCTGTAACTTAAATACTTTATTTGTAATGAGTCAAAATCTGACTGAAGGTGGATTTATGCCCGGAAAAGCTGAAGGAGCTGGGAGAGTACTAACCAAGGGTGAGATGCCTGCAGAATGTGTATTAAGGTGATTAACAGTTTGAGTTGGAGAGAGACTAATAAAGGAGTAGTGGGGAGGATAATGACTTAAGTGCAGTAGTGTTGAAACAATGGAGTCTTAGGCAACTAGGGAAAGAATTGACAGAAACATGGCTTTTCATGTTGTGTGGCAGTCAATTTAATGATGTTTGCCTTAGACCTAAACTAATAAACCAAGTATAAAATTTCTTGCAATAATAATCTGAACATTATTTAAAATATTTCTCTAGGTAATCATCTGCTTTCTGTTTCTATGCAACATTTCCTTACTTTTGTTAAGTTAATTCATTTTATTGTATATTAGGACCAATATCTTTCTGCAACTTTTAAATAATTTGAAATTTAAAAATTAAGATACAATTTTACTTTCAATAAAATCTATCACTTTAGAAGGTAGTATTAGTATCTTTTAATATGCTCACAAAGTTGTACAATCATCAACACTTTCTAAAACCAGAATGTGTTAGTCCTTCAGAAAGAAAGCTGACCATTAGCTGTCAATCACCATCATCAGTGTCTCCCATTCTCCTTTCCTCAACCTGTGGCAACCATTAATTTCATTTCTTCTCCATGGATCCATCTTTTCTGGACCCTTGGTATAAATGAACTCATTCATTACCAGGCCATTGGGTTTTGTTCTTTCACATAGTATAATGTTTTCAAGGGTCGTCATCTTATAGCCTATCTTAGTGCCAATATTCTTACTGCTTCTTATATTTTCCTTTTTATTAGTTCTTTGAGAATTTCATACAATGCATTTTGATCGTATTCATCTCTTCCCTCACTTCCCCACATTCCTTACCCATCCAAATTGGTACCTTCTTTTATTTTTTTAACCATTAAGTATACTTTGGTTGCACATATAACTTTTGTATATACAACCTTCACTAGAAGGGTACTCCACTCATTAGAATTTGCACCCTTTAAAAAACCTGACCTTTTCTTCCAGTAGCTATTAACTGCTAATCTCTCCTTACCTGGAGTGAGAGTTTATGCTCATCTCCCTTCTCTATGCTTGAATTATGTTTGACCTGAGCCTGCTCAGGTTTTGTACATACTAGCTCAATTGCTGGGAATTCATTTGTGCGACTGCTCTGTGGTAGTCAGAAGCCACTGTTTCCTTGTAGTCATCTCCTACCTATGGATCTTACAATCTTTCCATCCCTTCTTCTGCCAAAATCCTTGAGCCTCGGGAGGAGACGTGGTACAGATGGCTCTTTGGGGATGAACATTCTGTACTTCCTTATTCTCTCCACCATGATCAGTTGTGGGTCTCTGTGTTAATTGCTATTTACTGCAAAAGGAAATCTGATGAGGGTTGACTGATTCATCAGTTTATGGATATAGCAATAAGTCATCAGGAGCTGGTTTACTATTATGTCCATTTAGTAGAGTAATAGTAGTAGGATCTCTCCTTGGGCCCGTGACATGTCTAGCCACAGGTTCTTGGCCCTGATATCAATGGCAGGTATGGGTTTCAATTTTTGGAGTGGTCCTTAAATCTAATAGGAAAGTGGTGATTACTCCAATGGTATTTTTGCTACTATTGTACCAGTGGGCATATCTTGCCAGGCCTGTCGTAGTAACTCATAGGATTCACAACTGGGTAAGATTGTTGATTCCTTTTATCCTCCTGTAGTGTACATAGAACTTTTCAGCCCTATGGAATCTAGCCATTAGGGATGAAGCTCACAGGTCAGTACCAGCTTGAATTTTCCCATCTTCTATGACTCCAATAAATAATATTTTAGCAATATGGACTTACTGCCACACTGGAGGATAACCAAGAGCACTGGCGATAGCCTATAATATTTTGTGGGGTGCGTGGATCTATGAGACTTCATTTGCCAACAACTTTAAAGGAAGTAACCCTTCTTGGGTCTAGATTTTTTTTTATTTGTTGTCCTATGATGTTGAGTAGGTACCTTGTTGCCCTGATAAAGGGTAACTCCATTTAAACTCCTTTTATGTGCTTAACTTACTCTTTTATATATGTATTTACTTATTTATTTAGTGTGTGTTTGTGTATACACGTATACATTATTTGTATATGGAACATGAGGTCAGAGGACAGCTCGCAGGAATTGGTTCTTTCAACTCTCGGTTCTGGGACTTAACCTCAGGTTGTCAGGCTTGCTGTTGAGTGCCTTTACCTACTGAGCCATCTCCTAGACCTTCTGTATATAACCTTTTGAAGAAACTACCTGAAGGGGTAGAGCGGCTCGGGGCTGGCTGCGGAGAGCCGCAGCGACGGAAGAGAGCGCTGGATGCTGCGGTGGCGGAAGAATCACGAGCCATGGTTATCTTTGTAGAGCTTTATTAGGAAGAAGGAGAGAGACCATGCAGTGGGAAGTACAGAGAGAATGTGAAAAAAGGGCCCGTGGGAGGGCACGCCCGCTTTTTAGGCTGGGATGCCCATCGAAGACTGATGACGTAATAACGACAGAATCCTTACACTACCTGTTTCTGAAATTAGCCCTGCCATTTTACATTCTCTCCATTTTGCGCATGGAAGTTGAAATTGTGCCGACATACTGCAGAAAAATTAAATTTCTAACCAGTCTCTTTGGACATCATGCATGGTAGAATGAATTATTATGTGAAGCTTTGGAAAGCCATAGAATTTTAGAGCTCATGGGTTCTGATGGGCCCATCTTCCTATTGTAATAAAAGGTCTGTGGATCTTGTTCATTTTGTTTACTACTGTATCTGTCCTGTTTAGAGCAGTACTATAAATAGTAGGTGCTTAGTATATGTTTCTCAATGAATGCATCTAATGACCCTGCACCAACTCCTTTATAAAAGGAAATAATGCTAGAGAAATGAGGTGACTTCCTGAAAGTCACACAGGGACTAAAGGGGAAAGCAAAGTCCAGCATTGTGCTCTTGATTTCCTTGCAGTTTTCAGTCAATGTCATTCTCAAATTCCCTCTCTTCCTGAGCACAGTGGTCTTTGTTGACCTGGTATAGGGCTTTCTGGTTGTTTTCCAGCTGTGTTTGGAGGGCTTATTGACATTTAATGAGTGTTTTTGTTCTTGTGAAGTCATTTACGTGTTTACTGCTGAGTTCAGAAACATAAAAGGAGAGAAACATTTAAATAACTGCATTTTATCTAAGAAGGATACATTACAGTTGCCCATCAATAAATAGATAACCTCCTGAGCTGCCAAGATTATTAGATTGTAGAACACAATAAACTTGTGCCTTCCCTTGTGAGTCACTTGTTTTAAAAAATTCTCAACTCATTATCTGAAAGAAAGACTAGTTAATCCAAGTTTGTTCTTTACTAATATTTGTTCCTAATCACCCTGTGAATGGAGGAATCCATCTTACTAGCCTTTTCCCCATACTCTGTTCTTCTAGAGTAGCATATGTGTAAATTAACCATAGCATTACTTACTCCATGTGAAAGCAGTGTTCTTGGAACCACATTTGCGTGGTAAGTGGAGTTTTGTGCTTAAAGAATAGGTTTGTAGACTGGATGTGTAATGAAATTGAGATTTCACTGTGTGAAGGTTGTGGTGGAAATCTGGAGCCTTGGAAGACAGGGACACATATTTCAGTGACTTTTTAAGATTTTTATAAGATATGGAAAAAAAAAAGGGCATTTTGCTTACTTTAGTTAAAACTCATTTTGAAGGTATGTAGTATGCCTATTTTCTATGGTAACTTTTGACTACCTGATAATACCTGGTATCAAAGTAACAGGCTTCAAAGTTCCATAAATTCTGGTTATGTTTTTCCAAATTTGTGGGATGCATACTAAATAGGATCATAAATCTATTTATTTCATAATTATATCCTCCATCTATTCCATCCATGCAATGTGTAGGTTGACTGTGGGAGAATATAAAAGAATTATTCTTTTCTTTAAGGTACAAAATAAAGCACCATTGGACAGTTAACATGGTGTTATAAGAAGAAAAAAATCCCCACAGGCTTTTATTTAGATTTATATTCAAAATCTGCCCCTATGATTACTTGTCTAAATCACAGATCAAGGCTCATTCCCTATTTGTAAAATGTGAGTAACAATTCTATTTCTTGGCAGTTCTAGTGAGATGATATATGGGACACATAGTGAATATTCAGTAGTTGGCAGTGAACTGAGTGCCCTGAGACTCATTTGAAATTGCGCGCGCGTGCACGCGCACGCGCGCGCGCGCGCGCACACACACACACACACACACACACACTTGATTCTAATAGTATTTAACTGGTTATGTGGTTGACAAATGAACTCTTCAATGTCTGTTGGTAGTCAGAGCTTTTAAACTTGATTATAAATGTTTGTAGTTGCCTTACATCTGCTGGTTAAGTTTGGCCTGTGCTCTTCCAGTTTCTGCTAATGCCACCACTGTTGCCTGCGCTATCCAAGTTGGAAACCTTGGCACAATCTTTTTTACTTCTTATCGCTTTGTAATTTTGCTGCCCAGTGGTTATTCTTCTGCAAAGCTAATATTGCATAAAATATTATTACCTGTTATTAGGTAGACAGTTCAGGGAGTACATGGACCCAAACACTAGCTTATATAATCACTCTGATCACTCTGTTTCTGTAATTGTCTTTTGTCAGCATGTTTCTGACTTAGAAATTAAATATAATTATAATTTTACAGTTACTTTTCCTATTTAATGTCTATTTTCTGATAGTCCCATAAAGGGCAAGAATACATAGACAGTCCCCCCACATCTTAACCTAGGTGGTGCAGTGAAGACAGAATGCCTTAGAATAACATTAGTATCAGGATATGAGGTGTGAGCCACTAGCCACCCCTCTAGACCTGTATCTAAGAGTATGGTATATTCAGCAGATACTCATTTTCTAACTCAGCTCATCATCCCTCTTCTACCTTCCTGGAGCATTATGAGCCCTTGCTCCTGACATTGGGTTTGGACATGTGACTTCCCATGACCAATGACCTGTTAACAGATTTGCCACAGCAAACAGCTAGACATGTTCTTATGCTTTTGGACTTAGCCTTTTGTACTTCTATCAGTTGTCATGAGTTAGCATGCTAATTAGTTAGCTACTAATTGATGGAGATGCATAACCAGTGCTGGCTCTGATCTGTAGTTTTGTACCAAGTCCGGCTGAGCTTACCTACAGCCCAATCCTAGATAACCAGTGTATTTATGACCAAGAAGGAAAGGCATATTGTTTGCTGCTGAGCTGTAGGATAGTTTTTACTCAGAATTGTTGTGGCTGTAGCTAAGGGATACAAGAGGATACTGTTTTAAAGATTTTTCCTTAGGCACTGATTTCAGAGCATTGTCCTTCCATGTAGACTCAGGGCCTTTACCATTTCATAGCACTGGTGTGTCACACAACCAGCATGAAAGTAGGTTCCATTCAGGATGGAAATTGTCACAAGGGGTGCAAACAGTACAGATCTGGAAGAAGGTTCTGGTTGACATTGGCTGTTTCCCCAAGCCTGCCTGTCCTTGGAAATTGTTTATAGGAGATTATGGTAGTGGCTCCTGTTTTTGTTGGATAATATAGTTCTATTTTCTTAGTGGTAAAAAGGGAAGTGAATCCACATGGTCTCTTTAATTATGGAAAGAGCCTATTAACATTCTCTTTTGTTTTTAGAAGTAAACATATAAAGGAAGCTGGAGGAGGCCAAGCTCCTTTTTAAAATAATGATTGTCTTGAGCTAATTCCTTCACTATGCCTTCAGCATCATTAGATGTCAACCCTACTATGTGTCTCATTTGCAGTCAAACTGATTGGAAAGGAAAGCCTGGGGTGCCAGAGACCTCTCTAAAGCAAAGGGCTCAGAAACCTGGCCATTGTTTAACCTGCTTACCCTCAGCAGTACTTTTATTTATTTTCCCTCAAGCTGGGGCAAGAGGGGGATGGGGTACAGGACAATATTTCAGTATGTATTGTAATACAGCCTTCAAAAGAGAATACTGAAAAAGAAAAAAAGATACTTTGTCAAAGTTGGGGATTTTCTTAGCATTTCTCTTCTTGTGCACATAATCTTGATCTTTCCCTTTGCTCTGAGCTCCCCCCTCTGGCATTCATGGCATATTTCCTTCTCTGTACTTGCAAACTTCAAAGCTTTCCCACCAAGTCATTTTGCAAATGCTATAGATCGTACAGTGACAGTAAGGGTGCTTTTGTTTTCTAGAGAGTAGGGTCGAATAGACCGGAGGCAGAGGAACAGTCTGCCACATTTACTCACTTTGAATCAGTGCAGAATAAAGTAAAAAACCTAACACACCATTTATGTTGCTTTAAAAATACTTTTGAGCTTGTTAACTATTTTTCTGTCCTTGTGTGCCAAGTCTCTTGAGAGATCATGGACAGATCCATCTGGCTCTTTCCTTTTGTAATTAAATCTTTATCATTATTCTGCCATGTCATATTCTCTCTCTGTCTCTCTCTGTCTCTCTCTCTCTGTCTCTCTCTGTCTGTCTCTCTGTCTCTCTGTCTGTCTCTCTGTCTCTGTCTCTGTCTCTGTCTCTGTCTCTGTCTCTCTCTCTCTCTCTCTCTCTCTCTCTCGTCTCTGTCTCTATGTGTGTGTATGTGTCTCTGTGTTTTGGAGACTTTAAGTAAATTCCTGCTGTTTTCTGCTATGTCATGTTTTTCTTTATGCCTATTTTTTTGTTGTTGTTTGTGTTTTTCATTAAAGTACTGTTTTAGATTCTGATTTTCAGTGTAACTTAAATTTCCAGAAACAGAATTTTGCCTTTTAAGAGTAAACATTGTAACGATGGAAATTGTGCACTCTGCAATTTTCTAGTTTGGTCTTTTTGTCACAGTATACTGAGAAACTTCAGCTTTTTTTCTTTTCTATTTCTTATTTTATTGAAGATAAACTCTTTTCCATACAATATATTCTAATCACTGTTTCCCGCCCTCATCTCCTTCCAGATCCTCCCCACTCCCTACCCATTTAACTCCATGCCTCTTTCTCTCTTTATTTAGAAAACAAACAGGCAAATAAAAAGCCAGTCAAACCAGAATAAAAAACAAACACAGAAAAAGAAAACAAAGAAAAAGCAAGAGAAACACTGACAGACACACAAAACTTATAAAAACACAAATTCAGAAACCTTAATGGTTGATGTGTATCATCTTAAACTTGGTAGTGATACTTCTCTTGAACTTTATCAACATGTCCATTTATGAGTTGTTTAGAGTAGGTCAAAGACTCCTTTTCATTCATGGAGGCATGCATAGTTTCTTCTACCCAGAACTATACTCCCCTCTCCCCCCGTCTTTTATTTCTTTTTAGTCTCATTTTGTCTGCTTCTCATGCCATCTGTCTTTTTCTCCTTATGTTGCTTGACTGTAGATCATCCTATCTAGCTACTTACATTTGTCTTAGAGGAGCTTTTCAATTTTTAAGTTGCTCAATTACTGGGATGTAAGTTGCAAAGATAGAGAACCAAGGTATTTAGCACTGAATGAAGATGTGCTCAGAAAACGTTCCAGAGTATCAAATATGTTAGTTGCTATCTACTGACTACGTGCCATATATAAATTTGCCCATGAGATGCTCTTTGTTTTTTTTTTTGTTGTTGTTGTTGTTATTTTGGTTGTGGGTTTTTGTTTGTTTTTTGTTTGTTTGTTTTGTTTTGTTTTGTTTTTGTCTTTTTGTTTTGGTTTTTCAAGACAGGATTTTTCTGTTTAGACATTACTATCCTGGAACTTACTTTGTAGACCAGGCTGGCCCAGAACTCAGAGATCTGCTTGCCTCTGCCTCCCGAGTGCTGGGTTTAAAGGCGTGCACCACCGCCACCGCCGTCACCACCACCCAGCTGAAATGCTCTTTGATTACTATTATTCTGAATGGTCCAGGCTGCTAGATAAATTATTACCCACCAGCAGGGGAACTTATTTAAAAACCTTTATTGTAAGGTTCTATATTTCAGTCCCTTCTGCCTGTATTTGAATTAGTTAAATCTTAGGTGCTCCATGGATATCCATTTCTGGGAAACAATACTCCTTTATCTTATTAATTTCCAGGACTATCTAGATTATGTTTATAGTTACTGTTGTCTCTTTGTAATGCTATCTCAGTTTTGTTGAATGGATAAGTAAATGAGCATATTACTTAATTTTCCTGTTGCTGTGAGAAAATAACTTAACAAATCCAAATTAAGTAGAAAGGGTTTATTTTGACTCACAGTTTAAGAGTCCAGTCCATTATGGCAGCAGGAACTTAAGACAACAGATCATAATTGCATCCATTGTCAGGAAGTAAAGAGAGATGAATGCTGGAACTCAGCTCGCTTTCATCTTTCTATTCAGTTCAGAACTCTAGCTCATGGAATGGTACCATCCATAGTTAGGGTGGATGTTCCCAATTTAGTTAATCTAAATTAGATAGTCCTTCACAAGCAGTTCAAAGCTTTTCTCCTAGATAACTCTAGATTGTGTCAAGTTGACAGATTTAACTGTCACAGTGAGCAGTGATGCTTTTGACACTGAAGCATGTGTCTTCTCCCTCCGACCTTCTTTAGTCACATACCTGCTTAGAATCTTTTTACATTTCATAATTTCTTATTGATCTTTTCCTACCTGTGTTAGATATTATGAAACATTAGACTTATCTTAGAGGAGATAATTATTATTAATTATTATTGTTATTTAGCAGGTAAAATTACTCAGGGAAGTGATTCAAGAGATTGTTGCTCTTGTGTCACTCATTGTGTTTATACTTATTTTTTCAAGACAGTGTGTCACTACAGTGTGTAAGTTGGGCATGCTTGTAATTTTCCCATCTCAGCCTCTCAGATACTGTGATTATGGGTATATACTACTACAGTAGGCATCTTGGTTATTTTAAAAAGATGTTTGTGCATCATCCCCAGTATTTGTACAAATTGACTGGAGATGTACTGGGTCAAGTTTACAGTGTCTTAGACCTTCATTGTACCTCTTTACTGTTTTAACTGACATGTCTGTAGTCAACTATTTGTCCTCCTGAGCTTTGGCCTCTAAATGAGAAGATCCTGGAATATGATTCAAGATGTGTTTTTAGACCAGAGCTGTTATTATTTATACAAATGATGTTATATATGTCATATCCCTTTACTTTACATGAGTCATGTATATGTATTTGGCTTTTAGTTTGGTTTGATTGGTGTGTGGTTATTAATACATACTATGTGGAATGCACTGTGATCTGTTAAAAAAATGAAATTCCCCTCAGGTATACTTAGAAAATTTTCATGTAGGAAATGCAACATGTAGTTGTTTCAGCTTATGTTTTTAATTACTTCAGAACTGCTTATGGTCTTTCCCCACTAGCTTAATGTCAACGTCCTGGCAGCATATTCCTCAGTATAATTTTGTCCATTCACACTATTTATGTACTGAGGATGAATTATTGACAAATATTTCAGTGTTTTGACTATGTTTAGATTGTGTTGGAATGTGAGACGCCTTAATACTTTATTAGGCCAAATAATCATCATGGTAAAGGTGCCTTTTAGAGTTCTGTCTATGTCTTTAACTTTGCATGTTCTCTAAATACTCAGTAATTTATTTTAAAACAAAATACTGAAAATATTTGTCCAAATTTATATTATATATTGTGCTTTTTGATATTTAAAAAAAATGTCTCAAATATTCTGTATTATCAGTGTCTTTAGGTAATTTTATTCCAATTATTTGTTTTTTAAATTATCTTTCAGATGTATAAGTACTTTGCCCTTTGCTATTATTTTATTTAGAAGAGAAAAAAATTCCCTGGTGGTGCATTTTTTTCTGCAGAGAAGACACGAGGTTTGGTAGCATTCCCATTGCAGCTCAATGTGATTTCTCATGTTCTCTCTGGGATTACGCATTGCTTGCTCTGGACTCTGCTAAGAGTATAAGCAGCATGCTTCTAGGCTCATGGAACTCACAGTCTGGCTGAGAGTGTCACTAATTTCACTACTAAAACCCAACATTTCTCTTTCTAACCGTGTTAAGACTGATAGGCTACTTCATTATTTTTGCCCTCCACTCAGATTTTTCTGTTTTCCCATTTTCCTATGATATTTCCATAATAAGTTTAAATGAGTTCACACGTGTGTGAGTTGAATTCTCTTGAGAGGCTCAGCTTCCCATCAGCCAGCCCTGCTGATTGGTGTGAGTTCAGTTTTGTCAAGTGTTCCACATCTGCTTTTTGTCACTCGCTATTTTTGCAAAGTCTTCATTCTCTCTAATTATACAAATATGTCTTCTTCATTTTTCTTGTCAAAGACAAATTAAAAAGAATTAGTTTCTGTGCTAGTTTAGTCTTCATTAATTCTGTGCCCTACTCTGTTTTTAGCAGCATTTTTCTTTTCCTAGTCTTCCCCCGACTCCTTGATAATTTTAAAAGCTTGTCTCCTCATGTCTGACTTACTTGAGTAGCATGAATTAATTTGCTACCTCTGACTCTTTTCTCTAAGTTCTAGCTAACTGTGAGAAGAGACTTTTTCACTTTTCTCCATGTTTAGTTCAGATCTGTCTTTGTCTGTGATATTTGAAGTGCAATTTGTGAAACTACATTAGGTGTTTCTTGTTCATTATCATTTGCCCCAAGAGAAATTTAATCCTACGTGTGTTAATTATTTAATTATCCTAATGATGTCTCATATTGTACCCTGGCCTCTTACACAGTGGTGGAATTATCCTTCATCCCAGGGCTCTTCAGAGTTCTTGATTCTTTAATGTTTGTGCATTTATATTTAAATGGTTTTTGCATTTACATAGTTTATAACTAACTTTCTGTGTTTCCTTTTTTTTCCCTTTTACCTAGGTTTTGTATGTTCTTTCTCCATTTCTCTGGGTTGCTTATATTTCTGTTTTTTTATTTTTGATGTTTACACCTTCCCCTTGTGTACAGTGCAGTGCCTTTTGCTAGTGTGCTCTGGTTTTCAAATTTTAGTAATGGCTATGAGAATCACCTGGAATGTTCAAAGTCCAGATTCTTGGGTCCTAGCTTCAGAGATTCTCATTGATTTCGTTAGTCAGGAGCCTTAATAGCTTCAGTGTTAACCTGAGATGTTTGGATGGTCATAACACCAACCACACCATTGTATATTGCCACTACATGCTCACTGGTTTTTGGCCTGGCCTCCTTTTGCCTTCAGTGCAACAGCCTGGGTTTCTTTCTTGTATATTCTTTCATAAATTCTTTTATAATAGGGCTATCTGTAAGATATCATGTTAGATATTCAGAGTATCACATTGTGCAAAGTGTTTAGGATCTAGATTTTGCAACATTTCATAATACATTGAGTTGTTTCTTTATGTCTTCAACTCAAAAACTTCTTTGATTTCTTGGCAAGTACTGGTGACTCAGTTGCATTGAATCAGTGTCTTGTAGCACAAATCTTAGAAGGTCTTATTAATAAAAACAAACCTGAGCCAGTTATTGGGGTGAACGCTGAATGATCAGAGAAACAAAGCAAGCCAGCCACAGCTTCCTCACCTCACCAATTCCTCAGCTGATCCTGTTTTCTCAGAGTGGAAGCCTCATAGATCTCACCTGAACTGTGCTGCTCAAAAGCCTAAAAGCTTAACCAGCCTCTAGTTCCTTGTCCTCATGCCTTAAATACCTTTCTGCTTCTTGCCATCACTTCCTGGGGTTAAAGGCGTGAGTCACCATGCCTGGCTGTAGTGTGGCCTTGAACTCACAGAGATCCAGAGGGATCTCTGCCTCTGGAAGGCTAGGATTAAAGGCGTGTGCTGCCACTGCCTAACCTCTATGCTTAATATTATGGCTGTTCTGTTCTCTGACCCCAGATAAGTTTATTAGAGTGCACAATATTTTGGGGACACAATACCACCAGTACAGTGTCTTACTACTTTTCTGTGGTGCTGATGACCCATAAAAGCTGGCATCTGGGGCCTTGACTTTGGAGTTGTGGTTCTAAGCCCCCTTCTTTGTCTGTTTTCTTCTTTTGTCAGATGAGCACAAGTTGACTATACCACACATGGCGCTTTCAGTCAGTGAGCTTAAATTGCCCCCTCTGTCCCCAAGGTTTTAATGTCGTGTTTAGGGGAAATTTACCATAATTAACAAGTTCTAATATACTAGATCCATCATTTCAGGGAGGTTAACATGTAAAACAACGTGCATTGTATGATCTGTGAAACTCAGTGCATACATTTGTGTTTCTGTTATATTTATGAGAATATTGTACCACATAGAGCTGATTTCTGGTTACTGACACATGGGACCTGGGAACAAACAAGCCCATCTCACTATTGTACACAGAAAAGAGCCTCTCTTTCTCTCTCTCTCTCTCTCTCTCTCTCTCTCTCTCTCTCTCTCTCTCTCTCTCTCTCCCCCCTTCTCCTCCTCCCTCATCTCTCTTCTTCCCTGTCTTCCTCTCCTTCTCCCTCCCCCCTCCTCTGTGTGTGTGTGTATGTTCACGAGTGTGCACATGGGTAGGTGTGAGTATGCTGATCCATTTGTCCTTGTGTGGTGGCCAGAGAGTTATATAGCTTATCTTCCTTAATTGTTCTCCATGTTGGGTTTTTAGACAGGGTCTCTTATTGAAATGTGAAACCTACTCACTGGCTAAGCTGGTTTGCTAGTGAGACTCCCATAAATCACCTTCCTCTAATCCCCCAATCCTGGGGTTACAGATATTACCCTGATGTCCAGCTTTTATGTGGGTCATGAGGATCCAAACCTCAGGTTTCTGTGTTTGTACAGCAAGCATTTTGCCCACTGAGTCACCTGCTAGGCTCTAGTTAGGATTTATTAAATGATAGAAAAACTAGGATTCAGGAAGATAGAACATTAGTCTCTCAGCCCCAATAACCCTTCTTATACTTTCCCTGAACACCCCTCAACATTGAATCATGGCGTGTGTAAAGATTCACAATAGTAATGTCACCAGTGGGACCATAATTCAGTGCAGCTCTTCATCTACTACTCTATTCTGACATCTCTGAGAAACTAAATTCTTTTGAATCATAGCCTCATTGTATCTGTTTTCTTTAAATTATTCTCACTTAAAAGCATTTTAGAAAGCATGTTTAGTGATCAACTGGTATAGTCACTTTCTGGCAGTCCCTAATAACACTACATGCAAGTCAACTATTTCCAAACCAGGTCCTAGAGTGACTTCAGCTACATTTTTAGCTTTCCATAAATTATAGCCTCTAGGAACTTGAAGTCCTGTTATTTCTCTTCATATTTTCATGTGGTTTTATGGGAGAGAGGATAGCGTATCTGGAGAGCAAAAGGAAAGCAGTACAACCAACTCTGCACTTATAAAGCCCCCACACCATTATCCTTCCCACCACTTTCCACTTCCTCCTTCTTCAAGCTTGGAATTAACTTCTCATGCTACATCTGATCGTCAGTGTTCATGATTCATATTGAGGTTCTACTGGCAGATTTTGACTGAAATCTTCTATCAGAAAAGTTGTAACATGAACAGATGGTGGTAAATTCCAAATAAATGATATGGACTGTAAGCATCAGAGGAATTAAAACAAAAGGAAAAAGTCTTCAACTTTTTAGAAAATACTTCAACAATAGGAGTGGTTTTTGTATACAGTGAATAAAGTCAATTTTGAAGAAGGCGTATCAGAATAGATTGTGGTAAGAAAGAGCATACTAGGGAATGGTGGATTATCAGAGAGCCAGAAGAGGAGGTATACATGTGTGCAGGGGAATCAGTTTGAGACTTATGGAAGATACAGAAATCCCACCAAAGGTTATTTTCAGTTTTATATTTGAAAGAGCGAGGTTTGCCACCATCTTGATGGGGGCTAACCTTGGCTAATGTTACTAAATCTTTGTACGTGTTGTATGCATGTTTCTGTGTATGCAAGTGCCAATTGAGTATGCCCACTGACTCTGGTTCCTGAGATGGGATCCTTGAGCAAAGTGGAATAGAAGGGTATGTTGTTTTCCCAATTCTCTTCACTGAATATTCATAGTTAGCTGTGTGAAAGGAAAGGAATTTGGCCTCATGTCTCTGTTGATTACTAAGGATTGACCACTGACAAGTCTTGTCATAGCACTGAGGGAACATTGGAAGTTGTGTTGTTGTTGTTGTATGTGTGTGTGTTTTGCTTTTATTTCATTGTCTGCTGTTTTTAAACCTCTTTTAAGATTGATAGGGATTACTGTCTTAGAAAGGATATACTGGGAATAGTTTTCATGATTAAGTGAAATGTAATAAAACTGAAAGCCTATTTAAAAGCTTTTCTTGAAAAGAGTAGTATGAGATGGAGAAGGACAGTTTAAGGACAGGGGAAAAAAAGGTTATCTATTAAAGAGACTTATGTCAGGACAATTTATTCATTGCATATACTTCTCCTGGAATATATTATACTATGGGGGATTTAAAGTTATAAAACCTTAGTGTTGTGCTTTAAAGAGCTTTCACTAATAGACATTGTCACATGCAAATAGTGAAGACATGTTTTGCTTGATGATGAGATTGGGCCAAAGAGCCAGGGAAACAGGACAGAAGGATTCCTCAATTTAGTGGGTGTGATGAAGTGATAAGGCGGCACCTCAGAGGGCTGTTATTTATGCTTATTTGTAAACTGAAGAAAAGAATCTAATGGGGGTTGATAATGTTAACCTAAAACATGCCCTTGACCAAAAAGGAATGTATCCATTTTTTTTTTTTCTGTTGCTGTGATAAAACACAGATGAAAAACAACTTGGGGAGAAAAGGGTTTATTTCAGTTCACAGGTTACGATTGTCATCAAAGGAAGCCAGGTCAAGAGCTTAAGGCAGGAATCTGGAGGCAGGAACTGAATGAGAGATTATAGAGGGAGACTGCATAATGGCTGGTTGTCTTATACAACCCAGGACCACCTTCCCAGGGATTGTACCAACCATAGTTTGATGGGCCGTCCACATCAATTGCTTCCCCTTCCCATCCCCCCACAGGGTTTCTCTGTGTAACAGCTCTAGCTGTCTTGGAACTCACTTTGTAGACCAAGTAGACCAGGCTGGCCTTGAACTCATTGAGATCCGCCTGCCTCTGCCTCCCAAGTGCTGGGATTAAAGGTGTGCACCACCACTGCCCAGCATTTATCAAGAAATGCCCCATAGACACAACTTGATGGAAGCAATTCCTCTGGAGTCCTTCTTCCCAGGTAACTTTAATTTATGTCAAGTTAACCAGACCAAACGAAATAATAAACATACAACAACAAACCCAGTCCAATAAGGCCTGTAGTGGTAATGTGATCAGTGGTACAGAATACCTGTCTATGGGACTCCAGGGTTTGTGATGGGATGCATTGAGAAGCAAGGAATGAGACTTAAACACAGTTATTTGCCTGTGGGCTTGACTTCACAGGTGCTGTGAACTCACTTTTTCTTCTGTATTTTTGTGTTTTCCTGTGTCTCAGGCATAGATGTAGCTGTGGAGCCTCTTCCTAGCACATGGGCTATATGCAATAGTAGAAGAAAAGCTGTATTTTTTAGCTGAGTACTGAGGAGAACCTAGAGAGGCCCTGAGCCATAGGCTAAATGAACACTAGAAACAAGCACATAGTTTGAAAATTTCACATCTTTGTTCATCAGAGAACAGCTAAGTAGCCTTCTATGAAACCAGAAACCAGGCCTAAAAGGTAAAACTTGATATGTGAAATGCATCGTAGTTTCCTATGTTTGTCATCAGTCATTCTGTGCTAGAAATTCAAAGCTCACAAACCCTATGTGACTTTCCTATCTATAGTCAGTTAGAGGGATATAGAATCCAATGGATCTTCTCTGACCAATTGTTTGTTTCTATTGCTTTGTAGATCATACTGCTTGCTCATTCTGTCCATGGTCGCATCAGTGGGTGGTATGAATGACCTTTAGTAAAGTTTACTCATCTTCTTTGCTTGATAAAGGGCCAAGATTAATCATAGTACCTATAGGGTATAAGGGCCAAGGAAAGAACATCCTGACCCTGACTTGACCCTAAGCCCAAGACCAGGGCCAAGAAACAGAATCAACCAATCCATGAATTTGCCTCAAGATCGGACTACAGAATTCCAACAGTCTCTGAGCTTGCCCCAGAGTCTAATCATAGAACCCTACCAATCCTTAAGCTTGCTCCAATATCAGGCCACAAAAAATCCCACCAATCTCAGACCACCCTGGAAAACTCTGCCCCCACTTAAACAAAACAAAACAAAACCCCACCAAGAAACCCTATATAAAGGCTGCCTTCTATTCAGTTCATTGCTGCTTCTTTCCCTTGGAGAGACAGCCACCCTCCTGGGGCTTTTCCTTCCCAATAAATCTCTTGTGTGAGGTGTGACTTTGTGGTATTCCTTTGCTTCTGATTTCCAGGATACCTTTCAGAGCATAGCTGTAACACTTCCATAGGAAGAAAGGAGTAACCTTTCTCTTTAGAGTGTAACACTTAGAGTACCTAAAGCCCCTAAGACCCCATTCTTATTTCTTTCATGTCTCTACAAGAAGGTCAGCTGAACAGAACATCTTAAAAGGGGAATGTGTGGGTAAACGAGGTAGGGTCTTGTATTCTTGAAAAGTACGACCATAGCCCTTATTATGGACATTGCTCCTGGACCAAGCCTAAGTGACAGGCCTCAGGTATTGTGTGGTTTAGGGAATTATGAGGATTTTATCTTTTTTTGGGTCTTGAGACCTGGGGCCAAAAGCTGAGCTGCCAGCCCAGTCTTCTTAACAGAAGGGTCTTAAGAGCTTACTCTCAGGTATAGGATGGCCATTGGTTCCACCTGAAGGGTTCTTTAGGAGAAGGCAAAATGTAAAGTCAGGCTGGCTGACCACAGGAATTTTCAGTTCAAGGGACAGAGACCCTAAATTAGAGACAGGAGCCTGAAGAGCTCCAGGCTTTCTTATTCTCAACTATGTCTACATTTAGACACATACTTAAGTATTTGGAGAACAGTATTTATTAAAGACTTACTTCAAACCCATGTTGGAGCCATGGTGATGAGCAAGGTGTTTCTGATATCTTTCATGAAGTTTACATTCTAGTCAAGAGATGGAAGCCATAAACACGTACAGAGATTAGAGTGAATTCCCTTCCCCATGATCTTCTATGACAAAGGTAAAATTTGGGGAAGAGCATTGTAGAAGAACAAATGATTGTCTGGCTTGTTTAGGAGGTGTCTTCTTTAACCTGGGATCATCATCAGGCTGTCTTTGAAGAGATGTCATCTAAGTTGAGTCCTGAGTGATGGGAGGTAAGACACGTTTCAGCTGGGAGAAGGACGACTAGAATTGGGGCTGGTAATTTGGTAACATTGGTATGACCAAAACACAGTTTGGGGTGCTTGTGACAGATGATACAGAGCTTGGTGAGAGAGGAGAGGTCTGGGTTGATAAAATGAAAAGTGTTGTCGGACAGACTGTTTTTTTTTTTTCCGCCTCCTCCCACCCCCAGGCTGTTTTTTAAGTCTCAGAAGTAAATATGATCTTATTCTCACACTTTTGGGTTACTCTTTTTAATGATGTCTCCTTCTGAGAGATCAACTGCTTATGGATTTTTATTAAGTGCTGGGGATCAGACTCATAGTGTAGTCCCTGTTAGATAAGTTCTTTATCACCCAGCTCTAAAATGCTTACTTGAATAGAAATATGACCTACCACTTTGTAAGCCAGTTTAACTTTTTTAAAAAAAGTTAAAAATTGAAAGTTAGAAGGGAGATACACTGCTTGAATAGATAATGGTGCGCCTAAAAGGCCATGGATTCCAGTGCCAAGTATGAGGTACCTCCTTCTGGGGTGTTGGTTAGGGAGGCCCCAGGTTCTCCCAAAACTGATCATGCTCTTGTCATTCTTCTAGGTTGCCCACCACAGCGTTGATTGATGTCACAACATAGCCATTGCAACCATGATGTCATAGCATCTGTGTTTGCCCATACTGAGCCTATACAAGATTGGGCCTATTATCTGCCAGTCAGGCATCAGGCGAGGGCCCAGACAGTCTTACTCCTTTCTGCTAAACTACTGGCTGCTGGTGGATTCTGGAGGGGTAACAGTTACTATCTTTACTTGTAGACTATCTCTTGAGCTCCCCTGCTTCAGTGGCTAGCTCCCAGCCCATGGTCTCTTGGTTGGCCCTGGCTAAACTCATAAATAAATAAAAATACAAGAATGTGGGAAAAGGACCTGTAGGGATAAAAGAGTGGTTGACAAAGGTGTGGGGTATATGAGATGGGAGAGGTAAGAGTAATCAGATGACTTTATCTACATGTACTTAATTGACAAAGAACAAATTCAATAAAAGTTAAAATAGTTATTTTTATTAAGTGGACCTTTAGGGGGTGCTAGTGTGACTTTGCATATATATTTGTTTCCATATTCCTGGACCTTATGTTTATTGATTTATAAATTCCTTCTGCCATATACTTGATGGCTGAAAGACAGAGTTTCTCAACTTATATCCTGGCAAGTTGAAATTTTGTAAACTCATTGTAGAATTTACTCAAGTGTGTACATGCAATCATAGGTTTCTGATCTTCAGGATTTATTGAGTCCCTCAAATCTCTTTCTTAGTAAATACTGTGTTTGAAAACGATTGCTTAAACATGTGCTTTTCAGCTAACATATGTCTGGGTTTCCAAAGCCTTGTGTGGGTGCTGTACTTTTTTCTTTTCAGGTGTGTGAGAGAAGGCTTGAGAATACAGAGTGATGGTATAAACAATACAGCTGAAAACTGTTGGTGGTGTTAGAATCCATGGCTTTACTTTTATCTAATAGATCTCTTCCATCACCTCAGTGGGTTTTAGCCTTGGTTATACATTGGAATCATCTTGGGAAGCAAACCAAAACAAAAACCAACAAAAATCACTCCCCTGCCTCATTCTAGAGGCCTGGAAAATGATGTTTACAAACAAGACAAAAATCCTTTCCATGTAATTCTAATGTGTGGGGTGATTGTGAGATTCTATCCTGTACCATGCTACTTTTTTCTGGAGTTTTCTTAATTCTGAGGGATTATTGAGCCAACCAGGACACTGTCTAAATTACCTTGGAAAGGAGACTCCCACCTCCTTTTTCTGGCAAAGTCTAAAAAAGAGCATTTATTCAAAAGAATGAGATTTTACCATTTTCAGGAAAATGAATAGACTTTAGAGATCATCATGTTAGTGAGATAAGACAGAAAGACAAGCATCATGCATTTTCTCTCATGTGAGATCAAGATCCAACTAATACATGTGCATATACATATATATGTATATGTATACACATATATATGTATGTATGTGTGTATATATGTATGTATATATATATATATATGATAGAAAACCAGCGTAAATAATATTCACGCTTTTCTCTTTATAAATGTAGTTAATGACTATTATAGAGGTGTTTGGAAAATAGAAATTTGAGAAAAGTCCAGAACCCCACACTCTTGGGATATTTTTATCTTTTACTTTATTTTTATGTTTATTTACTTTAAAATACTGGATTCTCCTACTTACTTTGAAGCATGCTTAATACAGGTCCAGTCACAGAATTCAGACCAAAAAAGAATTAATTAAAATCTGATAATAATTCAAATAATTTAGTATGAGATTTAAAGATATGAAAAATTAATTCTTAAGTTCCCAAGGAAAACCCATAAATAACAAAATTACCACTTATATTTTCTATGTTACTTTTTTAGAGAAAGAGAAAAAAATATGCACCTTTGATTTACTAAGTCTGAACTGCTTTACCAAATGTGTTTAAATAGTTGAGCCACTGTCAGTAAGTGGTAGAAAGGATGATACTGGTGTTGCCTAAAGTACTTTGGTTGTGACTACAACCTCTAGGCAGGGGGACCAGGAAGGAGGTGCAGCTCAGGGGTTCTTGTGGAGCCTGCTGTGTCCCAGGGTCTGCACAGCATGCCTCAGCACATTCTAAAGAGTTGGATTACTAACACTGGGCCTGGGGAAAGTTATCAGTGGATCCCACGTTTCATAATTCCTTATCCTCAAAGTTGGAATTTCTTCTTCTTGGTAGTCTCAAGTGTTTTCCCCCTGTAATGAGTAGAATTGTATTACTAACCTGTGAAACTGATCCCTCTGGCCATAGCTCCACAGGTCTTTTTCATATTCATTCAGAATAAAGTGGAATTATACTGGTTAAGGTGAGTCATCATGGGGATTTGATTTTGAGACAGGGGACACACAAGAAGAATGATATTTGACAGCAGAGGAGGAATGTGGAATAATATTTCCATAGGCCAAGGGATGCAAAGCATTGCTGGCAACCCCCAGCAACAGGACGACTCAAAGACCATTCTTCCCCAAGAGAACAGGAGACAATGAAATAGTCAGGGAGCCTTTATCCCCTAGAGCCACAGACAACATGGTGCTGCTGATATCTTGATTTCAGATACTCAGCTTCTAGAGCTGAGAGGATGCATTTCTGTCTTAAGTCACTCAGTGGACTTCGTTGTGCCAATTGGAGTAGCCTAATAGAATGCCCCAAACACGGACTTCTTGTTTTCTGTTCTCTAAAATGTGAGGGTTTATTTTATTTCTAAAGCACACTCTTTTCATTTAAAAACTCTGCAGACATTGTTTCAGAGTTTTCTGCCTTTTAGTGGTATAGTGTTTAGTGGTATAAAAACTTCGCAACTCTTCAGACTTTTGTTCTTTTTATAAGGTCTTTAGGGTATGAGATTGCTTCATAAAGAATATGTTTCTAGCTAAGGTCATTCATTGACCCGATTACTCTAAGTACCAAATATGGCAAACTCTTCTGTTTTATTCTTAACATTTTTCCTTCAATAAATATTTTCCCATTATTATTCATATTTTCTGTCCCCTTTCCTCCTCCTCCTTCCTCTCTCTTTTTCTGTTTCTGTAATTTCGAGGCTAAAATCCTGTTCATACAATATTCCTGTTTACTGCCCATTCTCAGTCTTTTCAGTCTTATTATTGTGCTTCCCATGTTCCTTGGAGAGCATATCTGAAAATTTTTTGTGCCTCTGATTTTATTTTATGTGATATCAATTATTATTAACCTTATGCCTTTATTGTGATTTCTGTTATAACTTTTTTTTCTTTTCCAGACAATCCTTTTTAATTTTCCTTGGTTCCCTTTAATTTTATAACAATAACGTTTTTCAGCTAGTTTTCCCTTTAAAGGCTTCTTTTTACTATTGCAAGAAGCCATTTGTTTTATATGCTACTATGGCTGTTCAGAATTTATTGAGAACTTCTTGATTCTAGTTTGTTGCAGTGGCACCTCTCTCCCCCCCCCCCCCCCGCCTCCCCCCCCGACTTTCTTTTTTCTTGTTTACTCCCTTTCACAGGATAACAACTCTATCCAGACCCATTGTTTGTTTGCTCACTGTTGGAATGCTTCTTAGCTTATTGCCTAAATATCCAGGTGATAATTAAATAAATAATTTCCTGAGTTTTACTGTTGAAATCAGTTTTATGAAGTATACAGAGAAAAACCTGAGTATTCAAATAAAAATCAGTTTTCATGATTGCTTTTTCTTTATCTATGATACTTTTCAAGAGGTGATTATATTGTCAGAGTTCTTTTTTTTGCTCTTCTTGCTTTCAAGGAACTTCTTTAGTTTGAACTCCTCTTCTAATGGACATGGCACAGTTGGTGTTTGCATGAGGAGGGAAGTGAGCAGGGAGGGCCAGTAGCCTCTCAAGCCAGCATCAGTGTTGTTCAGCATTGCTTCTTTGGGGTATAGAGAAAGGGGGAGGGCTTTCTCTACCTTTTCTACACAAGCAGGTGGCTTTCCCTTGGAACAGCATCATTAAATCATTACATTAAGCTTTAAGTCTGTTCCATCAGCCTTGGACTTAGTGGGGATTCATTAAACATTCTGGCAGTGGCTGCGTTTGGATCTAGATTTTGGCATTGTGAGTTGTTTTTATGTTTTTTTTTTTCATTTATAAGTCTTTTAATGGGTGTGTGGGTGAGATTGTGGGGTACTACTACTCATTAGATTACATTTTAACATTTAAACTTCTCTCATTTCTACTTGTAGATTGCCAATTAAGTTGTAAATTAGAAGAATATTGTCCTTTATCTTATTTTCTTTATCCATAAATGGGATTTTAAAATTTAAATGTATATGGTAAATATGGGCCAACATGTTTAGGAAGTCAGAAATGTTTCTAATCTTTTTTATATTAATATAAGAAAAATTATATTCTTGAATAATCTGCATTTCATAGGCTCATGGTATTTAATATTTTCACTTTATATGTTCTATACACCTTCATTCCTAGAAATTAGTTATGTAAAATTAAAAATATATTGTATGTATATAGGTATTTTGTCTGAATGTATGTTTGTGCACCATGTGTGTACCTGGTGCCCACAAAGGTTAAAAGAGGCCATCAGATTCCCTGGAGCTGGAGTTACAGATGGTTGTGAGCCATCAAGTACATCCTGGGAATCAAGCCTGGATTCTCTGGAATAGTAGCTAGTGCTCTTAACTGCTGAAATCTCTCTCCAGCTGATAGGCATGACTTATTTAAATACCCTCAGCAAGATAAGAAGGTTGGAAATTTCAGTGTTAAAATGGTTACTTAGGGGGAGGGGGTTGGTCCTGCCTCAACTTAATATGCCAGACTTTGTTGCCTCCCCAATGGAAACCTTACCCTCTCTGAGGAGTGGATGGGGGTGGGATGGGGGAAGGTGGAGGGGGCAGAAGAGGAGGAGGAGGGAGGGGGAACTGGGATTGGTATGTAAAGTGAAAAAAATTTTTTTTAATGAATGAATGAAGGAATGAAGAAAAACCCCACTTTAAAAAAAGATAGGAATTTAGACTCATCATTTGAACTACTAGCTTAGGAACAGATGAAACTGTCCTCTGATGCTGATGTCTGTTCAGTAAGATTTCTAGCATGGTGCTGATTTCAAGTTTGTTGTTAGTGTAGACTTGCTCACTTTATAACTCATTAGTGGATGGGAAGAGGTCAGTTATTTTGAATGAAATGACAACAGTATGCTGTGACAGATACAGAGATGTACTGTTTGGCTATTACCTTTCTTAATCAAAATATTTTTTGATGGGGCAAAAAACCATGCAACTAAGTTTATGGTCTAAAGCACTGCTTAGTAGTGTTGATGTTATTAACAGGATGGTTGCCTTCTGTCTTCTTCATTGAGAGGAGTTGAGGGTCTGGTTATCATTCTGATTGCTGATTAGTTTTTCTGATGAAAGGAATTCAGGAGAAGCCAAAGACAGAACAAGAAAGATTGAAAACATTGGAAGAGACTGAAAAAAATGGTCCCCATATCAATATCAGCATGTCTCTCATGTGTACATTTAGAAAGATGTTTATTTTTAGGTAGTTTAGGTAGCAAGAGATTTTGTACCTTAGGATATAGAAATAGGGGGGTGGTGGTTCTGTGTTGATAATAAGCAGTAAATCTGAGGAGAAATCTGATGACTAGAGGGGAACAATGTTACAGCCCAGGCTTCTAGAAAACACAAGAATCTTCCACCTTCAACACCCTCTGCCATCTTCCTATCTCCACTAACCTTAAGTTCTCTGCCCATCTTTTATATTCAAGTTATATATACATATATCTTCTCTATAAAAGTTATTTTTAACTAGGTTGTGTTGATTCTCCCCTATTGTGGATTGTTGACAGCAGCTGACAGTGAGGAATGTACCCTGTGGAAACATGTTCTTAGTAATAATGACAAAATAACCCACAAAATGTGACATATGTGAACTACTAACCTTTGTTTATACTATGAGCAAATGAGCACTATGTAGACATTTGAAATATACGTCTCTTTAAAATTTGGTCATGAGAGGTTAGTTGGTCACATCTATGGTCCATTCCTATTTTGCCCTCTGTTCAAGTGTCTTATAATGGCATCACTAGTTATTTATCAATTTCCTTTCCGTTATGTAAAGTCTGCCTGTGTCCACCCTGTCAGTCTGTAAGCTTATCATGACATATGTACATGGAAGGGAATGTTACCTTTTCTGGAAGGAGCATAAGCTATAAATATTAATGAGGCTTTAAAGGAGCCTTACATAAATCACTAAGAAAAATCTGGAGTCAACCACGAGACTATAAAAATCACCGTGAATTATAAATAATGCAACAAGGTTACAAAAATCATTTCATGTGAAAGCGAATGTATATTTCCACTTGCTACAGTAAGGCTCAGTGAGTTTAATAACTTTGGTTGACCAGATTGTATGTAGAATACTATATAGTAGAAATCTGCATAGTAAAAGTTATTGGAGATAATTGATGATATGGAGCACTGATGCTTACTAAATAGTAGAGATTGCATTTACTCTGCATTGCTGTGAGGTATCAAAATAAATCTCTCTGTCACTTGCTGATTGTAACTTTATACATGTGTGTGTATATATATAAATAAATCATATGTATAAATGATATAAACATATACTTTATTTCCTGGCAAGGTCTATTTTGTATAGTTTAGGCTGCCTTCAAACTTGCTCAGTAGCCAAGCTCAAATGTGTGGTCTTTCTTCCTCAAACTCAAGGTCCTGTGTTTGTAGGCATGTACAACCATACCTGGCTTCCTCTTTCTGACTTCTCTTGGTTAGTAGTATGCAGATTTTTTTTTCCTTCGGGACAGGGTTTCTCTGTGTAGCTTTGTGCCTTTCCTGGAGCTCACTCTGTAGTCTAGGCTGGCCTCGAACTCACTGAGATCTGCCTGGCTCTGCTCCCCAAATCCTGGGATTAAAGGTGTGCGCCACCACTGCTTGGTATTAGTATGCAGATTTTAAAGTCTTTGAAAATCTGTATTCAAACCTTCTTCTTTGATTTAGTTGAAGTCATTTTCCCCTGAAACTAGTGATGACTTTTATGGCACTTATACATAAAGAACCCAAATAGTTTACTTAAGCATTTATTGTTTTTTCCCCATTATATCTACTTAAGTAATATTTTTTGGGAAATTAATCATAAATAGATGTTTATAACCTTTTAAGCATGTTGCAAAGAAAATTGTCTTTATTAAAGCCATTCTATTACCTCTTGGGTACCAATCATGACATTCTTTCCTGAAGAAAGTTTTGCTTGTAGCATACAACTTTAATATAATTTAAACTTATGTGCTAAGTGTTATGTTTATTTTGAAAGCAGGATGATTTTCTCTATTAAAGCACTTTATTCTTGACATTCAGACTGAACAACTTCAGTTAATATAGGTGATAAAGCACAGGTGTAGGACACAGTATTTTTTCTTAGATAGCTTCCTGGCTGAGATCAAACTAATTCCATTTTTAACAGCATTGGCATTTCAAAACAATATATGATTAAGTTCAGAGTTCTATGATTCAGACTGTTTTTAAATGTCAATCTTAAAGGAAACCAGAGTAGGCCACTATTACATTTCTGCTGTTACTCACTTGTAACCACTGCAAAGTCTCTGAATATTCAGTTTCTAAGAGATTATGGAAGTGTTGTTTCAAACTGGAAATTTTCCCACACTTAAACAACCATTTTAGTTTTTATTACATTTTAAATTTGTTTCTTTTTAGTACCTCCTGTTTTTTTTGTGAGCAGAAGGTTATGAAAGATTAAAACCCCCTCTTGGAACAGAACATATTTCTAAGGTAGCAATATGTGACATATAAGAAAACGTACTTTTAGTTTCCATATTTGTTCCTTATAGAACCTTTTTATTGCAATGAGTCTGGGCTACGTTGAGAGCTATTCCAGAGCTGAAGAATCTGAAAGTTAGAGTGGTAGATATAGAAGTGAATTGTTACTCCTGGGTATGGCTGTGTTAGTGGTTGTCTGAATAGATTAAGTGCTGACTCTCATTTTACAACTGTGTCTGAGATATAGAAAATTGGAAGCTCACAAATAAATCACTGCTATTTTGACTTAAAAATCAAATTTATCTATAGTGGTAGTGATGTGTTAAACATTAAAAGTAACAGAATTTTATGAAATATAAAACAGTTTAGCTCTTAGCTTTGCCTTCATATGCCAAATCATAAGCTAACATTATTTTTTAATTTGAGAGCTATAGATCTTAATAGCTTTAGCCTCTGAGAGTGTACAATGTAAGAAACGAATTATGGGGGCTAGTCTGTTTCAGTTTTGTCTTGGTCTAAGTCAGGATGTCCTTGTGTTATACTTTCTATACCCAATTGAGGAACATTCTGTCTTTATCCATGAGCCCTTATTCAAAGATAGTTTTACCAGTATATAGTAAATATAAAGGAAGTGGGCACTACTCCCAGCTCTGCACTGTCTTAATTTCTGCTTGCATGTTAATAGAATTGAACTGTAGAATCATCATATTTAAATGGCTCACCAGATTCTACTGGAGCCAACATGTAGCTAGAAAAGTTTTGCATTAATGCTTAATGGGCTCAGGAGAAAGAATAGTTGTAACAAAGCCAACAAACTGGTCAATAACAGTATCTACATAGTGCGAAAGTTTATCTCCAGTCTGATAAACTGTTACCTTTTGCATAGAGTTATAGTTTATATTTATATGATCAGATTATCAGGGAGGCTTAGACAGGAGGGGAACTTCAAATGAGCTACTTCGGTAGATTGGGTAGTTAGTAACTGCTGTTGGATGTGTCAGCAGCCTTAGGTGACTGTGGGAATGAAGCTCCACTATCCCCTATAAATAGTATGGGTAGTCATTTTGAACTGAATGGTAGATGCGACTTTCCAAATTCATATAGCTTATAGTTGGGCAACAGCTAGTGCTACTGTGGAGCCAGCTATCTTAGAGCCCAAGATGAAGCATATAATAGGTGATTCGTAGACCTGAGTCAACTCAACCTAACACATAGGTGACAAATGGAAGTGCCTAGTTCATAGAAAGCATTCATGAATACTATTTCTATTAATAAATGGAATTATAGGAATAAGCCACAGAAAATAGAGAATAGAGATGAACTCCAAGTTACTGGCTGGAATCTGGTGGTGGGGTGGTACTTTGGGTGTGTTGTTGCATGATTATTTATGTAAGTGAACAGAGAAACAAAATGTCATAATTCTTTGGAATAGAAGAGCCCTGCAGAGTGCCAAGAACTTCATTTGTGTGAGCTTATAACCTAGTATGCTACCTTCCCTACCTTGGATATGTGTTACAGAATGAACAGAAATACCAGTGAAAGGTTGATATTTGTGTTGGGCCATGAAAGGAGAATGAAATTGACTTCGAGGGCAATGCATTTTTTTTTTTAAATTAGTAAGAATCTGTAAAGTGACTTGATTTGGTGAGACAACAACTTGCGAGTCTGATTAGAGGCCTTGTTGTTGTATATATTGTAGTGATGATTGATTATTAAGAGTTTTTTATTTTTATTTATTTATTTGTTTATTTATTTATTTATTTTGGTTTGCTGAGATAAGGTTTCTCTATATACAGTCCTGACTGCCCTGGAACTCAATCTGTACACCAGGCTGGCCTCCACTCACAGAGATCTTCCTGCCTCTGCCTCCCAAGTGCTGGGATTAAGGGCATGCGCCACCACTGTGGTGGGGGGGCAACCTGCCCCAAGAAGTTGTTTTAAAAGACCAATTCCTGGAAAACTTACGTTCCCTACAGCTTTCTTTTCCTCTCTCCCTCCTTTCCTTAATTGAAAACCTGTCCTGATTATCTATTTTGTTGGGTAAACCTGATTTTATAGAAAAAAAAATGCCAAGCTTGTAGATTTCATCTACGTAAAACTATTGTTAGATCTCTCTCTCTCTCTCTCTCTCTCTCTCTCTCTCTCTCTCTCTCTCTCTCTCACACACACACACACACACACACACACACACACACACACACACACACGGCAGAGGTTGTATGAGGAGAGGAGAAGGGAAGAGAATGGATATGGAAACCCTTTTATACTTTGGGCTCATATAAAGAGAATGTGAGACTTCTCTATTGAGAAATTCTGTATGTAGACTAATGTCGCACCTCTGATCCACAGCCATTCTAGCTGCTGTTGTTACAGAAAGGATCTAGTAAGGGTTTGTGTGGCAGCCCAGAGCATCCATATCCTCCTGCATAGAATTCACATTGGGGTGGGGGCTTCTGTCAGTGAATTGCATCTCAAAGCTTTATTGACATTTGTGGGATTGAATCATCAAAAATAAAACTCCCCAAGGCTGTTCTTTGGAAGAGGGAACCTCTCCATTAAAGTTGGTGCATCTCACTGTTCTTGAGCTGTAACCAAAGACTCCATTAAGGACATCTCTAGTCTAATAGAGGCATTTTCCAAGATCGGTAGTCATCTAAGAATTATTCCCTTTCCTACTACCTCATTTTTTTTTCTTCTTAAGCTCCCTTCTTAACTGTATATGTAATCTTGCCCTTACATAACCATACAGTACTTTGTCATTTAGGGATTTCTCTAAAACTCAAGTGCTTTGTTTTGTTCTGTGGCAAATTTAATCATAATAGTAGGTACCAGAAATAGAGACACCAGAAAGAATTCTAAGGGTAGTGGTAGCTGTAGCTTCAACAGCAATGCTAAGAACTCAAACTTTGTAAAACAAACAAAGTAGTGTTGTGGGTCATTTGTGTTGAGCAAACACAGAATTTTTTCAAACTTTTAGAAATGCAAGTGGAGAATTTGAAGTATAATTAGAGACAGTAGGGTTTTTGAGGCTTTTTTTTCCCCTAATGTTTACGTGGATTAAGGAATATTTATTTTTCCTGGCTAGATGGTATAATGCAAATATTTTCTGATTGTTTGAGCCCTGTAGTTATTTTGTCTGGCGCAAAATCTTTTCATCTTATTACAGCATCAGCAGTTGTACCTGCTTCCTCTTCAGCTGGAGAATTGAGAACTGGAGAGGAAGTATTAGAGAGTGAGTGAGCATCAGCCTGGGGCTTAGGATTCCGTTTATCCTATTGCAGAACATAGGCCCTCAGAAATTCTGTGAAGTGCACCCCAAAGACATGGTTTTGCTTTAAACTGTGATGACACTATAATTGATCAAATATATTCTTTTTAGGAATCATAAATTCTTATTGGAGTTTGAGGAGATGTCATGTTCATTTGTCAACATGTCACTCCAGGGACACAGGTGCAGTGAATTTATGGGTAAGTGCCTCATGTTTCTCCCAAGCCACATAAATATAAAACAAAATTGATTGAAAAACTGTGGCTTTGGATTACTTCTCAGATGGAGAGCAATTCAGATCTTGCTGTAGATGGCATTTCCCTGCGATTCTCAGGTCTCCTGTAGCATAGGTGAAGATCAGGAGCAAGGGGGCAGCCGAGAAGGTTTGGAGACCAGCAGATGTCTGCTCAGGAGAGAATACAACAGCAGTTCTTCTCTGATCAGGAGCAAGAGGACAGCCGAGAAGGTTTGGAGACCGGCAGATGTCTTCTCAGGAAAGAGTACTACAGCAGTTCTTCTCTGGCAGAGAGAATATCCCACATTTTAGTCAAGTACATGATTAACTTTGACATTTGGAAATAGAACTTCATACAAAAATAAGCATGGTAGTTTTGCATGTTTAATTAAGATGTTTAGTTCTTGTCAAGGCTGATATTCCCCCCTCCCCTTGTGAAGGGCAATATATTCTCAACTTCTGAAATTTCAGAAACCTGTACTTAACCTTTAATCGTCATTCCATTTACATGGAAATCTGATTAACAACTTTTAAAGTTCATGAGCTCCTGGTAAATGCAATTAAGACCTTTTTGGGGTTTGTTATTAAGAGCTGGCATTTATAGAAGACTAGGATCTGGCTACTGTTGCTGTCTTCTCTATAGCAGGATGTCTTAAGCAATTAGCAGAGAACATGAGGTACATGAATTGTACTGTATTGCTTTGGCGTTAACATGGTTTATATTTAAATAGTTTGCTATCTTTTCCTTCTTTCTGACTTGCTTTCTAGTATGAGTGTATTACAAAGTGGGAGATCGGTGCCAAGGCTAATTACGTGGAGGTGTGGTGCTCTGCAGAAGTATAAATGTTAGCCCAGCCCCTCCTCCATGTGGTATTCTCAACTTGTATTTACAAACATACAGTCTCATAGTGTGTAGGATCACTTTCATCATCCTCCTTCATGCAATTTATACTATTTCACCACTGGACAAATTATTGGAAAAGTAATTCAGGTATATATCTATTTTAAAGCTCAAGTATTTCAGATATTGCCCTTGAGTTATAGGTTCAGGAGGAAAGATGGTTGGTACAGGCACATGTACTATAATTTATAGACTGAGGTATGTGGTGATGCATACAGGTTGGGAGGCAAGTCACTCAAAGTGGAAAGGGTTATATTGGTTCCTATGCTGTCTATGAAGTACAGTTTGTTTTTACTCCACTTAGTAACAGAATTAGGGTGTCTTTGATGAATGCATGCAATTAATAAGGTACTTTATGTATGGGTGGGCACTGCTTTTTTTTTAGTATTTAGAGATTATAGGTAAAATGAGTCCAGATATGAAAAGAGGCAAATTAAAAATATATTTCTGTAACTACTGTTAAAGAATACTCGAACCTTTATATATTTTTGTACTGTGGAATTTTTATGAAGTATTTGAATGAAATAAAGTTAGATGAAAAAACATCTAAAATAATTAAATTTTTACATTAGAATTATCAGTTCTCCATTTTGGGATCCTAGAGTTTCTATATACTATAAACTAATTTAAACTATCAATGTAGCTCATTTGATTAACCTTTTAATTTATCATCAACTTTATTTGTAGCAGATAAATAAAATAATTTTGTGTTTTGAATAAATGCACAACTTCAGTAGAAATAGCATACAATTATAATATACCTATTACAGATCTAAAATTTTATTTTTGAGGTAGAATTTTTCTAGAAAAAGCAAGCATATATGAAGTCCAGAAATGAGTGATTTCTTTTGGGTGTAAGTTATAATTTAGAAAGGGTATTTGAGCTTTATGTGAGAAATTCTGGTAATACAGGGTTTTAGGCAAAGTGCCTTCTCATCAAGTTATATAAGGAGGTTAAGTGATGAATAAAAGTTCAATATCCAGGTGTTTATGGTTAAATGCCAGGTCTGGAAAAACATCTGTGGTGGTTGCTGGCAATCCTGGAAGAACTTAAAGGTACAGTAAAGAGTTTATGCACAGAGTGGGACCTGACTGGTTCTTACAGGAACAGAAGGATATAGGCACCTGTAAGACCATTTTAGTGGGACAATAAGCATATATATATTCAGAGCAGGGGACTTAGGAACGTGATTCTGGATGAGCCAATTGTGGTTTTCTTTGTGGACTCCTTAAAGAAGGGAGTCTCTTTATCTCGTTATCCAGGTGCTATATCCTTAGTGCTTTAAACTTCATTACCAGTGTTCCTCTCAAACCCCAATAGGACAGTACTTAACATAGTTCCTAGCATTCTGTAGATACAAAAATAAATGTTAATTGAATCTATGCCTGTGCCTGTTATTTTTGAGATCTCATTTTGAATGAATTATAAGCAATTTTTAATGTGTGTCAATAGTCACATGTTACAGATAACCAATATGAAAGAGTCTTTAGTAACTAAACTGCTAATTGAAAATGCCGGGTCTTGGGCACTTAATTGAATAAACTGTCTCCAGAGAGCATTTTGGCTTTTTTCCAAGATGCATTAACTCTTTGGGGTCATTAGGGTAGCACTTATCGCATTGGAGCAGAAATTTAATAAATGGTACTCCCATGATGTGAGTAAATTAATGTACCTGAGAAAGCCTGAAGTTTCACCATGGGTGCTGTAGCTGTACCCTGGGGAGCTCATCTGTGAATGTGGAACATCAGTGAGGAGCTGCCCTTTAGATCATACTTTCAATTTAGGTAACCTACTAGCAAGCAGCTACATGCTTGTGATGCCATGTTAGGTATCAGTTACAAAGAAAAACTTTGGCTTGAACTCAGAGGGAAGGCTAAGAAAGCCCATAAAAACAAAACGAAACAAAACAAACAAAACGTAAAAGAAAGAAGACAGGCCGCTGCAGGACACAGCTGCTGTGTAGGTTTTAACTGGAGTGAGACAGTTGGGTCCATAGGGAAGCTAGACAGTAATCTCCTGGAAGGCAGGAATCACTGTACAATCCTTTTATTGAGATTTATTATTTCAATGTATACAGCTACACAATGTAGATACATACACATAAAATATGAATAAGTGTGTACATATATGGCTGAACTATGAGCTAGATAAACAAAAAGCTTTTTAAAAATACAATTTTCTTGAATATTTCATTTCCTCACCATATGAATATGAAATACTTATTTCTACCACCATCCTAATGTTAGGAAAAAGGCTGGGTATCCTCTTTTGGAATTATCTTCCATTTGACTGTGAACTTATTGATGACTAATACTAATCTTACATATTCACCAAGGTGCTATGCACTTACATTTAATAGCAAGATAAATACAGTTAGTTGTTGTCGTAAGATCAAATGAAGTTAAGTAAAAAGATCACTGCACAAAGAACGCTGAAAAGAAGATGGAGATAATACCACCTCAAGAAGCCGAAATGTCAAAGCCTTTTTTCTTCACACATAGAAAGGCATTCTCCTTGTATGTGGAGTCATATTAATTTTAAGCCTAAAAATTCCATATTTACTTTTAGACAACTGTGCATACATAACTACAAACTTCCCATAGGCAATACACTAAATAAATAAGATTAAATGATGAGTGAGGAGTCATTCAGTATATTACCAATGTTTCAGCAATTTTTAAATATCAGAATTTTACTGCTGCCTTTACATCATGGGATTCCTAACCAACACTGTAGCAACTGCTGATAGTACAGTAGCAGAATTGCCAACCTTAATTTCAATATATATATATATATATATATATATATATATATATTATATTTTATATATTTTTTCCTGTCCTGGATCTCACTCTGTAGACCAGGCTGGCCTTGAACTCACAGAGATCTGCTTGCCTCTGCCTCCTGTGTGCTGGAATTAAAGGCGTGCCCAGCTTAAATTCTATATTCTTTACAACTGTGTGTATCTTTGCTTTGTGGAGGGAGCCACTCAGCATTCCAGGGCTTTAAAAAATATAGAGAGTCATGGTATCATTTGAAGATATATAGATTTCAATGTTCTTTCCAACTGTGTCTTTGTGTTTGTTCTCTTCAGTTTGACACATTAAAGCCTTATAAGTTAAATGCAAAATACCCATAAACTTCCACTTTGCTTTTGAATTCTAGATCAATAAAAAGTTATTATTGCTATTTAAAAGTACAAAGGATATTAGTACCTGAAGTAAGAAGGGGTCTGGAACCTGAGGAATTGTGGGATTATCTTGTATTGATTTTGTTGGATGGATGCATTTTATGTTAAATGTAATGATCTTTGTTCCAGATCTTATATGTTCTGATCTCATATGGCTTTGATAAAATAGAAATTTGGATTTATGGGTATGAACTTTAAGTATGTATGTGCAATTTAGAATAAACAATTCATTGCCTACCAAGATACAGAATCATCAGGAAATTCTATAATTTTATTATTTCATTTTAATTTTTGATGCTTGGGATTGGACACATTCTGCCAATGAGCTGTATTCCATGCTACTAGTTACGTTTTACTTTCCAGGCATCTGCTGGGATTAAAAGTTAGATATTCTTTTTTGAGATATTTAAAAATGTACCTTTCCTGATTTTGTGATCAAAAGAAAATGTTATTTGGTTTAAATCAGTCTGGTTTCTAGCTAGTTCACATACACAATATGTGTATCTATATCTATATCTACATACACATATATACATACAATAAATGGGATTGGAAACACAGTAAAACACAATGGAGCAAACTAATGCCACAGCCATTTAGCCTGTGGTTCAGATCATGCCTGTTCCTTTTGGATTTTACTTGTCTTATAGATTTGTGTATTGAGGACTGCTTTGTACACTGTGGATGCTTCTTACTTTTCAGCTCATGTATAGCAGCCTATGTATTACTATTTTTTTATACCTAAATTCAATGTATAAATAGTGCTGTTTGTTGCATGAGTCTATAGTAGAAATAAAGAAATATAATGCTTTAAGAGCCATATAAATTAAGGGCTAACAATATTAAGGAATTTTTGGTGGCTACTTACTTAACAATGTGGAACATGGTGCTTTTGGGATTCAGAAAAGGGATTAGCTGACTGAGAGTCTCCTGAAAAGGAGTTGCCAAAGAGAATACATTGGCACTACTCTCGGAAGTATTTGTTGATTAGAGCCAGGGTGATCTAGACTAGGATTCCAGAAACAGTAAGGCACGTATATATCCAGGGAAGAATTGAAGTAGGTAGACATGACTGGAAGTGAAATAAGTAGACTGGGGGAATAAAGTACAATTCAAAGGAAATGTATTTTGAAGCCAGATTGTTGGATGATCTGTCAGTTATGTTTGGCAGTACTGGAATGGTAAGAGAAGGAGAGAATTGATGAACTAAGCTGTCAGAGGAGACAGGAATGGGTAAACAAATAAAGAGATAAGACAGACTCATTAATAGATGAAAGCATGTGAGAGTGTATCAAAAGACAGTTCAAGGTGCAGGAACTGCATTTTAGATGTATCAGTTGGGGCTGGGCATCACACAATCAATCTCTTGTTCTCTACATTTGGATCAGTTATGGCTTTCTGTAATGATCCCCATTTGTTGCAAAGAGAAATTTCTGTGATGAGAGATGAGAACTACACTTTTTAGTGGGAAAAAAGGATAAGTATTCAGAATGTAGTTAGGGATTATGCTGCTTTAGTAAATAGTGGTTGTAGGTTCTCCTTTGAGATTCGTGATTTTACTAGCCCTGGGTAGTTGGGTAGGTCTAATTATCAGCTCTATAATCACACTCGTGTGTGTGCACACACACATACTATGCATATACATATACATACACACATATACACACAGCTAACATAATATTGATTGAACAGGTTGTATTTGAAGATTCAGGAATATATATCATTATATAATATTCAAATTCATATAGAGAACATGGGGGTGCCTAGGAAATGTTAGAGGGAGGAAAGGGAAGGTGAAAATTATTTAATTATATTATAATTAAAAATTATTAAAGCAGTCCGGCATTTAAACCCAGAGACAGGTGATAAAAAAGTCTGTAAAAATAAAAAGGCAGCAGAAGGAATAGCTATTTGTATCTGAAAATGATTTAAGTTTTGGCAAAGTTGTTTCTTCCAGTGAAATATGACTGTACTAAGTAATGTCAAGCATACACTCATACACATGAGAATATAATTTGTGAGAGACATCAGCAGTAAACCATATCATGGCAAAGGAAACAACAGATGTGAAGGCTACTTTTAAAACTTTGGAACTTGAAGACAAAAACGAATTAAAGATTATAGATAGCACATAATGACTGGAGGTAAATTTTGTTGAGAAGATGGAAGTAGGATCTGTTTGTAGATAGAGATAAAGTGGTGGAGAGAAATAGCCCAACGAACAGTGCTGCAAGGCTATAATTCAGGGGTGCTACTGATGTGGAGAAAAAGAACACTGATCTTAAGATACCTGGGTTTGGGGAATGCCTGTTAGTTATGCCTCCTTGGTCAGTGATTTATCGTTCAGGCCAGTTATTGAATACTGGGACATTAAGTGCCTTACAAGAATTACTTGGTTTAGTGTAACTTTGTTTTAGCAGGAGACATTCTCTGTTTTATTGGTATTAAGGCCAAAGCTTGATTGACATAGTAAGTTGGTAACAAACCTTTCTATGCTGTATGACTTTTAAATAATTTTTGAGTTTTCTAGCTTTCTTTTGATCACAGATAGCTGAATATCTTACTAGCAGCTATCACAATCTACAGCTTGATCAAGTTCCTCAGTTGAGCTCTCCATAGAGACTCAACTCAGTGTCTTCCTGATACCAAATAGTTCAGTGATCTTTATCAGAGGTGATATTTGTTGCTATATTATTTCATGGACCTACTGGATAATACGCCAATGGTCACATAAGTACAGCATTTTCCCATCCTGTTAGAATATTTTATGGTTTTTCTGTACCATTTTTATTATACAGAAGCTATTGCTACCTGTAGGACTGTTCTTAAAAAGAGTTTGATTGTGCAGCACTGCTGAGCATCCTAGTCATGAATGCAGGATTTAAAGTTACTCAATCCAGGTTGAAATTGGTCCCTTTGCAATTTTAAGACCTATCACTAGTTCCACTTCTTCAAGTACAAAATAGAAATTCAGACTTCATAGATTTGAGACTCAAAAGAATGCTAATATTTAAAAAATTTCAGATGTTCAAGTATTGAGTAGTGTGTGTGTGTGTGTGTGTGTGTGTGTGTGTGTGTGTGTGTGTGTGTGTTTGTGGAAGAAGCTTCATCATCTTCAAACTTACTAAGTAATGCTCATTTGACTTCAGAAATGCTTTTTCGATGATGATATTTAAAATAGAGTTTAATGTTCAGTGAGTGAGTAAATAGTTAGATGAGGCCTTGAGTCTCTGAAAAACAATTCCTTGACTCATGGGTGGTTTTTCTAAGATAAAAATGAGTTTAACTGCTTTATCTTTATTAGGTATTCTTAGGAACTATTGTGCTTTCTGTTCCAAGTTTTTATTTTTTTAATGAATGTGTTTACATTGTGGCTCTATGGTGAATTTTATAAGGCATACCTGTTGGAAGTAGTTGATCACAAAAACAGTTGCTCTTTTCCTCTTTTTAAGGTGAATAGCAGTTATAGTAAGTCTTTGCAGGTTGGGAGCATCTCACTTCTTAGCCCCACTTCCTAGACATTTCTTGATAGGTTTGCTGGCATGCTTATCTACAGTGCTGGCAGAATGAAGGGTCACAGCGTGGACTCTGGCATTAGTCCACCAGGGACTACTTTGCAACTCCGGAACCTCTCTGAACCCCACAACCTAATACATCTAAATAGATTAGTACCTTGCCTAGAGCACAGTAAGCCCTCACTAAATATTAGGCCATTGCTGCTAATGCTGCTGTTCTTTGGAATAATGAGGATTAAATGCTGAGTAAAGAAGAATTTTTACTAATTCACTCAGCATGCTACTTGGCATGTTCCAATGCTCACAACCTCCTGTTCCTTGTGAATTACTAACAAGTATATGATTTTATAGCTGTAATAGAGCTTTCCTTATATCTCTGACTAGGAGAATGAATATCTAGGTTAATATATTCTGGAAGTCTGGGATGAGGCTTTAGAATTGTATTTGTACATTAGCACATGTGTAAATTCAACTGCTCATCTAATTGTACAGATGCTGTTGACTGAGTACTTGGATATGAAAAACACACGTACTGCATCAGAACCATCAGCTCAACTAAGCTATGCCAGCACTGGACGGGAGTTCGCAGCCTTTTTTGCCAAGAAGAAACCACAAAGGCCAAAGAATTCTCTTTTCAAGTAAGTATACCAGTATCAGAGAGACAGCAAGCTGTGGAGAGTCAGCTCTGAGCAGGAGGGTTTCTATGTCATCCACAGCCACACACTTCCTAGCTGAAGCTGCTTTGAAGCAGTTTGTAGTAAGGGAGCATATCCTGTTTTGTTTTCTGTTGCCTTCTGTGCGGTGGAGTGGCTGTTTCAGAATGACTGTTGGACTATCTATAACTGAGTACATTTTTCAAGCTTGGCTCTGGAGAGTTTTATACAAGATTAAGGAAAGTGAAACTTCCCAGGTGTTTCTGAAGAATTTTATAGGAAATGAAATATGTCATCCTTGAAAAAGCCCCAAGTGCCAAGAATTAACCTTTGTTAATAAAGTTATGCACTATTGGGCTTTATGTGGTTAGATCCTTAATAATGGGGCAATCCAAAAGGTTTTAATTTTTTTCTAATTACCATGTTAGTGAACTCTACAGCCATGTGCTCAGAGTATCTGTTTCTTGGCAATAGCTAATAGTTTGTAAGTTAAGACTGATGTTGATAATACTAGGTGGTGCTGATAGAATGCTTTCTATGTACAAGATTTTACACATTGATGTATCAAAATTGTTCCAATTAAGCAGTTTAATTCGGAATTAACAAAATTTTAGCAACTGTAGCAACAATATCAAACTTTATTCCTTACTTAGTGCTATAAATATTAAAGTCCTCACAGACAAAAACTGATGTATGGAGAAATTAAGTAAATTATGTAAAGTAACAGCTAACAAGTGGTAGTGAGGATACAAACAAGGAGAAGACTCTCACTCTGGAATCCAGTACCCGTCTCCAGCTGGTTGAAATTAAAAAGCCTATCACAATGTAACAAATCACAGTAGCCTGTAGAGACAATGTTTGTTTTTCCCAGAGATGCTCAAATAAGGACATTAAAAACAACACATGAACTACAGTTGCCAAGGGCCAGTTTGCTTATGGCCTGAGTTTAGCTATATCCATATTCTGTTCTCATCCCTGAATTTGAATGGTGATCTTCATAAACCATCACACAATTTTATTTGCAAAAGGGAAAAAAAAAGATTAAAGAAATAAGCACATTGTATATATTTTATTTCATACTTTTTACTTAATTTTTAAACTTTTGAAATTTGCTTAATCTTTCAACTTGATTATAAATTATAACTTCAAAAGCCATAAAACATATATGCATGTATACATATGTGTATGTATGTATATATTATGTATGTATACATCCTTCCTCCCTATGCTTAAGTCATTTCAGTGCCCTTTTCTCTCTTCAGCCTTGTACTCCTGTTTTGGAAGCATATAACTTTTCTTTTCTTATGCCACTCAATCTGTTTCTTTCTCTTTCTCCTTCCTCCCTAGCCCTTCTTTCTTTGAAAGCTCCATTTACCCTTTGATCTATATACTTTCTCTTTTTGTGATGAACACTAAGACCAAAAAGAAGATTTGGGAGAAGAGGGCTTATTTGGCTTCAACTTCCACATGAGTACATTATTGAAAAGATAGGGCAGAGACTGAAGCAGGAACTATGGAAGAACAGGATAACACTGCTTACTGATTTGGTCTCTCCCGGTGAGTTTCTCAGCCATCTTTTTAATACAGTGTAGGCCTACTTGGCTAGGCATGGCAATGCCCATAGTGGGCTGGGCCCTCCTAAACCAATTAGCACTCAAGAAAATGCTCCACAGGCCCATCTGATCAAGGCTCTTCTCCATTACCATTCTCTTTCTCCAGGTTGGTGTCTTGTTGACAATAAACACTAATCAGTACACCCTTCTAAGCTCATTGCAGAAAGCAGGCTTTGGGGTTCTAACAGGTCATACTCTCAGTCATAACCATTTCAGCCTCAGACCGTACAAACACATTCAGTCATTTAGCATTGGCTATATTGTGGTATAGTGGTGGGGGTGGGGGGAAGGGAAACCCCTAATTGTTAGACATGAAAAAAACTTAATTAATTGTTATGCATTTAATATTATTGGTCAGTAATAAAACTCATCCTTGTCCTAGAAATGGACAGTTATACAGATCTGCTTACTTTTAACATGGTTCCACTGTTAATTAGCCATGCAGGCCTGAGTAGATCTCATGTCTGAGCATGCCTCAGTGCCTTTGGCTATAAAATGAGGAGGTGAGACTGAAGAGTCTCTCATGCCTCTTTTAGTATAAAATTATCTCAATCTGTGACTTGTTGCAAGTGAATAGCAAGTCTGTCAAGTCATAAAGGACTCAGATTGTGGAGAGCTGTAATCTGTTTCTATCGGATCTGTGAAGGACTTTATTACCCTCCTTAATTGCCCTTAGCCAAGGTTAATTGTGTGTAAGTTCTCTCTTATTGTACAATGTGTGCTTCTTTAGTATTTGCTGGAGAGTTTGTTTTTTCCTTTGCCATTTCTGATCAATAGCTGTCAGCATGCTTTTCGGAGGTCAGTGGCTTCTTTTCTGTACTTGACTGGCAGGTGGCACTTTTTAAGTACTGCACACTTTGCCTTCCTTCCGGCTCTTTGTGCCTCTTAGTTCCTGGTAGGGTGCAGAGAGTAGATCAAGTAACTGAAGTATTTCCTTCACAGGCTGATACTCGTCTTGGTATTCATCTTCCTTGTCAAGGACTGGATAAAAGAGACATGATTAAGAAAATGATGCTCCTTTTTTGTTGCTAGTTACTGATCCCATGGACTCTGTTACTCTCTCCCTATGTTGTTGCCCTTCAGTGGCAAAACTCTTAGAAGGATTTCTTTTTTGTCAGCTTCTTATCCTGTTTTTGAAAGTCTCAGATTTAAAATGGAATCTGCTATTCATCAAAAGATTTGCTATTTGATAGAGTCATAATTTTACTTGGTTTTATTCTTACCTGTAAGCTATTCTTTATGACTAATTTGTTTTGTGTTCCTTGTTTTAGCTTTTAGAGACCCATTCTTTACCACAAGTCTGTTTCCTATGTTGCTGACCTTAGTAAACAATTCCTGGAGAATATTTTATATGGTGCTATGTCACAGGACAAAAACTAGAAGCCATTTGGAAACAGTGTTTTTAGAATATTTAGAAAGAGACCGATGATGTCTTGCTTTTTTGATGTCACTGTTCATTTGTAGAAGCTCCTATCCCCTTGTCTGTTAACTCAACGATTTAGGAAGAGAACTGCTCTGAAGAGCCAATATATCTGCTGAGGCAGCCAGTAGTCAACGATGGGTTTTGATTTGGGTAATATCATAATTAGAAGACTTTACAGAGTACACTTGTTGCTGTATATCTAGGCATCCTGGCAGAGGATGACGATGACAACAACGACAGTAGTGATGATCTGAAGGTAAAAGGAAGTGGAAGTGGATCACGATTATTCTTTGTGACATGCGCAATGAGGACAAGGTTCAAATACTACTGTAGAGGACAGTAGCAGGACTATTGTAAATAAACCAAGATTTGAGCAGCTGTCCCTGGCTTTATTATGGTATAGCCAAAAAAGCCATAATTATAATTGTTATATACCAGGATATGTTATACATACCAGAATACAACAGAGTAGAATATTTTTGGGAATACTTAGTTAGATGCCATTTTGTGGCTTAACCATGTGGTACTGTGTATTGCATTGTAGGTTCGAATCATCCTCCCATGCTATCAGCATGAGCGCCTATCTGCGAGAACAGAGAAGGGAACTCTATAGTCGGAGTGGAGAACTTCAAGGTAGGCAATTGGACTTCTCTAGAAAAATCAGTTTTCTGGAGGGCAGTCTGCAATGTGTATAACATATGAGTTTGTGTTCAACATTCGCAAAGTTCTTCTAAGATAAATTTTAATGAATTGGTAATCCTTTTCCAATGTCATTCCACAACATCTGATATGGGGCTTCTAAAACTAGTACTGTCCCTACAAAGAATGCATTGCTGTTGAGGTAGGAATTCTAAGCAGAGGAGATGAGGCCAGCTTGAGTCCAGTTATAGTTCAGTAGGATGCTAGTCATTTATGGTGGCCACTGGGGTTTCTATTTGCTTATTGTTTTTGAAGCCTTCTGGAGTATGGCAGGTAGAAAGGGGAAGCTCAGCCTCTGTCAGGTAAAGAGCCCATGGATGCTTCTGGATAGTGTGGTTTAAGCATTGTAAATTGATAATAAGCCATTTAACACCCATTTGTGGTTACTGAAGAGTTTTATTTTGGAGAGGAAAATACTTTGAAAATAAATTATAATATAAATAAAATAAAAACTGAGGTGATGACATTTCCTTTAGTGACAAAAATAGATACTATCTTAGGTTTTTGTTAGGGTTTCTGTTGCTGTGAAGAGACACCATGGCCACAGTAACTCTTATAAAGGAAAACATTTATTTGGGGCTGGCTTGCAGGTTCAGAGACTTAGTCCATTATCGTCATTGTTGGAAGCATGGAAGTGCACAGGCAGACATGATGCTGGAGAAGGAACTGAGAGTTCTACATCTGGATCAGCAGTCAGCCAGGAGAGAGAGAGAGAGAGAGAGAGAGAGAGAGAGAGAGAGGAGAGAGAGACAGACACTGGGCTTGACTTGAGCATCTGAAATCCCAAAACCCACCCTCAGTGACACACACCTACTTCAACAAGCCACACCTCCTAATCTCTGTCAGATAGCACCACTCCCTAATGACCAAGCATCTATACTGAACATGTATATGGCTGTATTGTCATGGCCTAAATGCTACAGTAGGACAGCTATTTCTATAGCATTTGTATTATATTAGGCATTATAAAATAAAGATAATTTTTTAAATTTATTTATTATGTTTACAGTGTTCTGTTTGCATGTATTCCTGCATGCTAGAAGAGGGCACCAGAACTCATTACAGATGGTTGTGAGCCACTATGTGGTTGCTGGGAATTGAACTCAGGACCTCTGGAAGAACAGTCAGTGCTCTTAACCTCTGAGCCATCTCTCCAGCCCAAATAAAGATAATTTAAAGTAGCAATAGTGGATGTTTGTAAGTCATGTGTATAGAACCTATATCATTTTATATAAGACATTTGAACGTCTCTTGGTATTGTTATCTATGGGGATGACCATACATATACCCTAAACAAACACCTCAACAATAGTATGGGAATATATGTACTAACAACTAGGCAGATTACATGAATAGAATTGCTAGAGGAGTTAAGAGAATAGAATGATTACTTTAGAACTCTGGACTTTAAGAGAGATGGATATGAAGACTTTTACAGTCTTCGATGCACTGAACTACTTTGATTATTCTGCTGTGACTAGCTTACACAGTTACTTAGTTGACCAGACTCATCATAGGTCTTCCTTAGAACACTATGTAGTAACCAGTCAGCCTTTCTGGGTTTTAAGACTGTTGCCTAGTCATCCCATCTCCACTTCCATTACTAACCTGCTAACTTGTAAGCTTTTTCCAAAACCTTGCTGTGCTCTCTCATATCTCATACAATAATTGCTCCAAGAGCATACTAACCAGAAGTAAAAGTCTAGGAATATGTTCTATGTATTAGGATGAGATTTGCATAGTGACATTTATTTAATTACTCTTAAGGTGTTATGCATCTTGATGTGCTTCTTGGAGGAATTAGAGGGTACATAGGACTGAGAACAATAGCAGAAGTGACCCCTCTGTCATGCAGGGAGTGGAGGACAATGCTCACCCCAGCTCTGGAATGTAACTGCTTTTCAGGAAAAAGGGGAAACACTACTAAGTGTGGAGTGATGTGACAGTAATAGTACACATGGGTTTGTAGGAGTTGGGTTCCTATGTAAGCTGCCCCTTTGGGATGCAGTAGGTTATGAGGGCTAGTGTAACATTCTTCCTACTGACCTATGTTTTGTTGTGTTTCCTTAATAGTTTAAATTTGCCCCCATCATTTTTTTGCATCTACCTTACATTAAACTCTTTTAACAATAACAAGTCCCCCTCCAAAGTTAATTCCCAATCATTTCATTTTTAAAAAAAATAAATATTTCAAAGGGCAGTTTTAAGGTCACTCCAAAATTGAGTAGAAATTATAGAGCATGTGTAGGATCTCTGTCCTCAGCAGTCTCCTCTGCTAACACCATCCCTGGATCATAGCAGTAATGAATGGGACAGCAGTGCACCTATCTGTCACTCAGGTTCAAATATTATTAGTCAATATTAGTATGATCAGTGACTAGTGCCATGTGCTATTTCTTAGACAGTAAGAATAGGAAGACTTCTATGTTGTAGCCTTGTGGAGTGATTCCTCAGTCGCCCTCTGTGGTCCATGATCTCTTGAGAAGCAGAATATCAGGCAATCCAGAGTAGCTAGCTAGTCCTGGGCCTAGATGCCTATATCCAAAATTTAGCTCTCCACCACCTGTTTGCTTTTGTTTTTTCTTGATGGTGATAGAAATAATACCTGCTCTGTGAAGAGGTTGGGAAAATTTGGCTTTAATCAGTTCTCTCTCTCTCTCTCTCTCTCTCTCTCTCTCTCTCTCTCTCTCTCTCTCTCACACACACACACACACACACACACACACACACACACACTCACACACACACACACACACACACACACACACACACACACAGAGCTTCTGTTTTTTCTGTGTCATCTTTTGTAGGCTAAGTCTGACTTGACTTCTGAGTTAACCTTTGTTCTCACTCATTCATTCTAGTGAGCTTCCTTGCCTTCCGCTCCACTCCCCAGTCTTCTTCAGACTCCTGGGTTGTGACCCTGCTGTTTGGTGCTTCACTGCCACATCTTTCTTTCATGTTCTCTTTGTGAGTGCTTCCCATAGTACAGCATGTACCAGTGCTTACCTGCCAGAGTTTATGACAACGCTGTAAGCTCCATGAGTGGCATGCCATTTATTTCTGGTGCTTCTTACAACACTTGTTAGGGCAGATGTACCCTAAACACTGGCTGGCTGTGACAAATGAATGAGGCCAGGTAAAGTGTGATAGAGAGATCACCTTGGTGGGAGGAAGTACCCTAACAGGAGGTGTGGCCATTGACAGTCTTCAGCTCTCAGGGATGTTTATATGCCTTTTTAAGTTTAAGGAGGAGGGACCCTGCATGAGTTTTTCTTCTCTGTGGTTACCTTACACATAAGCTTTATTAAGTAGAAAAGTTGCTCTTCAGCTGCCAGACCCACGAGGAAACTGCTGTATATAAGTAGGAGGAAAAAGAAATAAGTAAGTTACAAGATAGGAAATGGAAGAATCACTGTAATCTAACTTTCTCATCCTTTAAAATGTTCAATGAAATAGGGACTTTCTAGCAGAAGTCTGTTGTACTAAGTGTGTTCAGCATGATTTTAGGAATATCTTTGACTTGAGAGAGAAAAGGTTAGCAAATGTATCATGTTCATGATAGCCATTAAAAAGTACTGTTGTGTAAAAAGTACTGTCACCTTATGTGCTTGGTAAGGACATGGATCAACTGACTAGCTCTTGTAAAGGTTTGATGATGTTTGGTTCCAGAACAGAAGTTTCTCTGATGTGTGCTTTTAATATTTCAGTAAGAAAAAAAGAAATCACACCTATTCTATCTAAGAATGCCTGTTTCTATTCAGTTATTCACTAATATGACTGTTCCAAGGACCACAGCTCACCCTTGAAAAAGCTTAATTGAATAGTTCAGCCAAATCATAAGAGACTAAGATTTCTGTCTCTTTGTTAAAGCCACATAGCTTCAGGCTTTTCCTCCCAGTGGTTTGTTGGTTCATGAGGTCAGCTTCCCTCTGTTGCAGGGGAGCAGCAACGAAATCACCATAATGACCATCAAAGTGACATTTAAAAGCTCAAGTTTTATAAAGTTAAGTTCTTGCCAACATGTTTGATTTATCATGCAATTAAAAATGCTACTCAGACTAACAGTGCACTAGGGGGAAAATGAATTTAAAAATGAGATTTCTTTGGTACTATCAGCCCATCTCAATTGGCTCTTACTGTTAAGGTACAGATGGTTCATTATATAGCCTGCCGTTGGCAGTCGGGACTGAAGAGGTGGGGGTGCTACTTCAAAGTGTGTGAGATAACAGGTGGAATCTACTTGTGTATGTGTCTGCGTTAATCATTGGTTTCCTGTTGTTCTGAGCCTCTCTACTGCTTCGTTGTACTGCTTAGACAGCATTGTTGTAGGGAAAGATGGATCTTAGTTTTAATGAATGTTTAGCTGGAACATAGCTTTTTAAAAATGTGTTAATGTGCAGAATACTATAATTGGTGAACACATTACCTTGTGAGTGTTGAGAAAATCAAAATACTGCTACTCATGAGCAAATAGCTTGCTTTAATCACTTCAACTGGGTCTCATTTTCTGACATAACAAGTAACAGCTCTCTCAAATTCTGGTCACTAATGCAGGTGCTAGAACTATTAAGTTAGAAGTTTATATTGTGGGAAAATTAGAATAATATCACTTTAAATTAAAGTAGTGCTTGAAGTGTTAACACTAAGGGAGGGTTGATTCTGCCTCACAATTCTTAGACTCTCCACTCTAGTCCATTGAGATGATGCTCCTTCAGGTCACAGTGACTTGCATCATGGCAGACTCCTGTGTTCGTTCTTCTGCTTTTGTCCCACTTTCTCGTTCAAATTCTCTTTGCTGTTTTGACTCCTCATGCTTTTGTGAGGATTCTCAAGAACTTGTTTTTTCAGTGTTTGGTCCTGGGATTTCTTCTTTGCTCACTCTGTAACTCTCCTGAATTTTTATCAGTCCAGTCAAGGCTCGGCCTAGTGCCTAGGAATAGTAGACCGCTATATCTGTGTCTCCTGTCCATTGCATTCCAGTTCCCTGATCTCCAGCCTCCTGCCCCTCATCGTATCACTATTGAGCACAACATTAAAGAATTTCTGTCCTGACACTCTTCTTCGGCATGTCTTGTTTACTTTTAACTTGTTAGTCTATACCATCTTCCACCCAGACCTGAAATCTCACCATTTATTGTTGCACTGCAAGGCCTAGGATAAAGCTTGGATTAAATTAGGCTCTTTAAAATATAGGATGAGAACTTGTGATATGGAACACGTATTTGCCATACACACGCATACACAATTGTGTGTGTGTGTGTGTGTGTGTGTGTGTGTGTGTGTGTGTGCATGCACGCACGCGTGTGTACTTTTTTTATTTTCTGCCTACAGATATGTATACATTATAGTGAAGAAAGTCTTTATCTTTATTTCCTTGCTGGTGGGCATACGTTATAACCTATTTGAGAAATTTTAGTAAAAGGTTTAATAAACCATATTCAGAATCCTGTGATTTATCTTCCCTTAGTTTTCAAGATAATGAATGGGTAGAGTTTTATGGCCATTGATTCAAGTAGAAATATATGCTGTTTTGATTAGTTTCCTTTTTGTCTAAGGGCTACTTAGCTTCCTGTTTGTGCTCAGTGATCTTACCTTTGGAGTGCCAGCTTTATTCCTGTCAATTTAATGAGTGGCGTTTCTTTAGTTGTGACATTATAAGACTCTGCAAAGCTTCCACTGCTTTAGAATTGGCTTTCCTAAGAGGCTTTGCTCTACATAGTAAATATGGAAGTACTAGTATCAGGGACAACTGAGCTCTTTGGCTGACCTGAACTTCCTGATTATTATTATTATTATTATTATTATTATTATTATTATTATTTTATCTCTGAGGGGTTGTTGATGACTGAAGTTGTGAATGCTTAATGACCTTGTATATAATTAATGTATTTGTGGTTGCCTTGCCTTCAGTTAAGACAACATTTGACATCCATTAACCATGAGGTGATTATCCTCTTTAGAGAAGGATTTTTAACAGCAGTCTCTGAAGCTGCAAGCTGCTCTATAGTGGAGCATTTTGCAAGATATCATTTATGTGCACGTTTTCAGGGACATTTTGAATGGAGTAAGGTATGGTATTTAGTGCAATGATTTTATATTCATACTGCACATTTGTTCTGTGTTCTTAAATACAAGAATCACTTGTAGAACTTCATATCCTGAAATTTGATTAGGGATTTCTTTGCAGTCTTTTAAATTTTACTTAATGACTTTGTTAATAACTGTAACAATATGTAGAACACATGAAAAGAAGTACTTTTTTCTTTTGAAAATTGCATATAATTATTTCAAAATAACTTTAATCTTTTATATTAACTTTTCTGTTTTAGCCTTAATATTCTGTAAAAATGGATTCCCTTTTGTATATTTATATCCTTGCTTTTAAAAAGAGTGATTTTAACTTACTTATTATGGTAAGATTTGTCGAATAATGAACTTTTAATAGAATTTTTATAAATGCTAATTTCTTCATATGTTTCTAAGAAGTAATAAATACACTTTCCTCCTGTTATGAATAGACTTAATGCACTATGTGAAATCATTTAGGAAATACAAACATTTTATTTTGAATTTTTTATTAGGTTTATCTAATGTGTTAGCCTCCATATATGATAGAGAAAATTATTTTATTTAAAAATTCTTGGCAGTTTTGAATTTAATTTCTAAAATCAATTTTTTTTGAAAGGCTCTGGGTTCCTATGGTTTCCTATTTACATGGAAGTGGGGGTGGGGGTTAGCTGAGCCATGTGAAGGAGACTGGAATTCCTGAGAAAATGAATCTAGAAGGTATAAGACAGTCATCACAAAGTGATGTCAATAACTTCACTTACTATAAGAACTTCATTCATTATGAAGAGCCTTACTAAAAATATTCCATTATATTCCTTTATTCATTGATTTATAGGAGAAGTGGAGATGTTGTTAATGTATTTGAGTTTAAAGCCATAAAAATGCATTTATACCATTCTTCAATGGCTCTTTTTTAAAAGCAATTATATAAAAAATAATAAATTCTAATATGGTCTTGCTTTATAGCTTATTTATCTATCTATCTATCTATCTATCTATCTATCTATCTATCTATTTATTTATTTATTTTAGGGGGGCAGTTTCGAGACAGGGTTTCTCTGTGTAGCTTTGCGCCTTTCCTGGGACTCACTTGGTAGCCCAGGCTGGCCTCGAACTCACAGAAATCCGCCTGCCTCTGCCTCCTGAGTGCTGGGATTAAAGGCGTGCGCCACCACCGCCCGGCATAGCTTTTTAAAAAAAGATCAAAACAACTACTTTAATCTAATTTTCTTAGGTATTATTTTCGGTGTTGAATGTGGTATATGTAGCCCACACTAGCCTTGAATTTTGGATTGTTGTGTGTCTACTGCCTGCAGGTTGGGATTATAGTGTGCACCATCTCATGCCTGCCTTTAGCTTCTTAGACTTATGTAGTTTATTTAGGGCAGTTCATACTGAGGTGAGCATTTTTAGAAAATAGAAAAGACCATAACCATTATGGCAGATAGTGACCACAGTATTTACTAGAAATTCACGAGAATGGTCAATAGCAAGCTTATGGTTGTCTAATAGGAGACAACTCATAGGACCATTTTATATTTTCAAAATAAAGTTTATATAAGGGAGAAATTACCTTATGAAGTAACCTATTAACAAAATTCAAAAGAAATTGGTATTAGCATGCAGGTAGTTCAATGTCTAGAAAATGAAATAGTAGAATTTAGTCTTAGAAAGTATTTCAGAATTCACTGGCTATTTCTTTCCAGGATTGATTTTTGGTGTAGAATTCTTCTGTTGTTTAAGTCTGATTCCACAGTTCAGAATAGAAAATAAATTAAAGTTGGCATAGTTTGATAAGAAGGATTTAGGTTCCCCAGCCCACCTGCCTAGGCACTTACCCGACCTGCCCTTTCTCTTTCTTAGTCTCGGTACCTGGATGACCTTGATCAGCCTTTATACACTCTCAGAAGAAGATAAGTCTCCACACACCTAGAAATTTAATACAACAGAGAAATGACATTATAGATTGGTAAAAGACAGATGAATCAACAAAGGTGGTGAGATAATTGATTATCTATATAGAAATGGAGAAAATAAAATTGCATTTGTTCCTTGTACCATTTAAAAAATAAAAATTTTATGGATGAGAACCCAAATATGAAAAGTAAAATATATCGGGAAGATTGTTCATAGCATTATTGTTGACAGTAAAAACCTAGAAATGGCTTTCATGTTCATAAATAGGAGATGATTATATATGAAATGCAATAGAGTTATACAATAGAGTGATATGTAGTAATGAAAATGAATGAATTATTGTACATTGAATCAGTTAAAAATCAGCCACATAAGAAAACCTGTTCCCCATCTCTGTCTCTGTCTCTTTCTATCTCCATCTTTCATACAAATACAAGTATATACAGATACATAATTTCATTTGGATGATGATCAGAAGCAAGGAGAACTTGCTTTAGTAATAAAATGTGCAGAAGTTAAGCCAAGGAGGTACACAGAAGAAACTCAAAGTTCTCCACTGAAGCAAATGGAGCCTCTCTAAGAGCCATGCTGTCTTCTTTATTCTTGTTTAAAATGGTCAAATATCATGATATACTATTTTATGTTGTTGGCTATCTTTTACTCCTTTGGGGGGGGGTCCACCACCCAGTTCCCAAATAAATCACTCACCAAGGCTTATTCTTAATTATAAATGCCCAGCCTTAACTTGGATTGTTTCTTGCCAGCTTTTCTTAACTTAAATTATCCCATGTACCTTTTGCCTCTAGACTTTTCCCGTTCTCTTACTTTTGTAAATCTTACTCTTGCTCTGTGGCTTGCTGTGTAGCTGGCTGGCTGCCCCCTGAATCCCCTTTCTTCTCTGGCTTCTTCTCCTCCCAGATTTCTCCTTTTATATATTCTGCCTGCCTGCCAGCCCTGCCTTTCCTTTCTCCTGCCTTGATATTGGCCGTTCAGTTATTTATTAGACCATCTGGTGTTTTAGGCAGGCACAGTAACACAAGCATCACAGAGTGAAACAAATGCAACATAAATAAAAGTAACACACATTAAAATACTGTTCCCCAACAATTTCATATGTTGTATAGCTCATGTAAAGTACAAAAATGAGCAGTTAATTAAAAGATACCTTTTAAGACTCTAAAACAACATCATATATCTAGTTTGATGATCCCATATAGAAATCCAGACCAAATTTAGAGTTTCCTAACAGTAGGAGGGTTTTTTGTTTGTTTTTGTTTTGTTTTTTTAAAGCCTGTATCATCCCATTGAAACCTCATTTCTCCCATAAATCTGTGATCTCTTCCTGAGCTCTTAGGTAACTTAAATAGCTCACCAGACGATAGTTTGTGTTAGGTATGTGTCCTCTTGACTTACCTGTTCTTCTCATTGTTCCACCGTGTCATGGTTATTAAGCCTGAGTTGGAGTCATCAGCTAGGCTGTGTTTGTTCCTTGTGTTTTCTGTACCTGTGTATTTATTGATCCTGTACAGCTTTGTGAAATGTTTGCTTGTACCAGGCACTTCACTGGACCCCAGGATACAGTAATGAGTTCAACTAGTTTTATGTTTGATGTGCAAAAGAAAAGAAGGAGGTTGGAAGTAACAGAGACTGACATTTAACAGCCAGCATTGTTTTCCCTTGGCTCTGTTCTCATACAGTTCCTGAATTTTACATAACCATAGGGTTACATAGAATATAAGAATTTCAAACATTGCCTGCAGCCAGCCACGGGCATATGATTTATTTCTTGATAGTAGGGTGTGAGAAAAAGAATTGTGTGTTATTTCAGGTCACACATGGAAGAGAAGGAAGAGCCTCTCCTCCTCTTCCAGCCCAGTATGTGTGTGAAGACATGCTTATACTGGAATGTGGTGAGGAGCTCCTTAGATAATGCAGTTGAGACCATACTATACAGATCATAGAGCTAAAAATTAGAAAGAGCCCAGGTCTTTCATCCCTGCAGTGGTACACCACTGAGTACTTACTGGGCCAGAGCTACCATCCCACCCCAGAGAGGATACATTCTCAGTGTTAAATCTCTAGGTTTTTTTTTTTTTTTCTTTATTATTACTTCCAGTCCTACTTAGACCCTAATCAAGTTTTCATGCCAAAGAGTAATGGCAGCATTGTGACACACTGGATGGCGTTATATGTATGCATATACAAGTGCTAGAGAAGGCAGAGAGCCTGTCATCCATATGGAAGTCTTTTCAGATGGAAAAGGGACAAGCATTTCAACTGTTGGGCACAGCATGAATAACTATATGAAAGGGTGTGAGGGGTGAAGCTGTTCTCTCCTAATTTGCATTTCAGAATATGACTCAATCTTTTCTATTAATTAGGGAGCTCTGTTAGTATATAGTGATTTATATTCATTCTAATTTGTTACTTTTGGGAAACAGATGATGCAGAGGACACCAGAGTTGTTGCCACTGTTTACCCTAACATCCATGAGATCAAGAAACAATTTTGGAGAGGTGATGATAGGAAGATAAAGATCATTAGCATACGAACAATTGCTAATTGTAATCACACACTGAATTTTCTGACTGTTGTTCAAGTTTTATAGTTATACAACTTTATAAAGATCTATATAGGAAAAGTAACACTTTTATATGAAACTCTTATAGTGTCCTCTAAGATTGTGTATGGTAGATGAGGCCAGGGTGGACATACTGGGAGAGGCCATATCATAAAGGATCAGTCTAACACATTTCTAAAGCACCTTGATGTAAAAATAGAATGTTCAGTTAGGTTGTAAGTAGTGTTGGCAGCTTGATCCTATATAGAGATTTCAGAATTCTTCCTGTTCACATCTGATTTCCAGCTTGTGACTGTGGTGTGAATGAAAATATGCATCAAGTTACTTTTGGCTTCCCCACAAATTTAAACTCAAAGAGCCATATTACAGTAATATAGATAGTATGTATGAATGCTACATGAATATTGTAATAGTCATAATATAGAATGTTCATTCCTAGAATTGTGATGACATCTACTGAATTGCAGCCAGTTCATTTGCATATTCATGCCCACTTAGCTCAAATAAGTCCCTGTTTGTTTGCACATTAATGTCTGGTTTCTACATCAGTTAACTAATTTACATATCCCTGTTCAGTTGGTTAGTGATGTTCATGTGTAGTGTAGCTCTGTGCTTGAGTGGCTTCGGGAATATTATGGCTTAATGGAGGAGCACCTATTTCTCATTATACTTTTGCTGCATGGACCAATCGTTTTATGTTTTTAAACATACTCTAGATTGCTTACTTATTTGTAATATGTTACTAACAACACTTACCTGCCCATTTCTAGGGGTTGTATCAGTTACCACATTGATAGTAACAAGGTAGCATCAACATTTCTAAATTAGCTCTATTTTTGTCTCTACTCCTGGAACCCCCACTCCTCCTGTATAAGGAGGTGTAGTAGGTACCTGTGGAAGGCACACATGCATCCAGTCACAGTTCTAATGAGTGTCATAACTTCCTTCAAAGTACAAAGGAGAAGAGACTTGATATTTTTTGGGAAAGTCATAGACATTACAAAGGAAGAACTGTATTCCTAAACTGGGAAGTGAATTAACCAACTGACCAAGGGAGTTAAAGTTAAGTATAGTTAAACTGCATTATGGAGAAGATATATCTGAGTACACAGATGTGGGAGACTACCTTGTAGTTGTAGTCATTTTATTTTGGTTGAAGCAAGTGTGTGAGGAAGTTTGGACGTAGGTAAGGAAAAAGATGAGTAGATCTTAGAAGACTTGGTATAATATAAGGTTTGGATTTTCTCTTCTGGATGACAAGTCTGTGGAAGAGAGTAATATAGTCAATGTGTGGAGACTAAAGTAAGTGTAGTGAAGTGGTGACAGGAGAAGACTATCCTAGCTTCTTAGGACAAGTGGGATGAGGTTCGGAAGCTAATTTGAAAATGGAATCAGTCGGACATGCTATTCTTTGTTGTGTTTGAGCATAAGATACACATTTTGGCTCATTACCAGTTTTCCAATCTGGTGACTTGGGTAGATATGATGTCACTTTTTGAACAAGGAAATGCAAGTAAGGGAGAAGTTCTCTTTAAAATTTTAATTTATATATTTATGTATTTATTTACTTATTGTGTGTATGCATATGTGTACATTCATGTGTGAGTGTATGTATGTATGTACATATGTACATACATATGTAAGTGTGTGTGGGTGTGTGGGTGTGTGTTTGCGACAACATGCATGCAAATGAATGGACAACTTTTAGAAGAAGTTGTAAGATTATTGAATTGTATTCTAAGCTCTGAATGCACAGTACTGTGTTGTGTTACCTATTTGTAGGAAACCATCAGATCATTCAGTCTTGATACTATACAGTCCTTCCTTTGAGATGCCCAAACAGTTCCTGAGGATGTTTGTAAGTGGTTTCTCTTACTTTAAGAATGAAAAATATGAACCTGTTCTTTTCCTTCTCCACATTGGTCCCAACTCTTAGTATTTACAGTTGCTCCCTGGATTTCCAATTCTTTATGACTTTGTTTATTTGGGAACTGATAGGAAAAAGATGCAGAGCTAAGAGATTTCCTATGAGATAACAAATTTTGAAAATATTGATAGGATCTGTAAATATACAGTTAAACCTAATTGTTATAACCATCCAAAGAAAGCAAAACAAGTTGTATTTCTGTCTCTTTGGTACCTGACAGTGAACTTGTCAGGGCCTGTTGTTCAAGTTTTGTAGTTATACAACTTTATAAAGATCTATATAGGAAAAGTAACACTTTTACTATTTACAGATAGGATCTGTAAATATACAGTTAAAACTAATTGTTATAACCGTCCAAAGAAAGCAAAACAAGTTGTGTTTCTGTCTCTTTGGTACCTGACAGTGAACTTATCAGGCCCTTTTTTTTTGTTTGCCACTACTTCCAAACCTACTTTTCTTTTAGTATGTCCACTTTCACTAAGTAGCACTCACCACTGGCTATTGAGACTGAAAGTTTACCTGGAGGAGCATCTTGATTTTTCCTCCTTTGCCCTGCCTTGAATCCATTACCAGGTCGTACTGATGGTGCCTCCTAGTGTTTTATGAAGCCACATTTTGAGACTTCCTGTTCTAGGACTGGTGATAATCTTTGCAGTGATAATAAAGGTGGCTAGCTGGGATGGTTCCCTATGCTTTCTCTGTCAGCTCATGATCTTGTAACATGCATTGCATCCTAGCTACAAATCACTGAGAAGTGAGTGCTTTAAGTGAATAACTTCACCCTCAGACAAATGAATCTATCCAGGATACTGCTACTGTGTAATCATAGGCGAGTCAGACTTGTTTGAGTTTCTTTATCTGCTTACTTTACTGTGGTGTCCACCTTTATGAATACTCCACCAGCTGTTCTCATTGAATGTTAAGACCCATCTGATCCAGTCAAGTCCCAATGCCATGTTACATTCATGTCCATTTCTAGTAATCTTTGTGGTAAGCAGAAAGAGAATAATAGCTGTGAATCCAAAAGGCTACTGGACAGAAATACTCAATGTTCTGTGAAGTTGAATACTTGGGAATCCATGTAGTAGTGTCATCTGAGGTCTGCTCTCACTTATTGGATCATAAAAATTCTTTCTCTTCTTGTTAAGTATGGGAATTAAGGTATAAATTCCAGAGGGTGGACTACCTTTATCCCAGTGCTTTGGCTGCATGAGGATGTTGCTGCCTTTTAGAAGTTAGACTGATACTCATGGACATCAGCTTTTAGCACCTTCAATGAGATCTATTTATCTTAGACTTTCATACACGAGTATACTGTATTTATGCCATGTCCATACCTTCCTCACCCCACCCCCACTACTCCTGTGTCATCCACATCAGGTCTTTTTGAATTCATGATCTCTTCTATAATTTTTATTATTACCTCCCACACACATATGTACACACCCCTCCCTACCCCTTATCGAGTCCAGTTAGTATTGCCTTTATGTATATGTGTTTAGGGCTGAATAGTTAAGATTGGGAGTCCTATCAGGGGGCTTGATCCTGTAGAAGACTGATCCTCCCTCCCTCAGCAGCTATTGGCTGCCTGTAGGTACTCATCAAGGGTTTGAGCCTTGTGAAATTTTCCTCCATCCACATTGGCATATTAACTGGTGTAGTCTTGTGCAGGCAGGCATGCTGTTGAGAGTTCATGACTATAGCATTTCTGCCATGTTTAACAGACTCTCTTGCAGCTGTTATTCTGGACCTCTGGTTCTTACAGCCTTTCTGCTGCTTTTCTACTCTGTTCCCTGAGCCTTCGATATGGGGATTGTGTCATGGCTTTGTTGAAAAGCGAGGGCTGCACTTACTCAGAATTGGGTGCTGTTGTCTGTTTCTATTTCTTTTTAATTATGTGTCTGTGACTGCCTGTGAGTGCTGGTGGCTAGCGAGACCAGAAGATAGTGTTGGATCCCCTTCAGCTAGAGTTACAGGCTGTTGTGAACTGCTGAACTGGGTCCTGGGAACTGAGTTTCATTCCTCTGTAAGAACATGAAGAGCTTTTACCTACTGAGCCATCTTTCCAGCACCCAGGAACTTTACATTTTGACTAATTTACCATATGCCACTCAGTGACCTTCCAAATCTGACATGTAGTATCCTCTTTCAATTTCATTATATTATATTGGTGAAAGTCCCCTCCCCATACTAGATTATCTTCCATTGTAGTACTCATTGTTCAGTTAGTTACTTGAATTTATTTGTTTAAAGTGTATATGTATTACTTATATTCCATGCATCCAGGGGCCAAGTCCTTAAGTTCATTGTACATACTGAACATCTAGTATATTAAACACCTCTGATAAGTTGACATTTCAGATGTCAGAAGTTGAACATTACACATTAAATGGCTAAACTAGACAGAATCTTCAGTCTTTCCCCCAATTTGCTAATAATACTTGTTGAGATATAGGAATATATTAGATTAAATTATAATAAGGAGCAAGATAAGGAAAACTGATGTTATTTGAGAGAAAAGGATAAAATTACAGAGATGAGATTTTTGAGTACATATATAATTATTTTTTTCTCATAACTTTTTCTTAATTAGTAAGTCTTAATGTCTCATTTTTATAGCTAAGAAAAACCATGGCTTATATCAATTAAGTAATTTCACCAAAGTCACAAAACCAGTATGTGACAGTGTTCTTCTGTTGTGGTTTTCTTGTGCAGAGGCTGGAAAATAACTTGCATTTGATATACTTGCACAGTTTTTGCCCTATGGTGCTAATGTGTATGCAGGTATTGTGTTTGAGTAGAGATATCTATCTGTGCAAGCCATCTTGCCCTCAAGTGGCAGAACATTTTCACCAGCAGAAGTTCTCTTGTGGCCTTAGAGGGTCTACATCTCTCTTCTCAAGCCTTTAGTAAGTGCTGAAATACTTGATGTCACACTAGGTTAGCATGAAATTTGTAGATGGATTGAAGTCATCTAGTCTGTGATTGTGAGACAGGCTTCTTTTTTTTCCATCTGATGACTTTGACTTTCCCCTCACTAGTTGCCTGACTTAGTGTTTGTTCCTCTCACTGATGAGTAGTGCTCTGTGGTGTGGCTAGGCCACACACTGATTATCCCTTCAGTTGGTGATGCACGTTGACTCTGTTCCCAGGTTTCAACCCTGTGAATGGTGTGCCACAAACATTTGTGTCTTAGTCTTTGTGTGGGACAAGCATTTTTTAATTTATTAGGAATGTATAGAAGTGGGATTGCTGGGTCATACATGTCATTACTTTTGTTTAACTTTTTAAGAAACTGCCAGTTTTCCAAAGTGAATGTATTTTATATTCCCATCTCCAGTGTATGTCAGAACTTGATATTGTCAGTCTTTTCAATTTGAGACAGTCATGTTAATATCTAGTGTTATCAATGTGGTAGTGTGTCCATTTTTAATGTAACATCTTACTGATCCATGAGGCTGTAGGAATCTCAATTTGAGCCTTCTGTTTCCAAATTAGAATCAACTACTAATTTTTTTGTCTTGTATAATTATCTCAGAACTCTAATTTTTTGTCATTTCTTTTGGAATAAATTATATATACCTTTAAGTGTTAAAAATATAGGATAAATATATGTACCTATAGTATAAGCCCCTGGGAAAGCTACATATGAATTTATATGTTAAAATAGTGTATATTAAAACACTTATTACTATGTATTTGTCTAGTTCCAGAGTTTTCTGAAAGTTTGTGGGTTTGTCCTGAGGAAGTCCTATTAGAAAACTAAGCTTCCAGTTGTCGCTCTACAGTAACCACAGGGCTCATGTAAAGTGCTGCTAATTAAGACTTTTATTTTTGAGCACCACCATGGCAGTCACTGGTACTTTCCACTGACAAGCTGTAGGTTTAAACTTGCAGAATGCAAGCCCCAGTCCAGGAAAAATGAAGTTATGTATAGGTGACTTGTTCCATTTGAATTAATGAAAGGGCTGCTGGTGTAGACCAGCTGTGTTCTCTGATGACAAAAACGAGTCTTGACATTTTGGGTAATGAAAATTCAATTCAGCACCTCTTAGAGATATGTATGATAATATATTGTCAGTCAGAAGCAGATGGAAGGGAAGCACAAACCTTGTCTTATTAAAAATAGTGTGACACGTGGACACTGCCTGATGTCTGCTTTCTAGGGGGAAAGTGTCAGGGGAAAACCCTTTTTAAAATGGCAGGAGTAACTATTTTGTGGAAGAAGGGTGAGAAGATCTGACTTTGGTGCATGGCCTCTTTGACAATTGCCTTTCTTCATGATTTCTAGTTTCGTGGTTTGTTTTCCTAGGTACAGGGTAAGGCATGAAAGCCCTGGAAAGGAGACTCACCTTTTTTGGCTTGACAGTATTAATGCAATCGTCTAGTTCAGACCTTGTAAGCCCACTTATTATTTCCTCTGCATGTGTTTCTCTAGTTGAGCGGATTAGCTGCACTGTCTCTTCAAAGGCTATCCAATCAAGGAGGGGTTATTAAAACCAGGGCGATTTATGACTGAGAATTAATTAGAGAAGCATTTTCATGCAAAACATCCAATTTTTTGATTAGCAGTGGAGCAGGGCCGCAATTAGCACTCTAGGAAGCTTAAATTTCCAGCTTTTTGATTCTCAGGAAATGAGATTATCAAACCAGGGTCAGACACTTGACAGCAAAGCGGGAGTGGGGGAGTGTGAAATTATATCTTAAAAAAGATCTTTGATTTTGATTCTGAGATTGCTATTCAGGCCATAGAAAATTCAGAAGAGGGCAAAGACAAGAAAATGTAAACGTGCAGGGGCTGAAAGTTCTGGCTCTTCAGTGGCCTGTTTACTGAGCAGGGTGTCGGTCGTAAATGTTTGGTCAGATGCAAGCCAGTGGTTTTTGTTCCTTCATTATTACTTATTATTTAATTCTCCTTTCATAAGTTTCTTTTGATATTCAGTACCTGAACAAATATCTAAAATGCTTATATGAATTGGAGGGAGGCTAGTTTTTTCCTCCATTAGAAAATGGCACTTGTTTTCTAAATAATGACTTGCTAATTTAAGGGTCTATTCATTTTTTTGTTGGTTTTTTTAAATTATTTCAAATCACTTCTCAAGTGACCCATAGTTTAAGTAGTGAGTTATGTCAGGCCATAGATTACCACTAATTGATAAGTGACCTTTGTCAAGCTAGGTGCCCGAGATAGAGTAAGGCACTTCAGATCTGCTGTAAACTAAGGTACATTCTGTCATTAGTATCATTAGTTTTTCCTAGGGAGGTGCAGCATAATGAAAATTCATTTGTTCTAGAAAATATTTGTCACCCTCTGTGTTCTTAATTTAGACTTCTAATTTTAGTTGGAAAATAAAAGAACAATATATCTTTTGTCTTAGCAAAGTGTGCTAGTTAAAACTCATATGCCTCTTTATTAGGTTCTGAGCTCCTCAAAGAAACCCAGTTCCTTTTTGTGATTTTGGTACTCAACCATCTCTTTGCTGCTCTGTCTTCATATTTACCATGCTGTTCATCCTCTGTAAATATTTTACAAATACTACAGCACATTTAATGTGTGTGCTCTTATGGATTGCTTGCTTAATCATTTCAGGGGCACCATTGGTAGTCTAGTCTAAGTTGGAGCACTGGTAAAGAAGCCTTCCTTGGTCTGAGTGGGGAAGGGGCTGACCATTAGTGGATCTGGCTTATCTGTTGTTATCCTAGCCTTGTTTTCTTTATTTAAAAAAAAGCCTCTGCAGTTATTTTTTAAAAAGCAGCTTTGTAAGCATATTCTAGACCATGCTGACCATGAATACAAGAGATAGACATACAGATTTTGTACAGTCAGAGATTCCTGCTGCTGCAATTTTCTTCCTCAAACATCTCTGGTTTAAGAACATGATTTGCTGATATAATCTATCATTTTTGCAATCCCACTGTTGATTCTCAGCTTTGTGTGCCATTCTTACTCAGTTCTTGCCTTTTGTTGATGAAAAGTATCCATCACCGGCTGGATGAAAATTGGCTGCTGTTTAATCTTGGGGAAGAAGAAGAACTGCCAGTCAGAGGCCAAAGAGTAGACATTGTTGGATTTATAGCTATCAGGCTCAGTGCTCATGTTTGGAGATGTTGATAAATATGTGCTTTATAGTGTTCAATAAAATATTTGTTTAAAGTGTGTGTAGTTTTACAGTTATAGCTGCTTTCTTTGTTGTATAATGATTGTATATTTCCACTTCCACAACACATGAGCATACTTGCATGCACAACACACACACACACACACACACACACACTCACACACACACACTCACACACACAGAGTGCACACACAAGAGATGAATTAAACAGATGAATTAGAGATTTTTCACATTTGTGTGTATATGTGCTAGGGTAAAAATTACCATGTCCACCTTCTGGGAGCTTGTGCTACCCTGCTGTATCTGCAGGTTTGTGGATAAAAAGGAAGTATATTGCTTCCATTAGACTTGCAGCATGCGTTCATTATTTGTGTATGTGTAAATACACACAGACATACATATATTCAGATTTCATTTCTACATTGAATGTTATTACCTGTAGAAGAAAACAATAAAAAAAACTTAAAATGTAAAATAAGATCAATTTAAAAAACTTACTAACATTTGATAATATAGTAATAGTATCTGCTATAATTACTATTAAAGGTAAGCAGAAATAATGTGGTTTATTAAAGTTCAGGAAAATTTAATCAAACTGGTGTAATAATTTAAATGTGAATCAATTTTAAAGAAAGAATAATTTGTTATTTAGTGAAGTAGGCAAGCCAGGCTAGTCTAAGCTTTTTTCCTTAATATGAAGTTTTTTAAAACTACAGTTTGTCATAGCTTAGTTTATTAATTAAGGAACTTGATTTAAGAGGCTTATACTTAGTAATTTGTCCAATATCACGTGCAGTTTCCAGTGGTGGTGTTATGGTGTTGGCTGCTGTCCTGGCAACACTCTGCTCTGTCTGATGTGCTGTAGGTGTAATGTATATGGTGGTGGATGATTGATGTCGATGAAGACTGTTTCAGAACATGCTAGTGATGAGTAGAAAGGAATGCTTTCACTTTTCAGGTTCATATAATTAACATTTAATAATGATAGACTTATGTATGCTTGTTATTATGTAAATCTATATAGATCTTGCTCTTTTGCCATGAATTATACAGTTATTTGGTGGGATTCTCTGACATGGACTCCTGAAGTTCTCTTTAGTCTTAACTTTCCATTGAAGTCCTTGAATTGACAGGGTGTCCTACCCTAGTGAAGACTGTGCTGGGATAAAGAAGCTCATTTTCTTAGGCATATGATCAGTCTAATTGATGGTATTCGATACTTGTTAGCACATGGTGAGTTTATAAGCCAGTGAGGTTAAGACTCTAGTATTCAGACCAGTAGGTTGGGGAGTTTTATACAGTATTTGGAATAGATGAACAGTCTGCAGTGATGTGGGGCTGTTGGGCTTTTAAAGTAGAAATATATGGAAAGAAAAACCTAAGACTAACTAGAAAGAATAATCTAAAGGAAACAGTCACTTCTGCCTGAAGGAGATGCAGATCTGGGGAATGTCTAGCATCTCTCAAGGGAAAGGACAGGCCCGTGGACACTTGTGTCAGAACCATCCACACTAGCTTTTATTAACTAACGTAAGTACACTCTTACTGTTTCCATTATTCGCAGGCACATTTCCCCTTCTTTCAGTGCTCATCTGCCAGTTTTGATAGTTCTGCACTTCTTTCTAAATGTCTTACATACAAATTCCAGTTTATTTTAATAGTTTTAAAGTCTATTGTTTGTTGTTAGCTCCTGAATTAAAATTGTATGCTTTTGCAGCCATTATTAAAATGGTAAGTGGAAATATTTTGTTTTGTTGATATGAAATAAGCCAAAACTATGAAAACTTTTCTAAAGCAACACCAAGAATTTCTGTCTACTCCTGTGAGCTTCTCAAAGCTTGGCCCTGCTAATGGCAGCACCTAGGAAATAGTGAGAGAGCCCATTCTTGTTAGGACTTAAAGATTTGCTAAGATTCAGCTACGGTAGTATTTTCAGATTACCCTCTACTTGCTTGATGTTATAATATGAAAAGTTTGATGTTCTGTAGCTGGATTGCCTTAAATAATATAAAAAAATAAAAAAGAAATAGCCTTTCTGACTTCCCACATTTCTCTGTGGGTGCTTTAATTACTGTGATTTGTGATTGTGTTCAGTTTCATTGTGTTAACAAGTGCTGAGGTCTCTTGATCACTCATTGTGCAGTTGATGCCCTTCAGCAGCATTTAACACATGATGTAGGAACTATTTCTTCTTGGTAATGGCAGTGAAATATATAAATATATTCAAATGAACTACTTTACCTACATGTCTTTAAAATAGAACAATGGAACACATGCTCAAGAAATAGTTTAAAGGCTGCCTTCAAAGTCAGAGATCTGTCTGCCTCTGCCTTGTGAGTACTGGGATTCAAGACATGAAAGACCATGCCTGGTTTTAGAAATTTTTTCACAATTACTATTTCTAGAGTGACTGGCTTATTGATGTATTATATATATAGTCGATGACAGATTATGCATTAGAATATCTAAACATATTATAAACATATTTCTTGGTACCGAGGCTTGATAGATTTATGTTTTAGGTAAAAATCTATGGTATCAGTGTAGTTACTAGAATGTACTCATATATACCCTTCAAGTTTGAATAAATCTCAGTGGCATAGAGTCCCTTGAAAACATTGTATTCTCTATCCTCCCACAGAACTAGGAAGCATCTTTTGAAATAATCTAGTCCAGTGGTTTTAAAACTTTATTCTTCCACTGAACATGATGATGCATACCTGTGGTACTGGCACTATGGAGGTAGAGACAGAAGGCTCAGAAGTACAAAGCTAGCTTCCACTACCTAGTCTAGTGAGTTCAGGGCCACTCTAGGTTAAATGAAATTCTATTTCAAACAACAACAACAACTACTACTACTACTGTCTAAAGCACTTGCAGCCAAAAGTGTTAAGTATTGTATAAGTACAGTCACACGTGTCTCAGAGACAAATGTTACGAGAATGAGGAGTCCCAGCCTTCTGAAAGCTGTATATGATATTGATCAAGTTCTTCATTTTTATGTCTGGATTCTTCACATACTTCAACTTGTGCTATTTTAAAAATGTTACAGTGAGGACTGGAGAGATAGCTCAGCAGTTAAGAGCACTGACCACTGTTCCAGAGGACCTGTGTTCATTTCCCAGCACCCACATGGCAGCTCACAATTGTTTATAACTCCAAGATCTGACACCCTCACACAGACATATATGCAAGCAAAACACCAATGCACATAAAATAAAAATAAAAAAATTATTTAAAAAATACTACAGTGAACTTGTGGAGATTCCTTAACAGTATATATCTAGAAGGGGTTAACAAGATAATCCTATTTGAGATTTGGTAGAGTTCTTACTTTGCAAAAACATTTATCAGCCTGCATCATTTGCAAAAGTCTAGGGCTATGTCTGTTTCTTTTCATGCTTGTGATCACTTATTTGTAAACATTTTTAAAATTTCAGAACTCCCCAACTTGATACGAATATACTTTTAATTACTGTCCAGGAAAAGAGATGAAATTCAGAGTATATACTGAGACAACATTCTTTAACTTTAGAAGGACTTGAGATACCTACAAAGCTCATTAAAATCCAGACCTGTAGACCCCATTGCCTGTTACCCTTTTCCTTTGTAGGTCTGTGAATTAGCATTTCTACCTACTTTGTGAAGCTGCTCCCCTGATCCATGGGACACACTTTGAGGATCTGTATAATAAATCTTACAGTAAAATGAAGGATGATGGTGATAGTCAGGATAAGCATGCTGCCTCTGACTATATTACTTCATTCTTAACACTATAGCACTTAGAAAGTATCCAGTTTCCCTGGAGAATAGTGAATCTAATAGAATTATGCATGAGCATTAACAGATCATCAACAGTATATCCTTTCCCCTGGGTCCACAGCAATTTGAAAAGATGAGTTCCCAACAAATGACTTAAAACTTGTAGCTATAGTAACAAATTAACAGTCACCAGGCTCTATAATTGGATGTTTGAACAGATCTCCTTCATTTGAGTTTTATTCATGAATCACAAAACTGGAGATGAAGAATGTTCAGTATAAGGAGTGAAAGGCTAGTTTCTAAACTTTTATTCAACAGAGATTTCAGGCTAATTTTGAATCAAGAGTGAGGATTCAGTTTAGATGCTTACAAGGTATACCTCATTTTTTATTATAATAAAATGCTTTCACAATATACTATCATAGCACTAGATATTTAGTTGTACTTCAGTGTCAGTTTTAATTCTAGGCTTTCTTTTGGTGTAAGCAGTTTTAGCAGCCTTTCTGTGACTCCTCATGGTCATTTACAATAAAGTCATCAACCCAGCATCAAACAAATAGTTCTGTTAGGTGCTGAACTGTTGTGAAAGAAGATACTAAATAAAGGTCTCTGAAGGATGCTAGGAAATGGAAAAGGGGCAGAGGCAAGGAAATGCCTTCTAAACACCTGCAGAGTTTCAAGGGCTGAATCAGGAAAGAGGTGGGGTGGGTAAGGGGGAAATGAGTTAGGTTGAACTAAGATCCTTCAACATTGTCTTGACTAGTCACATGACTTGGAAGCCACTCCTTTTAAGTCTTTTCTTTTATGCCTTATATGGACTTCCAGTGGAAGGTGTGGTCCAAATCTGTATCTTCCTGTCTCAAGATCCAGATTAAAGGCCTGTGACTTCCTGCCTCAAAGGTTCCGACTAGAAGTGGATTCACCTACTTCAAAGCAAGCAAAAAAGTCTCACAGCTGTTCCCTCCATTTCTGGACGGTAGTTCATTTCAGATGTGGTCAAGTTGACAGTGAAGGAGATCCATCAAGGGGAACTTAGAATCCGTAACAGAGGAAGCAGGCATTTTCAGACAATTTTAGATGAGAAGATTTAAATTTGAAGAGGAGCAAATAAATCAAGCCAAGGGTTAATACCTGCTGTTAGAAATTATTTGCTAAGGTAGGAAAACAAAGCAAAACTAAAATTCTATATCATATTAATGGTTTAAGAATATGAAATTAGTTCATTTTTGTCACTTTACCTTAACCTCCATGTTAGAACCTTGAATCTTTAAATTGGTTTGAAATGAAACTAAAAATGAGTAGTTAATTTAACTGTTCATATATATATATTGCTTTGGTCTTATTCTATAGCAAGCTACTCCAAAGACCATCAAACATCAAATATTTATTATTATTCATTTCCTATCATTGACTGACTGGTTGTTAGGATTTGAGTAGCTCATCTAGGGTTGGCTGTCCCACGATAGAGTCATCTGGTATCACTGGGATCTTTATTTTACGGGGCCTGTCATTATTCAAGAGGTCAGCTGGAGCCTGCCCACGTAAGATCAAGTCCCCTGTATTTACTGTGCTTATGTGCCCATCAAGTATGTTTGTATCACATTTGGTAAAGAACTGAAAGTAAGGGAAACATCCTTTCTGTTTTGATGGGAAGCACTGTAGAATTGTAGAGAAAAGTAGAACGCTCACAGGACGGTACAAAGTTTGGCCTTCTTTTCTGACAGTACCAGATGAAAAGTTTTAAATTATTCATACCCTCCTAATTATTTTCTTTATTCTCTTAGAATACTTTTAGGTTTTCATCTTGAGGAAATTATATGAAATATATATATATATATATATATATATATATATATATATATATATATTAAAAAAGCTTAAGACAAAGTGTGCTCATTGTGCTCATTGCAGCTCCAAAGAATTGCAGGTAGGGACTCTACCATGTCTGCCCAGTTTTAGTTAGCAGCATTACTCACAGTACTATGAAAAAGTAGCAACTCTTAAATGTGAAAGTAAAGAGAAAGTTTAGGTAAATAAAATTTCACTGAGGCTTTATAAAGTGTTACGTAGTGATTTAAATGTTTTATGAAGATAACAAGAGGACATACTCAGGGCATGAGTTTAAGTAGCACAACCTTAAGGATAGAAATTCAACACATAGAGCAGACTTTGAGAAAAATTATTGAAAAAGTAATCATAAAGTTGAAAAATAGCCAAGTAGAAAGGGAGCTCACAAGATGTTGTTATAGAAAATAGAAGAATTTTTCAGGAGATTCATGAGAATTATAGTTTGGAGAAGTTAAGTATTTGTAGGACACCACATCTAGCAGCCACTGTTAGCAGAAAGCTCTTCCTGAAGTCCCCAGGGGAAGTAAATAAAGTACAGCATCAGAGGAAAGAGATATACCTCCATGTTTCAGGACCCATTTGCTTTTGTTAGAATAAGTGCATCAACAATTTGCAAATAAATCTATCAGATTCATCCCACTTTTATGTGACAAATTATATATAGATGGTTAAAATATTGAGGTAGAATAAAACTACAAAATTCAAAGGTAAGCATAAACATGTTTTATTGTTGCTGGATCCTAAGGACTCCCTTGGAGGAGGGGGTGAGAATTGTAATCCCCTAGTGGTGAGACTGGGCAGCAGGGTTTCAATACTTCGCCTCCCAAGTAAAAAACTCAGAAAACATAAAAACTTAGCATTGTTGCACCGAAATCTCAAATCAAAGCTATCATAATTTAAACATTTAAAATTAATAGTAAAAAATTAAATTTAGTAAATTTGTAATGAATGCAACTCCAAAAAGTTATTAAATATAAGCTTCCATAAAACTTTTTTCTTTTATTAAAAATACAATTTTTCATACAATATATTCTGATTATAGTTTCCCACCCCCAACTCCTCTGTGATCTTCTCCACCTCACCTCCTATTAGGATCCACACCCTTTTTGTCTCTCCTTCGAAAACCAACAGACATCTAAATAATAATAATAGTAATAATAATAATAATAAATTAATATATAATAAGATAAAAAGAAAAACAATAAAATCAGACAGGACAAAGTAAACAGAAGAAAAAGACCAAAGGACTAAAACAGAAAACACATATAGATGAAGAAACACACATGTTTGCACAAACAAGAATTCAATAAAAAAACAAAACTTTCAGACATAAAATGCAAAGGATCTGGAAGGTGAAAGAAAGAAAGAAAGAAAGAAAGAAAGAAAGAAAGAAAGAAAGAAAGGAAGGAAGGAAGGAAGGAAAGAAAGAATGAAAGAGAAAGAAAGAATGAGCAAGCAATAACAAAACATGAGACAGAAATCTCTACAGATGCCATTGATTTCATCTTGTTTTGACCATCTACTTCTTTGCATGGGGTATGCCCTTAAGCATGGTTTGTATCCCCAGTGAGACTCCATTGGAAAAATCTAATTTTTCATTTGTGAGTTGTTATCAATTGGAGATAGCTTCTGAGTTAGCGATGGGGGCATGTGTCCACTTCTCTTAGTATTGAGACCCAGTCTGGTGCAGATCTGTGTGGGCCCTGTGCATACTGTCACAGTGTATATGCATTTGTGCATCGGTCTTGTTCTGTTTACTTGGCTTTGATTCTTTGGTGTCCTCCATCCTTTTCTGGCTATTATATTCTTTCCATCTTGTTTTCTGCAGAGTTACCTGAACCCTGAGGGGAGGGATATGATGGGGACATCCCACTTTGGACTGAGTGTTCCAAGATCTCTCTTTCTCTCTGCACATTGTCATACTGTGTGTCTCTGTATTTGTTCCTATCTACTGCAGGAGGAACACTGTGTGGTTGATATATTGTGTACCCCAATAAACTTATCTGGGGGTCAGAGAACAGAACAGACATAATATTAAACGTAGAGGTTAGGCAGTGGTAGCACACACCTTTAATCCTAGCCTTCTGGAGGGAGAGATCCATCCTGTGAGTTCAAAGCCACACTGAAAATAGCCAGACATGGTGACTCACGCTTTTAATCCCAGGAAGTGAGCCTTTAATCCCAGGAAGTGATGGCAGAAAGCAGAAAGGTATATAAGGCATGAAAACCAGGAACTAGGCTGGTTAAGCTTTCAGGCTTTTGAGAAGCAGTTGAGCTGAGATTGATTCTGGATGAGGACTCAGAGGCTTTCAGTCTGAGGAAATAAGACCAGCTGAGGAATTGCCGAGGTGAGGTTAGCTGTGGCTTGTTCTGTTTCTCTGATCTTCCAGCATTCACCCCAATACCTGGTTCCAGGTTTGTTTTTATTAATAAGACCTTTTAAGATTCATGCTACAACACTGATCTATGATTGTAGCAGAATGTTGTTAGGAGTCATTTTATTGCTATTCCCTTAGCAGAACAGTAATATTTGGTTTTCCCCTAAGTTCCTGGCCTATCTAGTCTCATGTTCTCGGCCACCTAAGAGGTGTCAAGGATACATTCCAGCTAATGGAGTGGGACTTTAAATCCAATCAGATTTGACTGGTTATTCCTACAAGATTTGTTCCACTATTGTACTAGCACATATTGTAGGCTGTAGCATGAATCTTAAAAGTTCTTATTAATAAAATCAAACCTGAAGCCAGGTATTGGGGTGAATACTGGATGATCAGAGAGACAGAACAAGCCACAGCTATCTCACCTTGCCAATTCCTCAGTTGGTCCTGTTTCCTCAGACTGGAAGCTTCTGTGTCCTCATCCCAGTGGCTCTCAGCTGAACTGCCGCTAGAAGCCTGAGAGCTTAACCAGCTAAATGCTTAACCAGCCAAATGCTTCTAGTTTCTGGTCCCTCATGCCTTATAAACCTTTCTGCTTTCTACCACCACTCCCTGGGATTAAAGGCTGCTTTCTGGGATTAAAGGCGTGGGTCACCATGCCTGGCCATTTCCAATGCGGCCTTGAACTCACAGAGATCCAGAAGGATTTCTGTCTCTGAAATGCTTGGATTAAAGGCGTGTGCTAATATTTTCTAGCCTAAGTATCTTTTGGCTTTTCTGTTCTCTGACCCCAGTAAGTTTATTAAGGTACACAATATTTTGGGGAACACAATACCACCACATTTACTCTCTTTTTGTCTAAAATTAAAAAAGGCTTATAACTAATACAAGAAAAACTATCCAATAAGTATATACAATATATACAGCCAAAAATTACATTATTGTTGACTGAAGCATGAACACTAGTCCATAGGAGCAAAAGCTCTAAGTAGGCACCAGCTCAACTTCTCCTGTGTTCAATGAGTTGTATAGGTATTGTCTTCAGCAGCATCTTCAGCTTTACCATCCGTTTACAGAAAGCAACCAATAGCCTGCCTGGGTTGTTCAGGGGTTCCCATGAGGCCAGTTTGACCCACAACTTGATTAGATATAACTCATTCCCAGTTTACCTGTTTTATATCCCCATGGTTACCACATTATTTCATAACAGTTTTATCATTTTTAAATTTTAACTCACTAGGGGTATTCTATGTTTGCCTGTGCGTGTGCATGTGTGAGGGGTCCATTTATGCCCATGTATGTGACCATAACTTTTAAATTTGTTTTTTTCCATGAACAGTAGCCCATGCAAACAAAGAACTTGGTAAATATCCAAATATGAATGGATGGATTCTGGGCCTCTTATTTCCCTGTGTTCTGAAATGGAGTCTATGAGCTTGTTTGTTGATGAGGAAACACTGGTGAAAAGTCCTCTGTTAAATAATCGTGCAAGTGCAGCATGTATTAAATGTTTTGTTGTAAGATATTTTCAATTCTGAACTATATACTCCAATAAAAATTAACTGGATTTGAAATCACAGTATATAATGCATGTAAAGAGTAATTTCTATTTCAACTAACGTTAATTCATCTTTGGCTGTTGTTTTTAATTCTCTTCGCCTTCATTGGCTGAAGGCATTTTCACAACCCTTGCCTCCTACGTTAATTTACCTGTCCTGCCTCCCTCTTTTTTTCCTTCCACTCCTCTAATCTCCTTTCCCCTTTCTCCCTTTCACGGATTCTCTTCTTCCTGCCAACAGGCTTGGCTAGTGTGAAGTTTTTGAGTTTCATTTGTTCTTTGTCCTATTTAGACATAAAAGCCAAGCAGTTGTGTATTTGAGATTACACTAGTGTGGTGGGAACATGCTCTGGATACAGGCTGCTTGCTGTTGATGATGATGTATAAAATAGGACTGTTGTGTGGGATATTGACCCCTCAGGGTTTTAAGTGCAGGTTACATAGTTTGCATGGTAAACTGAGCCAGTGTGAAACTGCCCAGTGAAAATGGCAGTGTTTGCACATTTTCAAAATGATATTTAAATGAACCAGCTTTTCATTTTCATTGGGTTGAGCACACTTGTCTGCTTATTTGAACAGTATTTTCTTGAGAAATCCTGAGACTTTGCTTGATTTGTTCTTTTATTTCAGTGGTAATTAAATTTTTATGTTTGTAAATCAGTCTGCCCATCACACAGAAGAAGGAAATTTCCTCATTGCAGATAGTTGCTACATTTGTTAAAAAATTTGCTTTAAAAAAGAAAGATGTTCCTGTTACACAGTCTGAGAGCATTTGTTTACATTTATTGCCATAGATTTTGAAGTTCCTTAGACCCCCAGTGCATTTCTGCTGTAATGGGAATAAACAAACATAACACTAGAATGACACCCTTAGAGCACATCCCGATGTACTTATGATTTGTGATGTATTCCCCTTTTGTATTCTATATATCTATTTCTGTAACTATATAGCAGCAATGGAGTAGGTTCATTTTAATTAAAACTGGATGTAATTAGCTTATCTCATGACCCTTATTGATGAAAAGCGAAGTCAGTAAATGTGTTTCTTCAAGGCTAATATTCGCTTTTTGCTATTATCAAATCTTAAGGGGTAAAAATGAAGTTTACTACAAACTTGTAATCTTTCTAATGGCTTAATTTTTAATTCATGAAGCTAGTAAAAGTTCTCCTAAAATAAATACAGCAACAACGCTCTACAGTACAGGTGTAGGCCGTCATTAGGGAGACTTGTGCCTTTAGTGTGCATTGAGTCTCATGGAGGTGCCTAATATGTGTTATTTATTTGAATTCCAGTTATAATTTAGTAATTTTTCTTCATTATAGACATTACCCATAATGAATTTCAGGAAACATACAACGATAGCTTCTTCAGCTTGTAGACAAAGAAATGATCAAATACAAATAGTCCTTTAGTTTATTTTACCAAGGCATTTATCCATGTTTTATTTATAAGGCAATTGAAGTCATTTATTTTGTATGGAATTCTACTCTTCTGAATAACAAATAATATATTATATATACCACATTGTATGGGAGAATGATGAAAGCCATACTTGAAGATAAAAGTAATATTTTGGGCTCATTGTGCACAATTATAGTGGTACTATCTTTTTTTCAATGGAATCATAATTCCATATGCAGATTTTTCATAAATGGAATGGCATGTAGCATAGAAGAATGTGGAAATAGTAGGTGTTTGTTTGAAGAGGGAAAGAGTGGTTTGTTGTTTTTTTTCCCAGTAGCTATAGAACATTTTAAATATGCAAAATTCTGTCTAGACACCCCTCACCCCCACCCCGCAAGTCCCAACCTCCAAGATCTTTGAATATGTATAGGTTGAGCAGTTTTCAGTGTGTGACTAACTAAAATTCTGGGAGTACGGAGGGTGTTTCTGCCCACGAGTCTTGGGTATGGCCATGCAAAGGCCAGTAGGTTTGCTCTTGACTCTTTATGTGCTGATCAATACGAAGAGATTTGGAGGACATCAGCAACCTCACATTTTAGATTAAGTCAGGGTGAATGTTGGGCTATACTCTGTTGCCTTGTATTTCCTGCTGCCTGAAACCAGAAGGATACAAGCCAAAGCGACAATATGATTACTACCTTAACTTATCTTTAGTTAAAATTCCAGCTAATGGGTGTAATGTGCTGTAGTTTCCCATGTACTGATTGCTTTAGAGCATCTAGTACAAGGATATTTGAAAAGAAAAAAAAAATACCAGGCCAGAAAGAAAAGTTAAAAGTTTAGAATGTCATGGAATAATGACCTTGGCCTGTCAAAACAGCAGTTTAATATGTTAAGTAACAGCTCTCCATTTGTTTGGGGAGAGCCATGCAACACTAAGGTCAGAGTTTACTGTCTTGCTTTTCCAGAGAGTGGTTGCAAATGTGTTAGGGGCTGGGGGCGAGGTTTAAGCTGAAATCTAAAGCACATACCTTTAAAATCTTCCTGTAAGATTCCTCTCAGTAGTGAGTTATTTCTTAAAATTTTGCAAATGTGGTTTACAAGTCACTATTTTGAGAATATCTTTTAGATACAAACAGAATTGCCCAAATATATTTGAAAATTATAACATATTGGTTTGTGATTGGTTCAGTGTCCTTTTGGTATTTCACAAAGTTACTCTGTTGTCCTTTTGACTTGTGACATCTTTTGAGTGTGACTTGACCTGTTTTGCATGATTTATCTCCTGATTCTAGCTAGTCACAGTGAGGACTATGGCTCCTGAAATGTATCCTGGTGTCCCTTTAGTGGTGTCTTAGTAGGTGTCTGGACTGAGAATGATGTGACTTCTGACATTGACATTGCACTGCCTTCTACTTCTGAACAGCTGTGCTGGTCGACCAGTATTTCTAAGGTCAAACTAGTTGCTGGAAATCATTCCTATTGAGACCAAATAGCCCCCCTTAGCTCTTAAGTCTTATTGTTGTTTGCTGGGGAGAAGAGTAACCTTGTGTTTTTTCCTAACTTTCTATAGATTCAGCATAATGTGTATCTTGGAAAATACCTCTTGATAATGGGTTTTATGCCGAATTTTCTGTTATTTCTTCATAGTCTTCCTATGTTATTTTTTTCTAAAGCAAGATCCTGAGGAGCCCTGTGTACTCCTCAAAATAATGTTGTTAAATGTATTAAGGAGTGTATTATACAGAAAGAACTACCTTTATTGAAATACTTACAGTAAATAATAAAACATAACACCAAGACTAATAATCATATAATAATTGTAAATCATTACAAGTGTAACCTTAAGGATATTTGCAACACTGTGTTGCAAATTGTTAAAATTATTTGTGGTTTCTATTCATGACAAAGTTATGGGATGTACTAATATATTAAAGTTGTTTATGTATTATGATCATAGTAAAATGGTTTCTATCCAAGATCAGTTCTATCTATGTGCCTCAGATGAAAAAGCTCCCTTCTTTTAAGAAGAAATCTTTGCCTGTCTGATCCACACTGCCTCTGAGCTACTCTGTAAGGTGAGATACTTACTTAGTTATTGTTCCTGAAGGACGGGATTCTTGACATTGGTAGAAGAGGTTTATGTTGCTTCAGTATTTTTCATGACTTTTTCCAGAAGTGACACATAGTTAGTGTATTATTTTCCCATTCCCCTAATAACTGGATAATTCTTCACTCATGAGACTAGGACATTATTGGTGAAATTATTAAGGCCACTCCACGTAGTTAAAAGGGAGATTTATTTTGTGGTGTAACTTACAAGTGAAGGGATAGGTAACAAGGTCTGGGAAAGGTGTAGCGCAGTCCAGCCATGTTCTCTGGAGAACCTGCTTAGTCTACCTCCAGCGTCTAGGGTCCAGGAACCAAGAGAGCAGGCTCATCAATCTCGGTTCTTCAGGGTCCTTTCTCGGCCCAGCCTTGAAGGCGTGACAGTTACCGAAGCCTCAATGGGGGTTGGAACTTCCAGAACAAAGCTGGAATGGCTACTCACTACATCGTACATTATTGTCACTCAGGCTGTTGAGAAGTTTTTGTTTCTATGAGATTGCATAGATCAAAGCATAAAGGATATGTTTATCAGAAATCCTTAATCTTCTTTCCAATTTATTTAGGTAAGTTAGACCCATTTCTAAATGTTGGCACTTCTCTCCAAGTTGATGCCAGGCTAGGAGTATGCTTATGAAGTAGGATTAGTAATTTGAGATGAGTCATATCATTAGAGGACTAGGAAGAAATATGACTGACCAAGTGTTGAGACTTACACAAATACTGGATGACTATTTTATAATTTTAGTCAGACAGGCCTCAGAGTATTGAGAGTCAGAGGACTGTGGGTATCCTCTGTACAGTCAGATTAGTTGTCTCTAACCCTAAACTTCATACAAAAATTTTCAATTAACTAAATAATAGAGTCAATGTATTCCTCTGAACAAAGGAAGAGAGACGAACATGTACACAAGATAGATGAAAGAAAAAGATCCTGTGTGCACAAGTGTGCATTTAAATTTCTCTTTTGTTATACGTCAAAGCCTCAGCAGATGTATGATTTAGCATTTGCCCTGCACCGCTGGCTCTGGGGACCACAAAGGTTTTGTATGTATACATTTTTTTTTTTCTGCAGTGAACTCTGTTGTTGTTCTGAACAGCTGGGAATAGAGTGTACCTCATTAAGACAGGACGCCTTATCTAAGCCTCCCCTGGCAACCTGAAGAGTATTGAGTGTGTTTTGCTTCCCCATATCTAAAGTATCCATTTCCTTACCACCTAGTGTTCTCTTGCACTTACTGAGACACTCTCTGGGCCCCATTGCCTCTTTGAGTGATGTGCACAGTTTATACCAGCTGTTCCCTTTTTGCCCTCCTTGCCTTCTCCTTTAGCTTTTTGTTGTGTTTATGGCTTGTCTGTGCCTTTTATTTAAATAAACAAAAAGCCCCCAGTATAATTAGAGTGTACCATTTGTTGAGTGTCAAGAGCAGATTTTCACAGTAAATCCCCATCATTGAGACACCCTATTCCATGCTGCAGAGAGGGTTGTTGTTTAAGGTGGTTCCTCATGCTTGCGTTTAAGTTTTTATGTGAGATGATTACTCATATTGCTTCATTTGATTGTAGTGGTAAATTATCATCCTACTTTTCATCCAGATCACAACATATCTGAAAGCTCCAGAATGCAGTTAGTAGATTGTTGGTCAGCAGTTTAAGCTTTGTCATTTCTGCTCCATCATCTCTTCCTAGTATATATGCAATCTCTTAGTGAACTGCATAAATTCAGATGTCTGTGCTCAGTTTTATGTGGCTTCATTGATGACATGTATTCAGAATTTTAAAAAGACAGATCATGCTAATAGTATCACTTCTCTGCATATTCAGACTTCCATTTAGGTCATCATGTTTGTGTTTAAGATTTGTTCAGCATTTGCACAGGAACTAGGCATGAATGTCCAGGAAGATCTACCCGGAGCTTCCTTTAGAACTGGGCACAGGAAAGTACCAGTCTCTGCTTTCATGCATGTTGAGAGTGCAGTATGTGCTAGACTCATATGCACATTGTTTTGTTTAACCATGCTAGAGGTATTAGAACAGACGAGGAAAATTGAGTTCGGAAGAATTTCCTCAGTGTCACATAGCTCATAAGTACTCAGTTACGCTAGAGACGGTATCTGATTCTAGTGCACAGGTTCTCAGCCACTGCTTCATGCTTGCAAGGAGTGGGGTCTAAGAGCTGAGATAGTGTGCCATAGCAGTCTAGAAAAGGAGAATGAAATTATTTCAACAACTGGACATTTATTGTCACAAACCTTAGGGGAAAAAAGGACTTTGTGTAATATTTATTGATCCAAGAAATTCCTGTGATTTCTGAATCATTCATTAGGTACAAATGGAAGGACCTGTTAGTTTCAAGAAAGAAAACAGGAAATTAAAGTCCAGAAAGGTTGGAGGCTCCTTCTCTGCTGTTAAGAGTAGAGGGAGTTGGGGAAATCTGATTTGCTTTGCATTCCAATACCACAGTGTATAAGGTGCTGTGGAATGTTAACTACATGACCTTGAATGTGGCAGAAGGAGTCACTCTTACCTTTTTTTTTTTTTTCTTCCTATAAGAGCATTTCTAAAGCAGTTGACATTTCTGAAATCATAGCAAGACTCGGGATGCCAGATGTTGTAGACACCAGTGCCATTGAACATACGAATGGAATGATAAACACCTCTTATTGTACATATACATACAGATATTTCTAAGTGTGTGTGTGTGTGTGTGTGTGTGTGTGTGTGTGTGTGTGTTTCCTTAGCAAAGACAAGCTAGAGGACAATATTAGGTTTCTAGAGAAGAAACATTTTTAATTAAAATAACAATATAATTCCTACCACTAATAATTTCTTGTAAAACATTGTTGATGTTATCTTTTTTCTTTTATTTTTATTAGCATATACTAGTTTTGTATATAATGGGTTTATTGTGGCATTTCTATACATGTATATAATACACTTTGATATTTATTGCTACCTCTAGTTACCATTTCTTGTCCCACTCCCACTGATCACCTTCCCTTCCCAACTAGTCCTCGTTCTAATATTGTTTCTTCTTTCCCCTCCTCTTCTTTCCTCCCTTTTTTCTTTGGATTGTCCAATGAGTTTCATTAGGATTGCTTAGAGGACTATGGTGAGGGGTTGTTCACAGGAGCATGGCACCTTACCAGTGACTATATCACTGAAGAAAATGTCTCTTCCTTTCCTAGCAATCATTAGCTGCATTTAAACACTCAGGGAGGTCTTTGGCCTTGTGAGCTCCTACCTTTTCCATGATAGGATCTAGTGCAGGTTACAGCTGCTGTCAAGTTTAAGAGGCAATGGCTATGCCATGCCCAGCATTTAATGTTGCATATCACCTGACTTCTTCTCTTTGCTTTTAAATTCTGTATACTTCTTCTCTTAATATGTTCTTTGAGCCTGGGAAGGGGTGATGATGATGCCTTACTTATGGTTGGGCATCATTGATATTAATTTTTATGAGATGATACCTTTATCTTATTTTATTGGCTAAAAATGTATTTACAAGGTATTTGTTCAGTCATTTCTTGAACCATATTCTTTAATAATATTTTATCGAATCTAAACATTCAGATTGAAGATTATCATGCATTTGCAAATTTAGTTTTGATATAATGAACATTTCATGTTTATATTTTGTATTTATAAAATAATTCACTTGTTTTCTAACTGTAGTTATATTAACTGAATTTATTGTCTATTTTTGAATGCTGACTAGTAAGTTAAACCAAACAAGGAGATGAATATTATAATGAAATTAAGAAAGATTTAATTATAGTCAAGAACTGTGACACTGCCATTTTTTAGAGAAATATCAGGTTGAGAACAAATATATCAAACATGGGATCCAAAGTTTATTTTTTTCTTTTTTTAATTAAGGAATTTTTTATTCATTTTACATACTAATCACAGATCCCCTCTCTTCCTTCCTCCTGCCCACACCCCAGCATCCCCCTCCAACCCACTCCTTATAACCCACCCCCCATTCCCTCCTCTGAAAAGGTACGGTCTCCCCTGGGGAGTCAGCAGAGCCTGGTACACTGAGTTGAGACAGGTCCAAGCCCCTCCCCCTCCATCAAGGTTGTGCAAGATGTCCCACCATAGGTAGTGGGCTCCAAAAAGCCAGTTCATGCACCAGGGATGGATCCTGATCCTACTGCCAGAGGACCCCTCAAGCAGATGAAGCTACAACTGTCTCACTTATGCAGAGGGCCTAGTCTAGTCTCATGGAGGCTCCACAGCTGTTGGTTGCAAGTTCATGAGTTCCCACTAGCTTAATTTAGTTGTCTCTGTAGGTTTCCCCATCATAATCTTGATGCTTCTTATTCATAGAATCCCTCTTCCCTCTCTTCAACTGGACTCCTGGAGCTCAGCGTTGTGCTTGGCTGTGGATCTCTGCATCTGCTTCCATCAGTTCTGGATGAATGCTCTATGATGACGGTTAGGGTATTCACCAATCTGATTACCAGGGTAGACCAGTTCAGGCACCCTCTCCACTATTGCGGCAACCCACAGCTCCAGAGAAGCTAACAAGAAGGACCCAAAGAGGGACACATAGATTGCCCTGGGAAGGGGAAATAGATGAGATCTCCATGAGTAAACTCAACGTGAGGGGAGGGGGGCAATAGAAGGTAGGGGATGGGAGATGAGAACATAAGGAAATGGGACAATCGAGCTGGAACAGGGCGGAGTGGGAGAGCAATGAAAGAGATATCTTGATAGAGGGAGACATCATGGAGATAAGGACAAACCTGGTGCTAGCAAAGTTCCCAGGGATCTAAAGTTTATAAGAAAAAAGGCATTTAAAAGGCACATTGTGAGCTGCCCAGTAGTCCTTAGAGATAACAGCAGTTCTTCTGAGTTGCAGTAGAGGATTTAGTAGTTCTGCCCCATTGCAGTCTGTCTGACTTTTAGTAATAGGAATGCTTTTCAAAGAAGAGAAGTTGCTATTGAATTACTTTTAGAAATTAGTTTTGGAGACTAGAGACCTTGTGTACCCATAAGTATCAAGCACATTTTTATTTCTAGTTCTGAGGCATGTAGGGTTTTTTTTTTTGTTTTTTGTTTTTTGGTTTTTTTTTTGGTTTTTCAAGACAAGGTTTCTCTATGTAGTTTTGGTGCTTGTCCTGGATCTTGCTCTGTAGACCAGGCTGGCCTTGAACTTACAGAGATCCTCCTGGCTCTGCCTCCCGAGTGCTGGGATTAAAGGTGTGTGCCACAACCGCTCGGCTGCACCTGTATCTTTGGAAAACTGTCAAGAGCCTCCCCTTTCTCCATCATCTGTGACCCACCATGATCTAGTCGTTTTGAAGAATAAAAAGGGAGGCCCTAAGAACGGCATGATTAAGATCACTTATTTCGGTGTAAACTCTTAGGAAAGGCCTGCTGGGTGGCTTTCCCACTGTGCTTGACTTGAGCAGAGAGAGTGTGCCCAGAGAAGTGGTGCTTAGTTTTATAGCTGATTACTTCATTGTTTATTATTTTATTGTTACCTCCTCAGTGTTGAGTGCTTTTTACACGTGGTCATATGATAGTGACTGAATGTCAGAAAACAATGTGTGAAGCAAAATGAAAATGCTAGTCTAGCAAAAAAGCCAGATAGTGATTCTATTTTCTTCTAGAAAGTGGGATTTGGGAGTGAGTGCCCATGTCAAAATTTGGATACATCTGACCTTATGTTTGGAAGGCATGTTGTGTTTGAAACTCGGCAATAAGGGAAAAAACCCAAAATTAATTACTCCAATATGAATTTGTTTGTAGACTCCAGCAATTGACTTATTTAGTAGCAATAAGGTAATTCAGATAATTTCAGAAAATTCACTTTCAAGAAGGAATTCTAATAAAAGATAATTTAGACGATTATATTATGCATGAGAAATGGCTATTTGCTAAAAAGGGAAAAAGGTGGCTAATGCTGGCTAGAGTTTACAGCTAGGGATCCTTTCTGAATGAATACATTTCTTCTCTGAGATTTAAGGGTGAAAATTACATGGATGGAGCATGACCCAGAAACAGGCCTGTCACTGATTGCCACCGGGAGTAATTGAAGATTTGCCTGTGTTGATTGACTTTCGCTATCTGATTACAGACACTCCAAGCAGCGCATCTTGCCCTTTTATCTCCTTTGTTACTTCTTCTCAGAACTGCTTGTAAAATGTGTCTTGCTTATCTATAGATTTTTAGATCCTCAGAAGGCCTTATCTATTTCTCTTGAGTGTTTGCCAGGAGAAGAATATTTCAGTCAATGTCATTACTAACATACAGCATCTAAATTCAACTTTACTAAAATCCTGAGACTAATTTTAGACATATGTACACTTAACTGTATTCTTTATAAAGCCCACCCCTGTGAATGTTTAAAATCCCCCATGATCTTGGGTGCTAAGCTGTTGTAGCTGTGGGTGTCTACTTTTATTAATGCCTCTTTAGTGCAGATCAGTGTTTAGAGAAACCCATCTTTAAGAATTCATCTCAATACTAACAGAGAGAATCTTGTCATTTTATTTAGAGCCCATGAGCATATGTATGAGTGGACTTTAATGTTTTAAGAATGGAACTCTACATATTTGTAGGTCAGGGTCAGCTTCTTCCTGTAGGTTTTCTGTGTTGCCTTTAAAAAGCTATAGTAATGCCCCAGCTTTGTGTTTACTATCTAACATGGATTTTCTGTTTGTGTTTCATATTTTTTTTTTGTTTTAAAGCTGTACTATGCTGCCAGAAACATTGGTGGGTGAATTATCTGAACTATGTTAGAAAACAGAAATGTGAAGTGTCTTATAAAAGTACATTTTGACTTTTATACCAACTTTTCATGGATTCTTGTTTTTCCTGCTGTTGCTAAGCTGCTGAGCTGGCCTTGACCACATTGGGGTAGGAGGTGAGCAAAGGAAGGTGAGGTCATTGTTCTGAAAGCTGTTTTAATTGTTTGCATTTATTTGTTTATTTAGCATGTATGTGCATATGTCTGTAGGTGGCATGCATGCCACAGCTTACCCATGGAGGTGAGAGGACAATTTGCATGAGTTCGTTCTCTCTTCTTACTATGTGGGTTCCGGAGAGCAAACTCAGGTCCTCAAGTTTGGCACCAAGACAAGTATCCATACTGAGCCATCTTGTTTGAGTTAGGTACTTTTGCAGGGGTGGGGGTTGGGGGGTGGGAGGTGTTGGGGGAGCTGGAGCAAATGGGTCAGTCAGTCATTAATGGCACTGGGTTAGTCGGTTATTAATAGTAGTACATATTGGTTTTGTAGAGTTTGGTTTGCAGCATCCAAATCAGGTGGCTCACAATTGCTTGCAATTTCAGCTTCAGGGGATATGACATGGTCTTCTGGACTCCATAGGCAACTGCATTCATGTCCACATAAACCCCTATCCACATATGCATAATTAAAATAAAAATAAATATGAAATTAATTTTTAAATTAAAATACTAATGCATTTTTTACGTGTGTGTGTGTGTGTGTGTGTGTGTGTGTGTGTGTGTGTTTGTGTGCACATCCACATGCAAATATACATGCTCACCATGGCTTATGAATGGGTTGGTCGTTGTCTTCCACAGTGTGTGCTCTGGGGATGCTACTTAGGTTCCATCTTGGTGGAGGCCCCTTAAGCTGCTGAACCTTATTGCCAGGCTGCTCTCGGTAAAGCTTTAACTTAAGTTTTAGTACTATATTTCAGACTGTCTTTCCTGATGCCTCAGGTTAGAGAATTTTCTTCAGTTCAGCTAAGTACATGATTTGTTTCTTGTGCGCCCTCTGTTTTCATAATCAAGCCACAGCTTCCACCTACGATATTTTGTTTTACTTAGCACTTTGATTCTGTGTATTCATGCTTTTATTACCACTTTTGATTTTATATAAGATTTGATTAGTGACTATATTCATTTAAATGATGTACAATGAAATGTATATTTGCTTAGATTCATGTCTTATCAGTAAATGTGTGATTTTGGTGTTTGTACCCTGTTTCAGAGATACATGTTGGCTGTAGTTGTTTGCAAAGCCCTTCTATTCTATGCTAGGTCAGAAAACTTGAGTTAATTTTAATCAACCTCGAGTTGTCATTCCTGCTCATCAATGTCACATTAGCATCATTCCTGTTCATCACTGTCACATTAGCAGCAAATCTGAACTTACTGATTAGCAAAGTGGATGGAAATCACAGCTCTGTGTGTGTCCAAATAACTACTCATCAGCAAGGCTTGTGCTGGGGTCTGATGGTTTAATGCAGACCTTAATCAAGGGCTGAGAAATGTTTCCTCTGCAGTTTAACCTAGTAGTAGTATTGAATTACATTAACATGTATATACACTCTCATACACACACACACACACACACACACACACACACACACACACACAGAGAGAGAGAAGCAGCATTTTACCAATGTTCAAAGTCAATCAGATCCAATCCAATAAAAGAAAGAAAATAAATAGACTTTGACCACCGCTTCTCTTGTATTTTAATTCTACAGATTCAAGTAGTAAATTTGTCTTTGGTCTCATTGAGTCACCCATCTGTGTGGTGGTATTTTACTTGTACTGAAATGTGATTTTAATTGTATGTTAATAAATAAAGTTGCCTGGGGGTCAGAGTTATAGAGCCATAGCAAGTGCGTGGCGGTGGTGGCACACGCCTTTAAGGACCTGGAGGGCGGTACATACAGGCAATGACAAGGCAAATTGAACTCAGGACCTCTGGAAGAGCAGTCGGTGCTCTTAACCTCTGAGCCACCTCTCCAGCCCCAAAGTCAGCTTTAAATTTTAATTGGACTGGGACTATTAGAAGACCAATAGTGTTAAATCTTTAGAGAAAAGCAGAAACAAACATTTAGGAAGACATAAAATTTTTTAGATAATATATACCCATACGCCGTTTCACTCTGCTTCCTGGGATAGATGATTTGTCCCTTTTCTTCAGTTGTCTTATTTGTCCAGTGTTCTTCAGATTCCTTAACCTTCATTCTCCTAAAAGACAAAAACAAAAACCTTTCCCCAAGACTAATTTTGGGGATGTTCCTTTTTGGCAAGTTATTATCTGATTAAATGAAAAGACATGTGTTACTGGTATAAGTTAGTTTAAATTGGATGTTCATGTTGGTTGATGAGCTATCACCTCCTCTAATTAAGAGGTTTCTCTTGTTCAAATCGAACCTTTATCAATTTTGATGGTACCCACAACTTATCTTCTCCTGTAGAAACAAAAGCAAAACCTCGTCCCCAATGTAACACATACCCTGGTTTCCATTCTGAGGTCAGCACATCCTTAAAATATATAGGTTGATTTAATTCTGTAGTTTTTTCTATTATCCAATGTCTCTCTTGGTTAGTAGTTAGACATTACAATAGAACTTGTAGTCATATTAGATATGTTTTAAAAATTGAGCAGATATATTTTAGATAGGTCATCTTCAAACCCTTCAGAGATCTACAGAATATGGCATTTAAAATGTTTTAATAACTTAGAAAATTTTTCTTTTTTGTTATGACTATGAGACATGTCGGCTCCTGGCAGTACCAATCTACTTCAGAGAAAATATGGGCATTGAAGAAACTGCGTATGGAGTTTGCTTTCATTGTGGCAAAAGTTAGCCACTGGACAACAAAGTATCCTCGAATCAACTGATGACAAAATGGACAGACAGGACATGAAACAAAGGACTACTGATTCTTGCCTAAACAAGCGTGGTTATGGCTTTATCAAAAGGCATCTTCTGAGGCCAGGACAATATGTCACCATCCCTGACGTGGCCTTCGCAACTCGGAAAAGGTACAGTGCCCTTTTCTTCGAAGGCAGCTGAACAGGCAGTGGGCCGATGGCTTCTGATGTGCTATGGAACAGCAGCTGAAACAGTTATTCTTGAAGAGTAACTAAGCTCACGCCTCTCAATAGTAGACTGGCATTTGATAGAGAGATGTGGAGAAGAACGGGATGCTGAGATGAAGCCATATGTACACAGCCAAGAAGAATGGAGAGCTGAACTAAAAAAACCATCAACATTTTCCAGAATTTAAAATCCTGAATCATGACATGACATTAGTGGAATTCAGGTGTTTCTGGTGCATGGACTGCTCTCACCCAATGTGAGGTTGAACTGTTGACCTTGTGTACATCCTACTTCACAAATGAGTCTGTCAGATATGCTAAGCCTATATAGGCTGAAGATGATGCCCCAGCATTGCGGAGAAACCTCAGGTGACTGTCCAGGCAGTTGGCTGTTTCTGTCAACTCACAAATTTTTTGGAAGTTGCTTGCATGCACTTTCTGTTTTTATTTTTGTTAGCTAATATTATTTCCTTTTTGGGTCTCTGAGGGTGTTGAAGATTAGTTATAGTTGAAGGTTAGTTAGTTGAAGATTAATTAGGATAGAAAGTGAATTAGATACATTTTGGACTTAACAAAATAGGATAATGAAATTATCATCTCTGAATTTGTCAAATACAAATGGACTAGACATTGTTTAGACATTTATTATTTGTATATATTGTATATAGTTATTGTACTTTTGTATATAGTTTTTCTTTTGTTAGTTATAACCTTTTTCTTTTTTTTTCTCTTTTTATTAAAATAGAAAAGGGGAAATGTGGTGGTATTTTACTTGTACTGAAATGTGATTTTAATTGTATGTTAATAAATAAAGTTGCCTGGGGGTCAGAGTTATAGAGCCATAGCAAGTGCGTGGCGGTGGTGGCGCACGCCTTTAAGGACCTGGAGGGCGGTACATACAGGCAATGACAAGGCAGTCACGTGTTTAGTTTACAACCAATGAGAAGGCAGAACATCTAGACTATTTAAAGACATACACACAGGAAGTAGGCCTCTTTTTTTCGGAGAGCTCTCTTGGCTGAAGCAGGATAGCTGAAGCAGGAAGGGTAAGGCTCTTAGTTCTGACCTCTTGGCTTTCTTCTCTGAATCGGCTCTGTGTTTCTTATTTAATAAGACGGTTGGATACATCTACACATCTGGCTGAAGAACTACTTGATTAATAATACATTTCTCTGTACATATATTCTGAAAAAGTGTGGGGTTAATGAGACAGAGTTTATGTTTAGAGCTGACAGTATCCCAAATGATATCAGTTGTTTCTCAGTGGTATGTGCCTAAGTGAATAAGAATCATTATTTCGAGAGGTAATAACACTACCCATTATGTAGTGCCTTGCCTGGAGCACACAAACAACTGTATACTATTTTTGGTAACAATCTTTTTGAGTGTTTCACTCAGCTGTTATATACTGTTTGTTTACTAGGAAACCAAATGTCTCTGAGGCCCTTGATCTTTGAGTAACAGTTTTTTAGAACCTCATTTTGGATGGTTTAGATAATTATATTTTCATTTCTACAGTGATTTCTTAGCATGGATGTTTCTAGTCACACCAGAATGACCACAGGCAGCTGTGTGATTCCTAACTTCACTCAGGATAAGAGAGCTTGAATGTGCTGTAGAACACCCAGATTGACATCTGTGTTCTCTGAAGGGATTGTAGGATTCACATTCAGAACAAGTACATCATTTGAAATCAGGATTATGCCAGTGTTTGATGGAATCTGATTTATTGGATTTAAAATACAGTGTCCATTATTTCATAGGATTATATTTTAAAACTTCTAATGTATAAAAATTCTTTTACACTCTACTCTTTTACTTGTGTATGTATCTGTGTACTATTTATTTGTATATGTTCCTATGTATGTGTACACATGCTTCTATATTGGTGTTTGCATGTACAGGTGTGAACGTTAGAGGACAACCTGTGGGAGTCAGTTCTCTGCTGCTACCATGGAGGTTCTCAAGATCAGATTCAGAATGTCAGGCTTGGCAAGTGCTATTCCCTGTCGATCCCAGAATACATCTGTTCTTACAGACTTCGTGTGTGTGTGTGTGTGTGTGTGTGTGTGTGTGTGTGTGTGTATGGTGGGGGGAGAAGTGCTTATTTGCATGTATGTCTTTGCAAAGTGTTCATGCTGTGTCACCAGTGGCCAGAAGACAGCATCAGATCCCCCAGGACTATTGAAGATGATTGTAGCCCCGAAGTGGGTCCTGAGGAAGAGCAGCCAGTGCTCTTCCGTGTTGAGCCATATCTCTTTAGCCCCACTCCTACAGACTTTTCAGATTTTATTTTATGTATTTTAGCCTTGGAAACGTATTTATTTCTCCTCCATATATGTTTCATTTTCTTTTCCCAAATCTAGTGGTGCACATTCAAGTGTTTCCACCATACTTTTCTGTTGCTAGTGTAAGCTCCAAAGGAACATTTATTTTCCTCCAAGATTTTTGATTACTATCACATCATTTCCTTCTCTTTTGGCTCAGGTTAATACACCCTAATACTTGTTCTTTCTTTTGCCTCTTGTGCTAGTCTGTCCCCACAGTCCTTTTTCCTTTTATTCTGAGGATACTAAGCTTCACTGTGAAACAGAAGCTTGAAGTCAGGTAGTGGGCTTTGGGTACAAAGTCCTGAATTTTTGAAATTATCTTGCATTTTTAGAATGGACATACCATTTTCCATGTAAGAGCCTATTTTACCATAATCGTGAACTAGTGTGATGCTTTTTGTTTTCTTTTCCTGTGTTTACTGTTTGTTATTTAAGGTTTTTTTCTTTTCAGTATCTGAACAAATACCCTTAAAATCCTTTACTTTTAGCCCACTTTTTATTACTTCTTTGATTGAATTTATAACATGTAACCACGTAATTGTGTATAAATGTTTTTAAGGAATATAGCATTTCTTTAGAAATACCTGCATGAAGAAAAGGTCGTATTTGTTTCTTTGAATTTATTTCTTATATTTTCATTCTTTAGTCTTTTTGACTTTAATATGAAGTGATGCTAATCTGTCATACTCTATTCTGGAGATGATTATATCAGTATCTTTCTCATTTTTAGACTGAGTACCTTGTACCTGTGGTATATTATGTAAGATTGTTCTACTGCCATTACTTCTGTTGAAGAAAGAATTTTATGTTTATACACGCACCCTTCCCTGTTTTATCCTCTATTTATTATAAAGAGTGAAATACCTCACCTTAGTGGTATCCCATGTTGCCTGGCAACAGGCATAGTGTCAGTCTTCATCTTGTCCTACTTGAGCACTGAGGAGAGATGTTTGTTTTCTTGTTTATTTTTCTAATTTTCTGTCTTCTGCTGACACAACCATCTCTTCTGTGTCTCGTCTTGCCCTGAAATTTATTTTGTAGGCTGTATTTTTCATTTTCCATAACTGACTGTGTCTGTACTTTAAAAGTGACCTCAATTATGCATTCAGGAACCAAAGTTTTTAGCAGGATTGATTTAACAGAATTCCAGTTCTCAATGCTTTGTTGTTAGTGGCCACCATCTATCTTATTTCCTATTTATCTAGAGCATGAAAAGAAATTATGCCTGTTGAAAAAAGAACAGGAAAGAGATAAACCACATTTATTTATTATTTTTTTCTTATTCATTTGTTTGTTTAACATCCCAACTGCAGTTTTTCCTCTCTTCTCCCAATTTTTCTCCCCACACCTCCCTTCTGTTGCCAACCCTTCCCCACCCACTCCCATCCACTCCTCCTCAGTTTATTCAGCAAAGGGCAGGCCTCCTATGGATATCAACAAAACATGGCATACCAAGTTGCAGTAAGACTAAGCACCTCCCCTTGTATTAAGGCTGGGCAAGACAACCCAGTATGAGGAATAGAGTCCCCAAAGCCAGTAAAGGAGTCAGAGACAGCCCCCGCTCCCGCTATTAGGTGTCCCACAAGAAGATCAAGCTACATAACTGTCACATAGATACAGAGGGCCTAGATCCATCCCATGCAGGGTCCTTGGTTGTAAATTCAATCTCTGTGAGCTCCTTGGAGCCAAGGATAGTTGATTCTGTAGGTTTTCTTATGATGCCCTTGACCCCTCTAGCTCCTACAATCCTTCTTCCTTCTCTTCAGCAGGACTCCCTGAGCTTGGTTTAGTGTTTGACTGTGGGTCTCTGCATCTGGAGAAACCAAGTTTATAACAATGTGTGCGCTTTGTGAAAGCTGCCAAAATAGATATTATTGGATGATTTAATAATTTGGTCCCCCCCCTTCTCGTGTGTGTGTGTGTGTGTGTGTGTGTGTGTGTGTGTGTGTGTGTGTGTGTGTGTGTTGGTGTTACAACAGTTTTTATGTACAAGAAAGGAAATTATATACTAAAATTTTACAGGTATGAAAAATCTCCAGGATTTGTCATGGGCTTAGCTGACATGTTAATCTTTAGGAAGAAGTTTATTGCTTTGTGAAGTTCATGGATCCTTAAATTTGTAATATTAACTTTTAATGTTATGTTACTAATGAAATAGGTATACTATCTCCTAGAAGATTCTAAGAGGGAATGTCTTAGGGGCAGATATATTGTGCAGGTAATGTGTTAGGAATAGATAAATCTCTTGGAATTCTTCTTGCTTTGTGATTCTTTTACTGTTCTGTAATTCCGGTGATGTGTGTGTGTCTGTATGTCCCTGTGCATGCACAACCTTTATAACCTGAGAGGAGTGGTTAGCTATTTCCTGTTGGTAGTTTTGAGCACTCTGGAAGGAAAGCATTAGGTAAACATTAGGCATTTTTGTCATTACTGTTGCCATTACTTGTTATCATTTATGTAGCACCTGCCTCACTAATGTGGTTGCTTAGAGGAGCTTCAATTTTACTCCAAATTGCTACTTTTTTGTCATTATATAATCTGTGGTAAACCACATCCTATGTAAACATTGTCACTGGATTTTTTTTTTTTCTTGAGATTTCAGCCTTCAAATAGTGTTTCTGTTCCAATTGTCTGTGAACCCTGTAATGGAAGTTTCTTAAGACCATACCATAGAGGTATCCAAGAAAATAAAACATAAAAAACTTTGTAACTCCAACTGATTTCCCCCTCCTAGTTCTCATTACCTCTGAGCACTGCTAAGAGAATATTAATATGTTTTTTATGCATGGCTTCCTTTTTATACCCAATTTCTAAGTTGCTATGTTGCTTTTTTTATCCATTTTCAAATTCACAACATAATCTGTGCTTTCATTTACTAGTGCATAGCTCTTTGAATTGATGCATGCATATTTTTCAGTTTTGAGTTTCTTTTTCTGACTCTTGCTAGTAGTTATCGGTTTGCATGTTACACAACAATGACTTGACCTGATAGAATTTACTTGCTTCATTCTTAAAGCTAATAGCTTCCCATAATAAAATAAAGATATTTTTACTTAGACATGCTTATCCATTTGGTATTCATTTCTGGTAAAAAAAAAAAAGTGTAAAATATTTTGTTTTGAAATTTGGACTCTTTTTTTTACAAAGAGAATCAAAGCTCTTTTTGCCAGTTCTCCTTTTCTGACATTATTAGCAGTTTTATTTGATTCCAGGAATATGAAAGGTTTCACATTAGAATGGTAGTAGCAAGCAGCATTGGTGTCCGTCAGCTGAATATTCATATTTACATGAAATAATTTTTGAATCTGAATGTTTCATTTTCATTTATTATTAAATATTCTTAGTTTTAATTAATTTTAGTCATGTACTTTTTTTGTATTGAATTTTTTCTTCCAGTTTTTCCATTCCATTTGAGAATTTTTGCACTACATAGATTAGCCATCAGTGCCTGACAATTTGTGTCTATAGAGCCCTGTATTTTGGCTGTCTAGTGGAACAGACCCAACAATGTGAATACATTTTAAAGGAACGTTTATTAGATGGGCTTTCATGATATGGTCTTGCTAGTCCAGCAATGGCTTACACTGTAGAAGCTGAGAACCCCTTAGTCTTGTATGACTCCAGTTGCCTTAGTAGTTCCGACCTATCATTAAGGGCCTGGAAGATTCCTAAGAGCCCCTCGTTTTTTGGTTCTTGTTGGTAACCTGAAGAAATGTTAGTCTGTTAGTGAAGGAGTACAGCAGCAGCAATAGGATGGATGGAATGGGCTTCCCAATGACAGTGAAAGCAAGCAGATAAGGTAAAAGTTTCTTTCTTGGACTTACTTTTATTTCAGCTGCCAGTGGAAGATGCTGCCTACATATACGGTAGGTCTTCCCCATTTGTATTACTGATCAAGAAAACCCATTACTGGTGTGCCCTGCAGCTTGTCTCATGGTTAATTCCAGATACAGTTACATTGACAACCACGGTTAAGTATCACAAACTTAAGGTTTCGTTTGGAATTCTTCACTGTACCTGCCCATTGTGTAGCAGCTCCCTGACATCTTTGGATGCTTTTGATCATAAGCATGGTAGGCTAATGAGGGGTATGTGTCACTGAACAATTGCCCACATAAACAATTGCCCACATAAACAATTGCCCACATAAATTAAGTATGAACCTTGCTAATTTTAAAGGAAAAATCTTACTAGTACACATGGGCCCTAGGAAGTATAGTAAAGTGAGCAATTCTAGGCACTGTGAGTAATTTTGAATGAGGAATGTTTTTGTGTTATGTATGGAGAGATCTTCAGTGAGGAAGATTCAAGGTCCTTTTGTAGGTGATCATGCAGTTGTTCCTTAATAGACTCAAAATTTCAGAAACTTCTCTTTCAATTTTCTTTCTAGTATACATGCATATTATTTATTTTTTCAGCTTTTTAAAGTCACCATAGAAGGCATTGGATATGATTTTGATGCTTTCAAGTAGTGTGTTTTAGTAGATTCTCCTTCTTCATCTCTCTCAATCACCTCCTTCCTCTGAATCCCCCTTTCACCCACAAATCTTTCTTCCTCCTTCATGACCCTTTTGCCTTTTTTATTTACTACCTGCCCTTATTTATCACTTATTTTTATCCACTCTTAGTCTCCTCTCTAATTATGAGGCTTTATCCTCTACTCCTCAAATTCATATACATCACAGGCTAGAATCTGCATGTTTTTTGTCTTTCTGAGTTTAGATCACTTTGCTTAACATTGTATTATTCAGTTCCATCCATTGTCCTGAAAACTTCATGATTTTATTTTCATTTACCACTAAATCAAATTCCATTTTGTTTATGTCCCACATTAATTATCATTCATCTGTTAATGGACTTTTAGGCTTTTTTCATTTGCTTCTGATTTACACAAATGTACAAGTATCTGTATAGTAGGATATGGACTATGCACCCAGGAGTGGTATAGTAGTTATATTTGAATATTTTAGAAGCCCCTCAACCAGTTTTCTTAATGGCTGTAATAGTTTGCACTCCTGCAAGCAGTGAATAAGGGCTCCTTTTCCCCCACATTGTCACAGCATTGTTATCAGATTTCTTGATGCTAGCTATTTTCACTTTGGTGAGTTAATAAATATCTCAAAGTAGTTTTAATACTTGCATGGTGACTATAATATTGAGCACTTTAAAAATACCCATTTATCATTTTTTTTTATAAAAATGCATTTTAAAAGCATCTTAAAATTTTTTTTGACTCATTGAGGAGAGCTGGCACTGCACCTCAACCTGGGCAGAACAGTAGAGGTGGCCCTGGTGGTGTGGGTGTAAGTGAGCCAGACCCAAGGACTGAGAACAGGAGAACTGGCCCAACTCCTTGCTACCTGCTGCAGTGGCGTAGATAGCTGGGGCATTGCTGGAGAGCTTGCCCTGGTGTTGTCCATGAGGGAAAGTTGGCAGACTGACCAACCCAACTACCTCCCAGAACCAGGGCTAAGAGTTGGCCACCCCATTGTCCACCTCATCTATGAACTGCTGGAGCACGTGAAGGGGCCAGACCTGCAGATCCAAAACTTCAGGATCTCTAACAACAGGTTATCCAGGAGGAGTCTTAGTGAGGACCCATTACCGAGGATTTATCAGAAGACAGAGGCCTTGAACCAATGACTCTTTGCAATGAACACTTACAAATAAGGATATGTGGACTAAAGGGTTTGCTATGTGACTCACTGTGTCACACTACAGCTTCTACACTGAAAGGGTTTTTGGTTTTTTTTCTTCCTTTTTTTTTTTTTTGGTATGTTAGTTTTTGTTTTTTGTTTTTCTTTTAAAGTTAATTTATTTTGGGGGGAGGTTGCAAGGGCACAGGGTGAATATGAAGGGATGGAGAGATAAGTAAGAATGGGATGTATGATGTGAAATCCACAAAGAATCAATGTTTAAAAGTCTTTAAAAAGTTTTTCTTTTTTCTTTCTCCTTTTTTTTTCCGATTCAGTACTGGCTGAGCTTGGTGGCTCATGGTGGTAATACCAGAATTCAAGAGGTTAAGTTAGGAGGATCATGAATTTGAGAATAGTATAGGCAACATAGTAAGACTGTTTTCCCTGCCCCAAAAGTAACAAACTAAATGAAACCAAGACAAAATAAGAAAAGAAGGAAGGGAAAGAAGAAACAAAAGAAGACAAAAAAAAAAAAAAAGACGACAAAAGGAAGATGTCTTTGGAAAATGCCAATTTAAGTATGCTGACAAATGATTTGGAGCAGATTTAATGGATAGCATTCCATTCTATATTTCATAATCAGGACCAGTTTTATTTCCTTTTATGTATTTAGAAAAAAGTGTTCCTGCTGGGTGGTGGTGGTGGTGCACGTCTTTAATCCAAGCACTCAGGAGGCAGAGGCAGGTGGATCTCTGTGAGTTTGAGGCCAGCCTGGGCTACAGAGTGAGTTCCAGGAAAGGCATCAAAGCTATACAGAGAAACCCTGTCTCTAAAAACCCAAAAAGAAAAAAAAAAAGAAAAGAAAAAAGTGTTCCTCACAAAGTCCTTGATGGATTCATAGTTAAAACTTGGACATTATATTAATGCTGTTTAGTGATTACACTGAAGTATGCTAAATATGATCATAATTGACCAATATTCTAGAAGTGTTTTCATTTATGACATAAAACAGATGGGGGGAATATTGGGAAATATCAACTCATGGTTGGCTTTGCAATTTATTTTCTGAATAGAATGATAAAGAATTTGTATTTTTGATATGCTTTTGAAAATTATTGGAGATTGTTTTCATTATACTTAAAAAATTACTTTGTATATCAATTGAGTATCCTGACATTATCTTCACAGTTTAGGATTTCCCTTCAGCGCCACTTTTAACAAGTTATTTAATGTCAAATTTTCTTTGGATCTTAGATTAACTGAAATAGCTCGTTATATTAGTCGTGTTCATCCCACCCAAACTGTAGTCTGTTGGTATTCTCCAGTATTGAGATTTGGAGAACTTTCATGCCTTCAATAGCTAGTGGTTATGCTGTAGGCACATTCCTTTCCTCGTTTTACCTGACTCTCAATGCCATTTCTGCTTGAGTTGCTCCTTAACAGCTCCCGTCTTGCAAGCACTAAGCTCATACATGTATTTAATAACTATTCCTTGGTTATCCTTATGCTGACTTTTCTCCACCCACAATAATCTCAATTCCTTTAGGCTTTGTTTTTATATTTCTTTGTCTAGGCTTAATGCTTTTAGTGGCTTCTCCTCGATCTTTAGAAGATCATGAATTTAACCTCCTGCTAGAAGTGTTCTTGTCATTATCCTCTGTATCAGTCAAACTCTGAGACCCTCAAACTGAAGCCTCCATGGGAACATTTATTATTTGTTCAAATATGGCCATAAAAATCGACTTTGCAATCATCTTGAGTCCTCCTGCCAGTGCTGTGAGTGACAGAAACTAATCTTATCTGCTGGTTAGCATTTAAAAATGATAGATGGAACCTAAGTCTTTAGTTAGCCTGTAAATGAAATTAAGTTTATCTTATTTCTCAGAGAAATAACATTACTTAGAAAATTTTGAATTATACCTTTCTGAATAAAGTTAAATAGCAAAGGCTAGGGGCTACATTTTGATGATGATTATATGTGTCTTTTTGTTGTTGTTGTTGTTTTTTTTTTTTTTTTTGGCTTGGCTTTTACCAAACCAAATAATGTTGCTTTGAGAAAATCAAAGTGTTAAGAACTCAGCATATATTTCCTGAACAGAACAGAAGATTCCTCATCATCTGTGCTTGCTCTTAACTTAAAAATTATACCCAGATAGATAGAATGCATAATGCATGTTCAAAGTAAATTTACCCGATATTTGTGCTTTGATTTGTCTATTTCAGATCTAAAATAAAATTTAAAATCTTGAAATCACAGCATGTTTAAGATACTGTATTGTTTTATCTGCCTTCCTTTTGGTTGTCTAATTATTTGAAGATCAAGTTAAATTGAAATCCAGTACAATTCATGCCAGGAAGTGACTTTTGTAGCAACTTCCACCATTCATTTAGTTTCCCAGTGGGACACTGATTTACCTTCCTCTCCATGTGATTTTCATGTCCTTGTTTTGAAATTGTCTTTTCTCTGTCAGTTAGGATCAAGGGCATTAGAACCCACTTGAGCAACTGTTACCACAAATTAAATTAAGTCACTTCACACTGTCTAATGTCTTTTTCTTCTGCATTTTAACTGATATATCAGAACCCCAACTTGGCTGGTTTTTTTCTGTCCTTTATTGTTGATATCAAGGGCCTCATTAATTACTTTGTTAGATGCTGTTTTGTCAAAAGTGAGGTTTAAATCAAGGGCATTAAAGCACTAACTTTTTAGGTTGTGTTTCTAAAGGAACAGGTCATTGATGTGCTCGGTTGGTTGACTGTGGGAAAAACCTTATTATCTTCCATATGTAGACTGCTTTCCTTCTAATTCCTAGTCAGCATGCTTGAGAACTCTTTGTGTCTTGAAAATGAATAATGTGGAGGGAAAGCTTTAATGGATAAGAGGATTACCAACCTACCTACCTATCTACCTACCTGCCTACCTACCTACCTACCTACCTTTCTTCCTTCCTTCCTCCTCTGTCTGTCTTTCCCTCCCTCCCTCCCTCCCTCCCTCCCTCCCTCCCTCCCTCCCTCCCTCCCTCCCTCCTTCCTTCCTTCCTTCTTTTTTGGGAGACAGTTGGTCTTGAACTTGCTAGATAGCTGAGATTGGCCTTGAATGCCTGACCATCCTGCCTCCAGCTCCCAAGTGCTGGGATTGCAGGCACGTGCCACTGTGCCCCACATTTTCTTTCATTTTGAATTTGTAAAAGTAAAGGGAAATATGTATATTGTATTTGATAATTTGTCGTTGATGAAAAGGTTAGCTATTTTTTTTCTCCAAATACTTATATAGGAGAGATTCTTCCCCTTCCCCTCTTCATCTTCAAGATTTGATACTTAAAAATGTCTAGTTATACCTGTTTTGTAATAGTAACTGCTTTCCAATCCCTATTTCTGCATTCACTATAGGTTGCCTAGCTCATGTTTTCTTTATCATTTATTGTAACATGAATCTTAAAAGGTCTTATTAATAAAAAAAAAAAAAAGAAACGCGAGGCCAGATATTAGGGTTTAAGCTGAAGAAAGATCAGAGAAACAGAATAAGCCACAGCCAACCTCACCTTGCCAACTCCTCAGCTCATCCTGTTTCCATGAATCCTCAGACTGAAAGCCCTGAGTCCTCACCCCGAGGGTCTCAATTGAACTGCTGCTAAAAAGCCTCTAGTTCCTGGTCCTCACGCTTTATATACCTTTCTGCTTCCTGCCATCACTTCATGGAATTGAAGGTATGTGTCCTTCTCAAGCAAAGACATGAGATCTCAAGTGCTAGGATTAAAGGTGTGTGCCACCCACCACGCCTGGCTTTGTTCCCAGTGTGGCCTTGAACTCACAGAGATCCCGATGGATCTCTGCCTCCCAAGTGATAGGATTCAAGGTGTGTGTGCCACTATTTTCTGGCCTCTATGTCTAATCTAGTGTCTGTTCTGTTCTCTGACCCCCAGATAAGTTTATTAGGGCACACAATATATCAACCACAAATTATGACTATTTTCAGTAGTAAAGAAACTTAAAGGACATTTAATTTGACCCTTTTTTCAAGTGCTTGAATTTTATCTGCATCATTCCCCTAGATTATTTTCCTGGTTGTGTTCTTGCATCCATCTCTTATTCCTACTCTGATCCTGTATGTACTTTAACTCACCCAACTATATTACCAGTATGTTTTTATCATACACATATTTTAATGAAGGTCAGCTCAAGGCATCTTGACACAGTCCTTATTGAAATTAGGAACACATAGATAAGGTAGGCATGGATTTTTATTACAGAACAGCAGATTTACCTTTTCTGCCTTCTATGTGGCTTTTAAAGATTTGTTTTTATGTTTTATATGTATGAGTGTTTTTCCAGAAAAGAGCGTTAGAGTCCCTGCAGCTGGAGTTATAGATGGTTGTAAGCTGCCATGTAGGTGCTGGGAACTGAACCCAGGTCCTCTGCAAGAGCAGCCAGTGCTCTTAACTACAGAGCCGTCTCTTCAGCCCCTAACATAACTTTTAAACTTTAATATAGCTCACTGTTAAAATTCACATTTCTCTGTACCATTTCGGTTCTTAGATATTTTAATTTTTGATATTTATTTGCTTGCTACTTTTCCTTAGTTACAAAGAACATGAAGTCAACAAATTCTGTTTCTCACTTGGCTATTTCTTATGAATCAAAACTTCTGTAAACTGTGTTGTAGGACATTTTGTATTTGAATTAAGGCTGTACTATTATTATTGACCACTTTCATTAGATATCAGATAACATTTCACTGAGGTAAGAGGTGTTTTGTAGTAAGTAATTTCTATTTAATAAATAAGCACTGGGAGGATAGATACCACATCTACCTTGTAGATGCTGGGATATCATAACCAAACGGATCGTAACCAAACGGATCATAAGTAGCGTAGCGGGTACTCTCTGAAGAAGAATCACCAGATCTTTCATAACGATTATCAATATGAGGTCCCGGTTTTGCTTACTTTTTATACATCTATGACAGTTATTCACGATAACAAGTCATTTTTCTATAGGAATTTAAATAATAATTTTTAATTCTAGCTCTTATATGAAATTATACAATCTTCTTCTGAGAATATCTAGCATATAATGGCATTTTACTTTTCCTCAAGAGAGTCAGCTTTTGTTTTATTACTACCATACTAGTATTATTAGTATAGGCTCTTTGTATTTTCTTTCTTTCTTTCTTTCTTTCTTTCTTTCTTTCTTTCTTTCTTTCTTTCTTTCTTTCTTTCTTTCTTTCTTTCTTTCTTTCTTCTTTCTTTTTTAAATCACCGATTGGCTTCAAGTGTGAAAATGATTCCATATCTTCTAGGTAAAAGCCTTCAAGATGGAGCTGAAGATAAAAGTCTATCTGTGGAGAGTAGCTTTACTCTTCCAAATCAGAGCCTCTCTTCCCAACTGTCTTCCTGTGAATTCTTTAGTGGCCTAGAAAGTGCCCACCCACTCTTAGCCAAATCCATGTGATGATATATTTGTGTCTCTCACTAATCCTGTTTCTCTGGTTAGTTTCTGACTATGTGCCATGTCAACTGAATGGTGTTCTCTGATGACTTTGTAGAAGTAGTGCCTCTTGTTACAGAAGACCCTCAATGTGTGGTAAATGTCTGTTACTTACTCTACAGTTGCATAGTTGCCATAAATTGTACTATAGTATATTACTTATTTTTCATCTGATTTTGTTGTAATTGCCAAGATTTTCTTTCTAAGGAAACTTTAAGTTTTTTTTTTTCTGGCCTAGAGTATGGAGAAATCATGTTATGTAAATTTAGTTGTCTCAAAAATTATTATTTATCCATTTATTTTTTTCTTAAGGAATAAAGTGCTCTCTTGCATTTTGACTCACTGTGTCTAGTAGTATTTGTAGGATATGTTAGTACGTGGGCTGAAATATGTTCTAGAGCACAAAGCTTTGTTTTGAAGTTGTCTTCCAGGATTCTGTCACATGCTGCTGTACTGCCAGAACATATGGCTCTCCGTATGGTATTTCTTTGGGGTTTATGCCACCTGTAATCTTGCTGATTTTCATTCATTTACATTTGTCCAGGAGGTAAGCAAATTAAACCTGGATGTGAAAATAATGTGGCTGTGTTAAAATGCTAAAATTCCAGTGAGTTACTATTATTACAGTAATTACCAAGAAAAAAATAATTCATTAAACAAGTGCATTAGTCATATAGCAGTATTGGTTCTATTGCCCTATTAACAGCAGGGAGCAGGTTATCCATTTTTCACTTGCAGTGTGGAGAGGGAAATTGTTGTATTTTATTGTATCTTCATATGAAGGTGGAGTTAGATCATTTTGGACATTTTAAAAAGTAATAATAGTAATGAATTTAAATATGTTTTCATGGTTCAGAAGTAATGGTATTGTGAATGGCATTTGGCATTTTGATTGAATATAAAAAGTAATAAAATGGTTGTATTGTGGTTGCATGATATTGAAGATGTTTTATATCATTAAGGAAGTTTGATTTCAGAAACAAGAAAGAAAAAGTAGGGTTCTATTAACCATGGATTCAGGCCTCATAAAAATGTGTCTCCAAACTCGAGTTAGGGTTACTGGTTTATGTGTCAGCTGGCATTGTTTTACATTGCGTCTTAAATGTTTTAGACTCTCTCTAAAGCGGTTGTTTTAATAGACAGGGCAGAAGTCATTGATGATGTCTTTGTGTTACTGCTGTCATGTAAAAACAAAAGGGTACTTCTTGCTTACGTTCAACACTGCTTTTTCATTTATGTATTGTCTCTGTCTGTCTCTGCCTGCCTGTCCACCCCTGTGTGTGTCTGCCATTCACAGTGAGTATGTGGAAGACAGAGGACATCTTGCAGGAGTTGGGTCTCTCTCTCCTACTATTGCTCCATCTCACAGCCCCATTTGAGACTTTCAGCTCCGGTGTTTTATTGATACTCAACATGCTCGGGAAATAGAGGCATAATTATTGAATTATTGGTGCTTAAAATGGTTTTGAAGGCCATATGTTCAGTAGTATCCACCCAAAGGAGTAAATGACAGCGTGGGCAGTTCATGTAGGCTCCTTTTTACTGATACTCTTTGGGGATTAGAATGAAAGTAGCAAAGGAGCAGAGGAGGTTTGATTAATGTAAACTAAGTTACAATTACACAGCAGAAAGAAGTTCTCTTACATAGTAGAGTTACTATAAATAATGTTAATGTAGTGTACCAATTTGAAAAGCTAGAAGAAAACATTTGAATGTTTTATTATAAGGAAATGGCAAATATTGAAGAAATAGATATGTTTACTCCTATTTGCACAGTATATATATTTATTGAAATCTGTGGTATCCACTCCGTAAATAATTCAAGTTTCATGTATTAGTGAATAACAAAGGAGGTAGCAGGGAGGGTTGGCTTCCCCAGTGGTTGCCAAAGTGATCATGTATGCATAGTCAGTACAGTAAGCCTATGTGGATGTGTCTTCAGCAGTGCTCATAGCACCTGGCACAGACTCTAGTCGTTGACACTTCTGAACACGGTAGTGTCTTGATAACAAGAAATTATGTTTGTCATACTTAAAGGTGTTCACAACTAAGGTGCATCCTACTATTAATTCATATTTATTGTTGTGCTTATTGCACAAAATTTTATGAAATCTTTACTTAACATGTAGGTAAATTAATAAAGAAGCAAAAATATATTTGTTGTGTCTGATTCATCTGCTTTTTGTGTAGTTGAAGACTCAATTGTGTCAACATGCACTGAGATCTGAGATGACCTTTGTCTTTTGTCAGTGGATCTATGACATTAGGCAAGTTGTAACATCTCAAGCATTGGTTCTGTTCTATTATATGCCTTAATATACAAGATGTTCAAGACTCAAACAAGACAACTGACATAGTACTTCATAACATTTACTAGATGTTTTAAGGTTGCGTGTCACAGTATATTTGTATATATTTTTTTTTGTTCTCACTTCCCTATGTAATTCAGACCTTGCTCCCTTAGATTGGATTATGCCTTAATTCTCATATCTTTTACTGAATTTGTTGAGTATTCCTACAGTAGCTCAACTTTTCTTTTCCAGACTTGTGTGGTGCCATCTATCTACTCTGCAGCTCTTAATCTCTGCATGCTGCTTCTTCCCATGTGAGTCCCTCAATTACTCCCTGTTTGTCCTTCTCTTTGTTCTTGCCAGTGGCATGCTTTTGTGTGTGCTCTAATATCTACAATCCTTGCATCCATGTGTGTGCTCTAATATCTACAATCCTTGCATCCATGTGTGTGCTCTAATATCTACAATCCTTGCATCCATGTGTGTGCTCTAATATCTACAATCCTTGCATCCATGTGTGTGCTCTAATATCTACAATCCTTACATCCATGTGTGTGCTCTAATATCTACAATCCTTACATCCATGTGTGTGCTCTAATATCTACAATCCTTGCATCCATGTGTGTGCTCTAATATCTACAATCCTTGCATCCATGTGTGTGCTCTAATATCTACAATCCTTGCATCCATGTGTGTGCTCTAATATCTACAATCCTTGCATCCATGTGTGTGCTCTAATAGCTACAATCCTTGCATCCATGTGTGTGCTCTAATAGCTACAATCCTTGCATCCATAGAAGCTCTCCTTGTCTCTACCCAATAAAAATCGATCCACCTATCTTTCAAGACTCAAGTATGGTTTTGTGCCTTACTTTTCTTCCTTAAGTCAATTTTTCTTTTATAGAAATAGACAATAAAATCTAGGGATGGAAGGTGTTGGCCAGGAGTGAGACAGTATTACCCAGTTTGATTTTCCTGTTGTGTGAGGCAATCCAGGTTTTATTTTGTTGCTAAAGAATTTTAAATCATGGTATCTTGAAAGTGAAGAATTCAGCTTTACACTATTATATAAATTGAGCTGCTTGCAAGATCAGCTTTTCTTACATTAATCTATACTTTCCTCACATTAAGTGATTATATAAAAAGAGATTGGAAATCTTATTTTCCAGGTCTATTCTGAAAATAGAAAATCTTCATAGATTATAATTTATAGATTAAATTTTTAATATTTTATCACAATAATTTGATAATTTAATATTTTCTCTAGACTGTTTTCTTGGTTGTATAATTTGAATACCAATTTTGTCATATACCAGAACTCTTATCAGGTGTCAATAGAAATGTTATGTTTTTATATTCTTAGTTTCTGAGCTTTCTGTACTGAAAATTGCTACAACTTTTTCATCATTTTTAAAGTGTATTTATCTCTGGGGGTACTTTGTGTGGACCTGGCAACCTATACTAGTACTGGCATAGTGTCTGTGTCTACATGTTGGATCTGTGCTTTGAAATGAAACAAAATTGTCCTTTCTATTTAACAAAAACACTATCTGTATTAACTGCTTTTATGGTTGCTGTGTCCTAACACCTGACAAGAAGCATCTAAAGGCAGAGCAATGATTTGTTTTGCCCTTAGTTCGTGAGGATTCAATCCATCATGGTGTAAAGTAGGTTTGGTGGTGGCAGCTCCTTGCAGTTGAAGCATCTGCCTAGGACTGTTCACATCTCAAGTGGCCAGAAAGCAGGGAGTGTTAATGCCAGAGCTCACCTCCTTCCTTCTTTTTCTCCTTGTTCACTCCAAACCATGGCATGGACTACTCTCCAGATGTCTTCACAGTACACACAGAAGTGTGCCCCATTAATGCCTTAGGAATTTCTCTAGGCAGTCAAGTTGTCAATCAAAATCAACCATCACCATTAGGAACTTGACTGCCAATCACAGGCCTCACTTCAGGGTTTAGGTTTTGTGGACATTGTCATTTCTTTCTCAAGTTCATTACTTGAACCTCTTCTTTCCTAAGCCTACTGCTGCCAGCCTCTTTTATGCCATTTTCACCAGTACTGCCCCATCTGACCACCAGTTTTAATGTCTTTTCTTCCTATTTCTGTAGCTCCTTGTATAGCAACCACCATCACTTTGTATTATAACCTTCTTCTGTCCTCACCAGTTCTCAAGGGCAAGAGAATTATGTCATACTGATTTTGTATAATGCTGTGTTTTCCATATTACATGTAGTAAATGTTTGTAGATTTAAAAGATGGGTTAATTATCATAATATTTTTCATTGTTAGCTTCTCTTAGTATAGCTGCATATCATTAAGTCTAGAAAATTTCCAAGGTTGCTCTGGAGAGAAAATATTTGTGATAGCAGTATATTAGAAATGATTGGAAAAATTGAGTCTTGCCTGTAATTCCCCTTGGGATATGGATTAATTCCTATACTACAGATTAGCCTGAGTAAGTAATTTATCTACATAATAATGAACAAGTGTTTATTGAGTACCCATCAGCCTAAGGGACTGTACTAGACTTGACTGTTCTTTACGTAGACTGAGGGATCTCAATGCTAAACTAGTGATAATTAAATTGTCAGTCACTGAGTATATGGAAGTTAAGGGAATGGTAGTATATTAGCCTGTGTTAGCTGTTCTACCATATTTCATGGCTCATCTTCAACCAAACTGATGACTATATTATAATTTCAGCTGTCTTTTCTTTTATAGTGTAATGCCTGTATGCCTTTGTTTTTATTTTTTTCATTCAATACAATTAAAAGACATTGGCCTTCTTTCTCTGTGAGCTTAGGCTTATATTTAGAAGCCCTTTTTTTTTTATTAGAAATACACAGACATTGTAAGAACATAGACTCAGTATCAGATTGCAGGAATTTATATTTTGGCTTTGCTCCTTTAGGAATGTGATTTAAAAAAAGATTTATTTATTTGCATTGCTGCTTTTATGAAAGGGTGTTGGATCCCCTGGAACTGGAATTTCAGACAGTTGTGAGCTGCCATGTGGATGCTGGGAATTGAACCCAGGTCCTCTGGAAGATCAGCCAGTGCTCCCAACTGCTGAGCCACCTCTCCAGCTCCAGCGAATATGATTTTAGACATGCTTACTGCAGCCTCTCTGCTATTCTGTCATGTACACAATAAAGATAATGATAGTACCGCCCTCATAGGTTAATTATGATTAAATAAGATAATGAGAATCTTACCCATGGTTACTAGCTTTCTTAATATATATTTAATATAGAACTTTATTTGAAACACAAATTACAGATTAACATTCACCTGATAACATGAATTAAATTTTTAATTTCCTGAAATTTGAATTTTACCCTTATAAGTAAGTATATAAAGTTTAGCTTTTTGTGCGAGAAATGTCCATTTGTATTGATTTATTCATTTATTTTTAAATAGGGTTGTGCATTACTTAGACGATTGTAATCACTTTAGGTGACTTTTCACTGGCTTCATTTTTCTGTCAGTTGTTGCTTAGTAGTTAAGTTGTTGCGTTGCAGCTTGGTACCTGTCCTCTTTAACTTGTCACCAGATACGTTCTTAATGGATTGTTGAACCTTTAATGAAATACAGTCTTGCTGAATCACTAACCCTGCTTTCCCCTAGCAGGCTCTTTACTGGGACCTGACGAATCACCTCTCAGAGCCTGCAGACGTCCTGGCCCTTTAATTCTTCCCTATAACGAGTTTTGTGCTGCATGATAAAATATTCATGTTAAAATAGGTTCTAAACTAATTATCTTCAGCCAGCAGTTGCCACTGCAGTCATTTGCTGTTAGCTTAGCTCAAGTTAATGGCTTGTAGTTCAGTACAAATAGTCCCTTTTGGCTGTTTCCAGTCACTGATTCTTATCCTAAATAGAAATTTCTATACATACCTAAAGTTCATTCTTGTCTTGAGAGGAGATTTTTTGCCCTGCTTTTCCATCCTATTTTGCTTGATTCTAGGTTTATACCTTTGTAGCTTGCCTCCATCTTCAAACTTGATGTCACTTTCTAAATTCATAACTCCCACACTGTTGAGAGCAAAACATCAATTACACCTCTGTATTTCATGAAATATACCGTGAATATCAGATTTTTAAAGAAACAAAATTAAAGTGCCACATCAAGAACAGGATCTAGTCTATACATTAAAGAAACCTACAGATTGAATTGTGATAGGTATGAAACTCTTTAGGAAACATTACGGGGCTGGGCATGAGGGAGCTAAGACACCAAGGGAATATTTTCCTATTGCTGTTAGTAGGAATGGTGGGCTGACAGACTCAGGGTGGGTAGGCCCAAGAGCAGAGGAGTAAAGATTAGATTTTAGGAGAAGTGGAAGGTCAGAGAGGGGCGAGTGAGGCAAGCTGGAGGCAAGCTAAGGAGGAGAAATCCCTGACACCCAAGGGTTTGGCCAGTCTCCCTGCCATGAGATTGCCTGAACCCGTTCTTGTTCTTGCTTTTGTTTAAATGAATCATTGAATGAGAAGAGAAGAGAGGGATGGCTGGAGGGAGAGGCAGGGGAGGAAAGGGGATAAGCACCAAGTTGGGGAGAGAGTGAGATAGATAATAAGGCTGTTAGGTAACTGGAGGAAGGCTTCTTTGAGAATTGCCTTTGACCTTGTCTGTGGTGAAGCTGAGCTCTGAGAACGAGCTTGGGATGTTGGCTACAGAGCAAGTTCCACATAGGAACTGCAGCTTTATTCAGACAGCTATGTTCAGAATGGTTGTTCCTCACAGTGTTAAATATCATCTAGTCTACTGTTCATAACTGTCCTCTCCACTGAAACATAGTTTTCTGGGGTTGAACATCTACCAACCAAATGGTATGTGCAATATATATTCTGTTAACAGCTAAGGAATTTCATGGGTTTAGGGTTAGTGATTTAATTTCAAATTTAAAGACTTTTGTTTTTCATGAGCATAAAAAATAAAACATTATTTTCAATTAACAGTGTTATTAGACTGAAACTGTAAGGACATGTTAGGAGGTTGAGGTGTGGATGTGTAGTGACTAAAACATGCAGCATTTAAGGGAGTTCTGAATGTAAGACAAGTCTCCTTGCCTGAATCCAGTAGTTCATTGTCCATTGTACATAAAATAGTATCTTCACCTTATGCATCAGTTTTGACCTGTGTCCTGTGTTTGTTAATTCTCCTCCTCTTCCTTGACCAAAGTAGAAATAGGCCTGTTGAAACCTTCCTGGTGAAAAGCTTCATGCAAGGAAGTGTTAACTTATATGTTCCCCTTTTTTCAGTAAAAGAAGTTTTCTTTTTTAACCTGTTACAAATGTAGATTTAAGAAATATGTAAATGAAAATCTCAGAAAACTATTACAAGTGGGGAACCCCACTGTACTTAGAAAATAGAAGATATTCATGTATACTGTGTCTTAAAAAATGTATTTCCAGAGTGTGTAGCCATAATCAATTTCTTTAATTAAATGCACAAATAATATTTTAAGTTCAAAAAATCCTTCAGGCACTAGGGAGACCTATGTGCCAAATATTGACTAATGTAATGGGAAATCATATTTAAATTGTCCTCTCTTGATGCAGAACAATAAATTTGAAAATTACAAAATATATCCTGCATATTCTTTAAATTTCTTCCTCATTCTCCCTTTCAGTCACACACACACACACACACACACACACACACACACACACAGTTATTTGTTCTGGTTGTCTCATAGTCTCTGATGATGCCCATTGAAGGAGTGCAAATTGTTTGATAGGGTCCTGATAATCAAAATAGCTGAGAGTTAACATTTTAAATATCTAACAAATTTTGGTTTGTTTAGAGGGGGAGCTGGTAACTGCCTTGGAGCAGAAAGCCTGGGAGGTCAAAAGCAGGAGATTTTGTGCCTTGATCACCCTCAGAGCTTCCTCTGACAACCACACCAATGTCCCCCTTAAAGCTAAGGAACAGAGGAGGGGAAATATGTGACAATATCAAGTAATTATACACAGTACTTCTTGAATCAAGATTTTGAGGATTTAAACCATCATTCCAGGCTTTAGAATTGCATTTTAGTTTGCATTTGGATTGTATTTCAGCTTCTGTTTTTCTGTTTTTTTTTTTAATTTTTAATTTTTGTATTCACCATTTTCATGTACTTCTTGATTATATATAACTATGTATAGCATTGGTGTTCTTTCTTGTAGGTGGCAAAGTGTTTTCCATTCGTGGCTTATTTCTTAAACTTTGTTATCTGTTCATGTGCAAATGTGTGCTGCTTTGTGTCATTATTGTGCTTTTTCTTTTTCTTTTTTTTTTTGAAGATGTTTTGATTTTTATTTATAGACTTTGAATAATACATTTGAGATTTACAGATGGTGCTCCTCATATGTGCTGCTCTCTGACTCTGACACTGTCCATCACAGAAACACTGTCATGTGTTTATTTAGCTCTTCTTCTGCTACATTGTTGGTTATATAAGGAAGAGACCATATCTGCCCTGGTCAGATCCTCAGTATGGTGCCTGGGTCAGGTGTAATGATCATGCAACATATATTTGACTATCTAAATAAGTGAACAATGATAATAGGCTCTTTCATGTGACTAGTCACACAGAATTCTCAGACATGTTTCTTGAATATGTCAATGTAATCATCGGCATCACCTATTAGAATCAAAGACACTTAGAGCCATAAAGCCTCTATGAGTCATTTGGTGGAAGCGATTCTCAACTTCAGATGCATGCAGGAATTGCCTAGGAATGATGCAAAGTGTTCACCTGAGTCCAATCCCCAGACACCATGGTACAGCTGGTGTGAGTTGTGTTCTAAACTCTGAACGTCATAAACTTTCTCCAGGCATTTACAACACATAGCCAAAGCTGAGTTGTCCTGATCGATCATAACATTTTCCTTTTGGGGATAAAGTTGAGGCCCAAAGAATTTAAGTAATTAGCTTTTCAGTGAGCTGTGGCAAAGGAGAAAACCTAGGTGCATTGGTTCTGAAGCCAGTGTGCTTTCTGCTGTACCTGAGTGTCTCAGATTGGCTCGTTCCAAGCCACTTGCTCTTTTTAAAAGTATATATTTATTATATACATACTTCAAAACATGTATAACTGTGGAATGGATGAATTGAGAGAATTAACAAATGCATCACCTTCATACCTATAATTTTCGTCACAAGAAGACTAAACATCTTCTCTTAGCATGTTTAATTTCGTGTGTGTGTGTGTGTCTGTGAGACCATAGACTCAATGCAATTATAAACAAAATATCTATTGATTAGCTGATAGCAGGATGAACAATATCTGAGCCACATTTGAGATTGCCATGTAGGAGGGGTGTGGGGAAGGACTTTTAAAGGGGAAAACCACAAGAAGATCTTCAATATCTACACAAGCAAGCAAAAACTATTCTATTCTGCCAAGTGAAGTGGATAAGGCAACTCAAAACAATCTTTGGGTATCTGTGTAAGCAAGTTACAGAAGAAAAAAAGGCAGTTAACTATAGCATAACAAGTAGATAGTCACGGCTGTACATTTTTGGGTGGGGGTCACTGAGTGAGGGTTACTGGGAACTTATCTTCTAGGGACTAGACTCAGAGACAAATGGCTGGTGGATACCAAGATGGATGCCTGGCATAAAATGGAGCTTCTTTAGCCATAACGAGGACCCAACATACATTTTTCATATGGCTGTATTAATTGAAGTTCTTGTCAACAGTGCAGGTGGTACTTCTCTCCACATCCTCATGACACTTGTTACCTTGTCCATTCGATAAGAGCTGTTTCTTTTAGATTTTTTATTCTTAAAGTTTTATTCAGTTGCCGGGCGGTGGTGGCGCACGCCTTTAATCCCAGCACTCGGGAGGCAGAGCCAGGTGAATCTCTGTGAGTTCGAAGCCAGCCTGGACTACCAAGTGAGTTCCGGGAAAGGCGCAAAGCTACACAGAGAAACCCTGTCTCAAAAAACCAAACCAAAACAAAACAAAACAAAAAAAAAAAAAAAAAAAAAAAGTTTTATTTAGTTAAGCCCCTCTTATCTATTACTTAAAATAAACAGTTTTTGTTCTAGAATCTATAGTTTAACTCTTCTGTTTTTATTCCATTTATATATCTAATCCACGTGGAATTAATTTTTATGTAATATGTGAGCTAGAACTTGAAGTTAATTTTTTAAAAATATTAATTAGTGTCTAAGTTCTATTCATGGGGACTTAATGCCATTTTCCTGTGGTTTGAAATCTGTAGTAAATATCAAATGTGCCTCGAGGTTGATTTCAGGTGAAATTGAGCTGCCTACTGAGCTTAGGTAAACATGGGGGGGTGAGCTTTTCCTCAGAGTCATTGAAAAGGAGTGTGGCTGGGCCTCAGCAACAGCCACAGACAGGGCTTAATACTGTGGGCTTCTTCTGTTTACACTGCATTTCCTCTCTGTCTCATGTTTGCTCCCTTCTTCCTCACTGTGGACTGTACTTTTCTGGACTCTCCTGAGCCTTTCATCTGTGCTGTTCACTGTGGGCACCAGACTAGATCCTCACTCTTGGCCCAGTTGCCCTTCCTGGAATTGTAGTTATAGGAGAGCATAGCCAGACCTGACCAGAGTGCTGTGGACAAAAGACTAACCTCTCCTGGGCATGAATAATTAGGTTTATCTTTGTCTCTTTCAGTTCAGTGCTGGGCCAATTACCAAGTAGAGTTCATTTTATTTTTGTTTTAAATTCCTTCTTTGTCACTTTTGTGTTTGAGAGTTTGTAAAACTGTGTGTGTGTGTCAAAGACTTTCTTATCCTTTTTTTATATTATTTTTATTTCTTTAAAACATTATTGCCTGGGATTTATTCTTCCAGATGAAATTTGGAATGAACATGTCAAGTTCCATTATACATCCCATGGTTTTTATGGGAATAGATTGAATTCATAGCTTTGTAAGTGGAAAATTGGTTTTCTTCTTTTGAGACTCATTTTCCAGAATCAGAGTATGACTTCCATCTTAAAAAACTGTGTTAACATATACTGAGCTGGCTATGTTATTGTCAGTTGTATACTCTTTACTAATCTCTGCGTAATCAAGTAGAGCTTAATGGAAAATGTGGAAAACACAGGTGAGCAAAAGAAGACAATAAAGGCTTTCTATAGTGGGGCCTGCTATTCATGGATAACTGTTAAAACACATGGTGGTGTGGTGGTACTTCATGGGCTTGAAACATCAAGGCTACAGAAAAGTGGCATTTGTGCAAAATATGCACTTATATATAGCAGAAACTGAAAGCAAGGTGTTCAGAGTTTTAATTGGTGCTTTTTTGTGCTTTAATTATTCCTTCAGTTTTTCCTACAGAAAGACTCTGAGAATCTGTTGTCCATATCTACTAGCCACTTTGTTCAGTGCAGAAAAGCATCCCAGAAACCAGAAATAGCTTCTATGATGATATGCTCATTTCTCTGTTCCACCCCTACAGAGTTTGGTTGCTTTGGCCATCCCTCTTTTCCCTAGATTGCTGACTTTGTTTGAGTCTACTGTGAGGAAGGAATGAAACTTCTCTGAAGGTCCATTTAGTGTTTTAGTCAATCCTGTCCTGTATTGGGCCACTCATGCCAACCCTTGGTTTCAGCTCTGAAGATGGGGCTCTCTGGGCCATGGCCCGACCTGGATTAGACTTTGGAGGCTGCAGTGACTCCTGGGTTCTGCATTGCTATAGTCCTTGATTTTCCTGCCTCTCTAATTTCATTCCTCTGGCATCCAGACCTATCATTTTTATTATGTCTCATTGCTTCAGCAGTTATGGGATACCCCTTGACAAATAGAGTTCTTTCATAAGAAAGAATTTTACCCAGAAAAAAATATTCACTGTATCTTAAAACTGGCTGTTTCCACAAGTGTTCGAAGAGCTGGAAAATTGCAATTAGTTTCAGATAAGCATAGCTGAAATATTCTTGTTTTGTACCACGGCAACAAATTGAAAGAAAGATTGAGGGCACTGAGTCATTATAGTTTCTAATGATACAACTCGTACATTATGGGGTTCATGTATCACTCTGGGACCTTGTTACTTACGGAATCCAAAGTAAAATACTGTTAACATTTCCTTAGTAAACTTCATGCCTCTTAATGAGAGCTTTTAATTTGCAGTCCTGAAGTCATCACAATTTTTGTATTGCTATCCCTCCTGTGACCAAACCAAATACTTTCCTAATTAATTTTAATAATAGGAAGACTCATTAGTAATACAGTGGACTGCTGCGATAGACTGTAGTGGCACTTAAAATTGTGAAAACAAAATGAAATTATTTTGAACATTTCAGTGCCATTTCAAATTTTACATGGTTATTTCAGGCCAAATAGGAACACTGTGGTCAGCATTTGAGAGGTTGTATACTAATGTTTACAGTGTTATATTTCATTTGTTTGATTTGGACTGATTATTGTCACAATCTGCCATTAGTGATCATTTTTAAAGGCCACGTTTAATGGCATATTAAATTAAAAGGTAATGGAGGTTAGAAGGAAGAAAGATGGTATATTTTAATTATGGAAGTATCCTCAATTGGAAACAATTAACTCTCAAGAAGTATATGCTTAAAAATCTGAATCAAGAATAGGCAGATTAGTTTCTCTCATGAGCATCTGTAAAGCATTGAGTTTAATTGGCTTGCAGCTGCTAGTGACAGAGGTTTCTAGGTTTATTACTGCATTTCGTCCCCATCTTCACATTCCACTTAATCTCCTCTTTCCTACTGTTGTCCAGTCAGATGCAATTGCTTGTGTCCACAAATTAAGAAATTGGAGTTGTTTTGAAGAACCTAAAATAGGCTTGTCTATTAAAGTCTTTCCAAGCACCTGGGAACAGTCGCACTTACTGTGCCCCCGCTGTAGCCAGTTCCTAGTAGCTCCAGCAGGGCATAGCTGATAAGGTCTCTGTTTTTTGTTTTGTTTTGATCAAATGGTTCATAAAATTAGATGGCATTATTTAGTTGGAAAAATTTAGATGGGTCCCAGAATAGATGAAGTCCTTACAAAACAAGACTGTAAAACACTTTTGACATGAATTTCAAATTGGGTAAAAATAGAAATTTGTTTCTATGAAATTGCTAGGAATTAATTCCACATAGAAGCCACTATCTTATGGCATTACCACATTGTCTAAGTACAATTTTTGCTGAGTTATTTTTTTGGTGTTTGTGTGTGTGTACCTAAAGTCAAAATCCAACTTCTTGGTTTGTTTCTCTTCTTAATTTTAATAGGAAATTAAATTAGGTATACCTATAGATCTACATTAGTATATTTGACTAAGTATAAGGACTATATAAAAATGGTTGCAGGTCCCATAGTTGTTCTGAGCATGATATAAGAGTACTCAGCACATGGGTTAGCATATATTAAATACTTAAATGTTAGATAAAATAGGCTGATGGTTAAATGAAACAAACTCCTCTAAGTGGGTAAGATCTGAATACATTGTCACCAAACCTGATGGCTTTTTGACAGAAAGCATCACTAACTCGTGGTAGGCTGGAAGATTCCCATATGTACTTGTTTATTTGATCTGATGTCCACTACAGTGTTAGCTCCATAATAGCAGGGGCTGTTTTTGTTTTGCTGTTTAATCCTTGCTGACAGAAATGGTACCTTTCCTATAATTTGCAGACTAAATGAAGAATGACTGCTATTGACAGATACCCCAGTGAACTAAGTTTACACCATTCGTTGGTTCCAGACATACTAACTTTCTAAGGTTGTGTTCCTACTGGTATAGCAGTGTAGAATTTCATAGGTCACAGACCTAAGGATGTATAATCATAGAAAACATAAAGAAAAGTGGAAAGATTTGTATATACTTGTGCATTCATTATTGTTGTTATGCAGTAATGAAGTGATTTAACCCTGCCTTCCACTTTTTGTCTTTTAACCTTTAGTATGATATGCTGCCTAAAATAACTTTACTATTTTAAAAGTCAATTTATATATGTAATATGTTTGCAGTGTTTCAGAATTCAGAAGTGTAAAAGTTTCTATGGTAAAAATCTCTTTCTAAGGCACACCTGTTACCTTTCTCTCAGACAACTGGTAGCCTTAGTTTCTAGTAACCTGTAAGATTCTGTGCACATTAAAGAAAATTATTAATTTTCCTTCTAGACATCATATTAGCTGGTTTTGTCACTGATGTGATGAAATCCCTGGGGAGAAGCCACTTAAGGGAAGGAGGATTTATTCTGGCTTAGATCTTGAGAAGACATACTCCATCATGGCCTGGGAGTCATGGTGGCAGGAACAGGAGGCTCATTGCATCCACAGTCAGGAAGCTTAGAGTGAACGGGAAGGGGACCAGAATTTAAATCCTCAAGGACTCTTCCAGTGTCCCCCTTCTTTCAGCAAGGCTTCACCTCCTAATTTTCTGCAGCCTTCCCAAACAGTGTCACCAGTTGGGGACCAAGTGTTGAAAACATAGTAACCAATGGTGGAAATTTCACAGTGTAATCACAGCATACATTAAACATTAGAAACACCTTTCTAAACATTGATTATTATCATTTAATAAACCAAGAGGCTTTCTTTATTGTTTTTTATGGATAGAAAGTATTTTATATATTGATATACTATGATTTATATGATTAGTCCCTTAATCACGTTGTTTCTAGTATTTGGTTTTCATAATAGGTGCTAAAGATGTCCTTTCACATATATGTAAATTAACTGTAAGATAAATTTCTGGAGGTGAATATGTGAGTCACACGGTGTGCATTTACAGTTTTGGTGGGCTTAATCAATATCCTGGTGATTATACCAGTGTATTATTTTAAGATTTGTTTTATTTTAAAATTTTGTCTATGTGTGATAATCTGTGTGTGGATATGCACACATGAGTGCCCAGCCTATAAAGACTAGGGATGTCAGAGGCCCTGGAGTTGCAGTTTTGAGCCATCCAGTGTAGGTGCTGAAACTGAACTCTAGTTCTCCACTAGAGCTGCATGCCCTCTTCATCACTGAGCTGTTTCACCAACCCTCCAATTTAAAGGTTGTCACACAATTTCTTCATTATTTGCATTCTTCTCAACACTGTTATCAGACTTAACCCAAACTAATTCTGTTTTGAAAAAAAAAGTTTTATTTTAGTTTGAATTTGCATTTTTCTTTGTTGTGATACTGAACTGTTCATATATCTAAGCACCTTTTCTGTTACCTCTTTGTTATTTTTATGTTGAATAAATGTAATTGCCTTTCTCTTCCTGATTTTTAGAGAATTGAGCATGCTGATATCTGTGTCTCCATTTTTTTTCATTTATACATTGACTGTTAAAATAATGCAGGTTAATAATGTGTTAAGCGAGTATTCTATAAAAGTGGGGTCTAAGCTCTTAGAATGCTGAGTGTATGACCTGAGTGGATTAATTGACAATGTGAGCCACATAAAAAAGACCTGGCTGATTTATTTTAAATAAATGAGTACATAGAATAAACTATGGAATTTATATTAATAACTAGTTTTCCCTGCATTTTGAGATCCAGTCATCAGCTGTATATCCATAAAGACAAAAACACAAAACTTACAAGGCTTGGCTGTCTAGAAAGGTGACAGAAAATTCTCACATGATAATGGTATTAAGAAGCTTATTTGTTTGGGGAATAGATAACACTTGGCACCTCAAATCCTGGTAAGTGAAACACTAAGTTAATACATAGGACAGTAAAGACAATAGACAGTATGCCCAGAGGAAGTAATTGATGTGAAAATAACTTTGATTTTGAAAATAAGTTTAATATTTTAGGTTTGAAACATTCAAAAAAGAGAGTAACATTCCAGTGTACCAGCAAGCAGTTTAATCTTCTTTTTCATTGGTTCCGAAGTTTCTAGTTTTGCAGCGGCTTTTGAGTCTGTTCCATTGCACATCTAATGGTCTGTATCTCTGTCTCAACCAAGACCTGTGTGTGAGAGCTCCTCACTGCCTTTATGTATAAGTTTTTCTTCCCCATTCACAAGGAATTTTTATAAAAGAATTGCAAGATGCAATAAATTATCAAATAGTTGCCTTATTGCTTCTGTGCTAAGATGGAAGTGCTTCTCTGCATTATCTGGGCATATGTGATAGTTTAAGGTATAGAAGAGTCAATTTAGTGGTACTATAAACTGTGTAATCGATGTCATTAAGTGATTCATGCATTTAGACAGAGATTTTCTTTGTTAATGAGTCATTGGATGGGAATAAACAATGATGAAGAAAATCTAATGTAAAAGACACCAGGGTTTGTGATGGAAACTTCAAGTGACAGGAGGTATTAGAGAAAGCAGACAATGATGTGAATGCCCATATTTGTGCTTAGAGATACTTTGACACATAACACCCTAACCATTTTGTTTGTTTCTGCATTTTTAACTTACTTTAACAACTTAGATTCTCATCTGTAATCCTTTCTAAGTCTGTTCTCCACATTTTCAGAAACTCAAATAATAAATGTGAACAATAGTTGTTAATAATTAAGTAGGTTACAACATGAACTTTGTTGGAAAAGAAACCTAGACTTGAAGAACTAATAGTTTAGAGAAAAAAACTGCTACAAACTCATTCAATGTAAAAATAGCAATAAATCAAGAATAATAAACATCCAAGATGCTTGGATAATCATTTTACTTTGAACATAAGAATAAAAAAATAAATAATTTCTCTGAGTGATGTGAAAGATTTCTTGCATTTGGACATGTCTAGAAGAAACAAAGAAATAGAAGACATATGTAAGAGAAATTACTCCTTATAAGTATCAATTTAGTAAAATAAGAGATTAACCTTTAGGGTAGATATCTCACTGATTTGAGGAATCTGTGAAGATTCTCATTAAAGTCATTAAACCATACAGTTGTGGTTGCTGATGTAACAGTAAATTAAAGTTATCTGGATGTTTCTAGGAAATAGAGACTTAAGTATTTCTCAATAAATTCTAATTTCTAAAACCTAAGGCCCAGCTATGTATATGGAGAAGTGGACTAATATTTTCTAAAACCATTATTTTTGGCTTTTGATATAGATGTCTTCCACTTGCTAACAGTGCTACCATGCTTCTGATGTTTAGCCATATGTTAAAGCTCTTAGGCTATGTAGATATTTGAAACTAAAGCAGACAAAAGGAAGTGCCCATATTCCGCTTTGATAACACATGAACAATCAGGTCTTGAGTCTAGTTCATAAGGTGATTTTGGAATTATCAGAATAATAAAGAAACTCAAACCTTAAAAACAACTAGGATGTTTATGATACTCCAACTTTTATATAAAAATTTAGAGCTGTAGGAGACTTCAGTTTTACAGAGTAGCTATGGTGATTACTCTTCATTGTCACTATGACTAGATTTGTAATCACCTAGGAGACACACCTCTGAGGACATCTTTGAGGGCATTTCTAGAGAGGTGTAAGTGCCACCCTGAATGCAGGCAACTGCATCTCGTGGGCTAGGGTCACAGATAGACAAAAAACAAGTAAGACTCTGAAAAGTCAGCTATACTCCAGCATTCATCTCTCTGCTTCCTCACTGTGGATTGAAAGTAACCAACTACTCCATGTTCCTCTCACCATGCCTTTCCTGTGATAAGGAAGTATACCCTCCAAATTGTGAGCATGAGCTCTCCCTTATTCTTGAAGTTAATTGAGTTTATTCATTAACAATGTTATACATTAACATAGGGCATTATTCTTAGACTCCACCTCTTATTTTTCAGGTACCTCTGTCAGGCTTAATGCCTCCTTCTCCCTTTCCATGTTCATGTCTTTTTTATTTGTTTTGTTACCTACTGAGTTTAAACAGGGATACTTGAGTGTCCACGTGTGTAGAACTATCCATGGATCCTGATGGTCTCATCAGCAAACGCTTTCCTCTTTAAATTGCTTTTGAAAGGTATTTTGTAGTAATAATGGGAGTAATGCATATGGTGCCCAAATTAAATTTGGGGATGTGAACTAATTATTGATAGAGGCACATGGGAACCTGCATTCTTTGGGCACAATTCCATAGACCACAGATATGCTCAGAAGAGGGAGGAATGGCCAGCTGAGTACCCACTAGTACAGATACAATAGTATGTTGTATTTATAGTATAATTTGTTAGTGTATGCATATATAATCAGTTGTATATAATCAACATAGTCTTTATGTAGGTATAAGATCTATATACAGATATCTAAATATATGTTCTTTGCTAGATCATAAGCTTCTTTTTTTTTAAGATTTATTTATTATGTACACAGTATTCTGTTTTGCATGTATTCCTGCAAGCCAGAAGAGGAAGCCAAATCTCATTACAGATGGTTGTGAACCACCATGTGGGTGCTGGGAATTGAACTCAGGACCTCTGGAAGAGCAGCCAGTGTTCTTAACCTCTGAGCCATCTCTCCAGCCCGATCATAAGCTTCTTGAGAGCAGGCATTTCCAAGAACTCTTTGCTCTTGAATAGACATGGATTATGCTTCTAAGATGGGTATTTTCCCCCACGGAAAAATTAAAATCAGGGTTCTTTGCACGTATGTAGAAAGACTGTCTAAATAGTCAATCACCTGCCACTGATAGCTGCCTTGGTATTGGAATGTTATGCATTTCATCAATAAGTGAATGCATGGAAGATGGAACTCATGGTCAGCATACTCATTGCTTCTCCCTTATGTCACTGCCCCCTCTTGATACTTTCATGCTGCTGTCTCATGCTGGCCAGTCTCCTCCCTTGTCATTATCTTTTTTCTCATTATAAATTTGCCTTGCCCTTTGTACCTATATGTGCTGAGAACTGCCGACAGAGTTGCTCTTTGGTGAAAAGTTGGTAGCCTCATAAGATTTAAAATTATCTTTTATTTTCAGTGGTGATGACAGATTGGTTACAAAAACACTTGTTGGAAAAGCTTATTGGAATAAAAATGATAGCATTTGTGAAATGGATGCCTTGCCTATTTCATTTTATCTATATTGAATATTTCTATAATGGCCCGAATATTGTCCATATTGAAGAAGGTCCCCCACAAATTCAATTATAATGTGTGCATCTGTTAATAAGGACAGAATTATGGTTACTTCCTAGCTAAGAATATTGTAAAATGATTTGTCTTTTCCCAGTGAAGTCAATATGTATGTATTTCAATGTTTCTTTTGATTTATTTTTTTGTGAGTTCTAGGTTCACTGCTACTACATTGTTCAAGTGCATATCAACTTTAACTCAGTGTATTATATACCCAATGCTTCTGTCTCCTAATTTTGATCCATTCTGTATACTTCAGTGAACATTTGCATAGTGTGATAGCAACAGTGACTATAAGCTTTTAGTTGTAGATTGATAGTAATAGTCAACTGTAAAGGGGCCAGAGAGACATTGGTTTGTGATTTGTACATTGTTATTTCATAAGAGCCCTCCTCAATTTAAATGTGACCTGTCACATATACAGTACTGCTTCAGCTGTTGAAATCACCTAATGATTCTTTTCTCATTTGAAACAGTTTCCTTGATTTTAAACTTCTGTTTTGGTGCTAGAGTATAGTAATAGAATGCCTGTAGAGAGGGCTAAATTTAATATGTTCTTTGCCCAAAAATACCAATTCTGGAAGTAAACAGGCTATTTTGTAGAATGAACCTTGTAATAATACAATGTAGCAAAGCTGGTATAAGTCATAATAGAGCATTTCTTCTTTCATGTTGCTTTGATATGAATGGTTCCAATTAAAAATATTTTAGTATATATTTATAACAGTCCTCTGATTTTTTTTCCCTCCTGCTTTCCTTCCTTTACTTTCAAGTTTATCTCAAATGAACTTCTCTTGGTCCCATAAGGCCAGTCTGTTTTTGCATTCCTCAGTTCTGATTTCTTTTGGCAGGAGGACTGGATGTGGTTGACAGATCATATCTGAAAGGGGCTTTGGTAATTGCTTGTACTGTTCAGCGACTGTGCTGCTGAACAGATGGGCACAGTGAATACTGAACGTGTTCAGGACCTCCGCATCCTTCTTCAGCTTGTGAGTAGGGAGCACTGCCAGCATTTTCCTTATCGTCTATTAGCAAACTTAGAAAGAATCACTTGGATTCTCTCATCATTTTTTGACTCACAACTATCTCACGTTTGTGACTGGGTTCTCTCTTACCTCTTATATTGCCTCCCTTTTTGTATGCTTTTTGGAATAAAGAAAATTCTCAAGATGTTAGTGCATGCTGTCGTGAATGGGTGCCAACAGTTCTTACAGACTTGTTAAAAGATTTATTTTTTGCACAAGAATTACACATATGGCTTGGAATGATAATATTAGGATCTGTGTTGGTTGAGATAATTGGCAGATCACACCTCAAAAAGTGATTGGCTGGCTTGTCTATTTCATTTTAATCTGTTGTTTCCATCACAGTCACATTCCCATTATGGAGTATATTACTACATGTTAAAAACTGTCACTTAACCCATTTGTTAGGGGGCATCTGTTAGTTGAGTTTTGAATTGTTTAAAACATTTTCTTATATTAATGATTTGGCTGGCCAATATAGTAGCAGCCTTCAAAATCAAAATGAACAAAGGTGGGAGATCCCAGATAATGGCAGATCTACAAAGCTGGTTTTCTAAGGGAGGAGCAGGTATCACCCAGGTCAAGCTAAGAGAGTGTGAGCAGAAACATAGGACACCAGAAATGACAAATGGAATCTTGTCACCATCTCAGTGAAGATTCACCATCCACATAGTGACAGAGGGCACTGGACCTCTTTGTGGTTAGAGAGGTAACTGTACTATGAGGTCTTTGTAGTCAGATGCTTTTCAGCACACAGCAAGTCTGAATGGAACTGCTAGAGATTAGGGTAAAACTGTCCATTTTCTTCACTTTACTGATGACAAATGAGAGTTTATAAATATTAATTCAACATTTATCTAAATATCAACTTTTTTTTTGGAGACAGGGTCTTTCTACATATCTCTGGCTGCCCTGGAACACACTGTGTAGACCAGGCTGGCCTTGAACTCACAGAGATCTGCTGCTTCTGCTTCCCCGGTGCTGGGATTAAAGGTGTGTGACACCAAGCCCTACAATATCGGCACTTGTAAAACATTCTTCTTTTTTTTTTTAACACCCAATTCTTATGATGATGAATATGGACATTTATTTATTCTTAGAAAAATATGCTAAGATTAAATCAATTGTTTCCCTTTGCTTTCAAGTCTGTTTTTCACTGTGTGAGTATGTGGAAGAATATGGCCAGGGTTGGATATGTGTTTTCATGGTTGAATGCAAGGAAGAAGAGCCTTCTGTACTTTAGGCATGAAAGCTTAGATTTGGCAGTCCCTTGCATGAGGTAAGTCAAAGTGAATATGTCACAAAAATGATGGAGCAGGACTGTTTTCCACTAAAGTCCTGTGTTTCTCATTTATAATATTAGAGATTAGGAAAAGAGAATGTGTTATCTCTGCTTGTCTTTAAACAGCCCCTCTACTTCATGTATTCACTGTATTTTTTATTAAGAAATTTTTTATCCATTTTACATACCAACCACAGATCCCCCTCTCATCTCACCTCCTACCCCCACAAGCCTTCACCCTAGCCCACCCCCATCCCCTCCTAAAGTTCATGAGTTCCCACTAGCTTGGTTTGGTTGTCTCTTTAAGTTTCCCCATCATGATCTTGATGCTTCTTGCTCATAGAATCCCTCTTCTCTCTCTTCGACTGGACTGCTGGAGCTTGGCCTGGTGCTAGGCTGTGGATCTCTACATCTGTTTCCATCAGTTACTGGATGAATGCTCTATGATGACAGTTAGGGTATTCACTAATCTGATTACTGGGGTGGGCCTGCTCAGGGACCCTCTCCACTATTGCTAGTAGTCTAAGCTGGGGCCATCCTTGTGGATTCCTGGGAACTTCTGTAGCACCAGGTTTCTCCCTATCACCATGATATCTCCTTCTATCAAGTTATCTCTTTCATTGCTCTCTCACTCCATCCCTGTTCCTGTTCGACCGTCCCTTTCCTTTATGTTCTCATCCCACATCCCCTACCTTCTATTGCTTCTATTGCCACCCCCCCCAGTTTACTGAGGAGATCTCATTTATTTCCCCTTCCCAGGGTGATCCATGTGTACCTCTTAGGGTCTTCCTTATTACCTAGTTTCTTTGAAGCTGTGGATTATAGTCTGGTTATCCTTGCTTTACATCTTTCATTAGATATTTTAATGTTGGCAAGTAAATGATAAAGTTATAAGTTTGTATTTGCCCTTTTCCTCTTTGTTTCAATAACATTCTCTATGAAAAACTCTAAAAATATCGCTTTGTATGTTCTCTGGATCATCATAAACAATTTCATTCTTCATCCCCTACTAAGATATGTGATTCTGTTAATTATCCCAGTGATTATTATAAAATTAAAAGAGCTCTTGAAATAATGGTTAATTCACTTTCAACAAGAAATAACTGAGGCCCAAGAAGGTTCGGGGATTTGTGCCAGATTGTATAGATGAAATGAGGGACGAGAGAGAAAGTTTGCCCTCCTTTCCTACTGTATCGTCTTTATTGTCCTCATGCTGCTTCCTGTCACACCCTTATCAGGATGGGTTGCCTGGGAAAAGTCACAAGTGTGCACTGTTCAGTCTACTTCAGTAGTTACTGTCAATGTTTCCATACGTTTTAATGTAGAATTCTAGAACTCCAGTTTATTTTCCATAAACCATATATTTTTCAAGTTCCATACATATTTATTGAATGAGTGAATTAACCTGGTAGTTTGATTCTGCATGTGCAATATTTATGGCTTACAACAAGAAGTTAAAATCAGTAAAGAAACCAATATGGATCCATCTGTCTATTTGGAAGGCTCTTGTTGCATAATGAAACATGAACACAGTTGTACAATTGAACACAAGTCAGTGTTCATAATCAGAAGCGAGTGGCAGAGGTTAGAGATTTTTCAGAATATTATGGGTGTTCATTTTATTGCCCCCAATTTGTAGATGCAGATTTTTGCCTATATATATGTGTGTGTGTGTGTGTGTGTGTGTGTGTGTGTGTGTGTGTGTTTGAAATTGTTACTATCATTGTTCAAATAATATTTATCTTGTATAATGTGAACATCACTCAGGATTTGAAGAAAAGTGGGCTTCTGTTTTTGCACTATCCTTTGGCTTCATCTTTCCCTTTTCCTATGGGTTTCACCTCTTATATACTAGAAAGATTTTTATTACTTACCTGTAGATTTACCTTTAGTAGATACAAGGAGAATATTTATTTGCTGCAGAACTGTGATTCTAGATCTCAGATTATTGATTAATGGTCAGCTATATATCTGGGCCTTCTTCCTTATTTACATATAGAGCTTGGATCTTAGGATATCTATTTTTATATCACAAATCGGTAATATGTATTTCTAAATGACTTTTCACCATGGCATTTCTTTGGCCATTTCTAACTTGAAATTATAGTCCCCTTTGCTTATTATGAAATATATTTCATAATATATTGACATGGTTATGTTCTTTTGATAGCTCTTTGAATTAGTAGGTTATTTGTCCTGTTGCATAAAAAAGAGTTGTTTCACCTCAGGGAACCATCAACTTGCTTGCATAAATGTATTTGTGACTGAAATGAAGTAATGCACTATTACTTTCATAAAACTATTGGTCTGGCTGTCAAAGTTAACATTTCTTGAAGTAGATCTGGAATTTCCAAGGGCCCTGCAAGAACAAGCAGAGAAACAAATGTTTAATAGCACTACATTTTACCTGTTCTCTTGGGCTTGTAGTGAAGAACAGGTGTTGGGGTGATGTTGAAATTAGTTTGTGTGCCTGAAAAATAAAATGCAATTCTTTGAGATATCTAGGCCAAAATGACTTTGCAACACCACAATTACTTTGCTCCCATCTGAGAAGATGCTCTTGTGTTCAATAGCTCTTGTTAACCTGAAAAACTTTAGGATTCCATTAATAATGAATAGGCCCCCAAATGCATCATTGCTTTTATAATGTAGATGAAGGTAAGATGTCAAGTCAGGACTGGAATTTGCATATTAGAATAATTAAGTTATCTTATCTTGTTCTTTAAAGAAATAAATGACTATGAATATTCATGGTCAATTAAAATATTAATAGTACACTGATACTTCAGTTTTAGGTCTCTAGTCATCCATAAAGAGTTTCATTTAAACTTGATTAACAGTGAAGGGATACTTCAGCATACAGTATTATATATTGGCTTTTTGTCTCTGAAATGAAATGAAAATGTAGTACCTGACATGTGGAGATAATTTGTTTATTTATTCAATGAACCATTTCTTTTGCGAAGAAAATATTCTTTTTGAGTATAGAATAAGGCATGGGAACAGGTGGAATGACTTTGATTCTAAAACAAACTTCTCTTCAATTGTAGTTCACGTAGTAGTCTTCATCTCTACTAGATAGTTTATTTTCATTATTTGTCCTTCCTCCCTCTCCCCCTCCCTCCCTTCCTCTCTCCTGTCTGGGAAACAAAACCCTGAGCCTTGAGTATCCCCTTAAGTTCCATCCTCAGCTCTAATTTAACTTTGTAGATTTGTGGAAAACGACTATAACACAGACTATGGCATCTTTCCCATTGAAAGGTGTTGTAGAGTTATTTAAACTGCATTCACATCATTCTCCAGCTATCCTGTCATCTGTCTCTGGAATTCTTCATGTCTTGGGATGTCAAACTGTATTCATTTAGTCTTAACCCACTTCACTCCTCTTTGTAGCCTTTGGCAACCACCATTCTTTCTGTCTCTATGAATTTGTCTTTTCTAGGTTTCACATAAACTATAGAAACAATGTTTGTGTTTCTAGGACTGGCATATTTTGTCATAACTGAGGGAAAAGAGACCTAGCTTATACTGCTACTCTCCACATGTCGAGGAATTCCCCTAGAATTTTAGGGAGCCAGACTCAGACCAAACAGTGTTTTGTAGCTTCCAGGTAGAAAAGAATTTCAGGACTATCAGGGGTAAAGAAGCAAAATTAATTATTTTATTAAAAATAGTGTTGCTGGGCGGTGGTGGCGCATGCCTTTAATCCCAGCACTCGGGAGGCAGAGCCAGGCAGATCTCTGTGAGTTCGAGGCCATCCTGGGCTACCAAGTGAGTTCCAGGAGAGGCGCAAAGCTACACAGAGAAACCCTGTCTCGAAAAACAAAAATAAATAAATAAATAAATAAATAAATAAATAAATAAATAAATAAATAAATAAAAATAGTGTAGTATAGGCTCCAACATGAGGGTTAAGGAGAAAGGGAGGCATTCATAAAGAAAGACATATCCAATATGGATATACTTCTGTCTGAAGGTTTAAGTTATAATAAGCTGTACTTTCAGTTTGAAATGAGTAAGTTTATTAAATATGTAGTAAACAAAAATAAGAGAACAGATACCAGTTATCAGACAGATAGCAGAGCATCTTTAAATCTGGTGCTTAAAATATCCAGGAGAAATGATAGAGGAAGCTTTATTGAGACAGCCAGCTAGAGTTCTGTGTGGAACAGAGTGTTCCCTTGGTGAGGCTTCCATGTAAAATAAACAGACAAACATAAGAATAAAACAAATACTAAGTAAGAGGTAGATAGTAAAGCACAATCAAATGCATCAGAAATTGCTGGAGAAATGCTGCTAAAACAGTCATGGTCAAGTTCCTGCCAGATTCCCCTGTAGAGTAGAGCTGTCTCACCGTGGAAAAGTCCCCATGAATTAGGTTCTGGCCTTGCTGCAGACTTTTTTTTTTTTTTTTTTCATTTTTCTTTATTAAGAAATTTTCTACTCACTCTACATACTATCCACAGATCCCCTTTTCTCCCTCCTCCCACTCCCCAGCCCTTTTTCCCAATCCACACCACATCCCCACATCCCCCAAATCGAGGTCTCCCCTGGGGAGTCAGCAGAGCAGGCACACTGAGCCTAGGCAGGTCCAAACCCCTTCCCACTGCACCAAGGCTGTGCAAGGTGTCACACCACAGGCACCGGATTCCAGAAGCCTGCCCATAGACCAGGGACAGTTCCCAATCCCCCTGCCTGAGTGCCCCCCCAACAGTTTGATCCAAACAACCATCTTCCGTATCCAGAGGGCCTAGTCCAGACCCATGGGGGCTCCACAGCCACCAGTCCACAGTTCATGGGCTTCCACTAGTGTGGCCAGTCATCTCTGCATGTCCTCCCATCATGATCTTGACATTCCTTGCCTGCAGTATCTCTCCTCTCTTTCATCAATTGGATTCTTGGAGCTCAGCCTGGCGCCTGGCCGTGGATCTCTGTATCTGCCTCCATCTGTCACTGGACAAAGGCTCTATGATTACAGCTAGGTTATTTGCTAGGCTGGTCACTAGAGTAGACCGGTCCAGGCACCCTCTGGACCACTGCCAGCAGACCAAGGTGGGGTCAACCTTGTAGATTCCTGAGAGCCTCCCCAGCTCCCTGCCTCTTCCTATACCCATGATGTCCTCATCTATCATGGTATCTTCCTCCCTGCCCTTCCACTCTGTCCCTGTTCCAGCTCTACCCTCCCATTTCCCTATATTCTCATCCCCCACTCCTTACCCTCTGCCACCCCCCCCCCCACACCCAGTCCACTCATGTAGATCTCATCCACTTCTCCTTCACTGGGTCATCCACGTGTCCCTCCTAGGGTCTTTCCCTGTTAGCTAGCCTCTCTGTAGTTGTGGGTTGCAGTCTGGCCATCCCTTCCCTCAAATGTAGTATCCACTTATGAGTGAGTACATATTATGTTTATCCTTCTGAGTCTGGGTTACCTCACTCAAGATGATATTCTCTAGTTCCATCCATTTGCCTGCAAATTTCATGATATCATTATTTTTTACTGCTGAGTAGTACTCCATTGTGTATATGTGTCATATTTTCTTTATCCATTCTTCAGTTGAGGGGCATCTAGGTTGTTTCCAGGTTCTTGCTATTTTGGATAATGCTGATATGAACATAGTTGAGCATGTGTCCTTCTGGTAAGATTGAGCATTACTTCGGTATATGCCCAAGAGTGGTATAACTGGGTCTTGAGGAAGACTTATTCCCAATTTTCTGAGAAACCGCCATATTGATTTCCAGAGTGGCTGTACATGTTTGCATTCCCACCAACAGTGGAGGAGTGTTGCCCTTGCTCCACATCCTTTCCAACATAAGCTGTCTTCAGTGTTTTTGATCTTAGCTATTCTGACAGGTGTAAGATAGTATCTCAGAGTTGTTTTGATTTGCATTTTCCTGATGACTAATGATGTTGAGCAATTCCTTAAATGCCTTGCAGCCATTTGAGATTCTTCTGTTGAGAATTCTCTGTTAAGCTCTGTAGCCCATTTTTTAATTGGATTGTTCAGTATTTTGGTGTCTAGCTTTTTGAGTTCTTTATATATTTTGGAGATCAGCCCTCTGTCAGATGTGGGGTTGGTGAAGATATTTTCCCATTCTGTAGGCTGTCATTTGGTCTTATTGACCGTGTCCTTTGCTCTACAAAAGCTTCTCAGTTTCAGGAGGTCCCATTTATTAATGGTTGTTCTCAGTGTCTATGCTACTGGTGTTATATTTAGGAAGTGGTCTCCTGTGCCAATTCATTCCAGAATACTTCCTACTTTCTCTTCTATCAAGTTCAGTGTAACTGGATTTATGTTGAGGTCTTTGATCCACTTGGACTTGAGTTTTGTGCATGGTGACAGATATGGATCTATTTGCAATCTTCTGCATGTTGACATCCAGTTATGCCAGCACCATTTGTTGAAGATACTTTCTTTTTTCTATGGTACAATTTTGGCTTCTTTGTCGAAAATCGTATGTTCATAGGTGTGTGGATTAATGTCAGGGTCTTCAATTCGATTCCGTTGGTCCACATGTCAGTTTTTATGCCAGTACCAAGCTGTTTTTATTACTATAGCTCTATAGTAGCTGCAGACATTTTTATGCCATGGGATAAACAGTGGGAATGTTGGTTGGAATTTGTCTTTCTTATAGATCTTAAGGGTACAAAGTTTTTAATGCCCTTAGTTGTTGGTATTCTCCTGTCACCCTGTTAGAATGTCAGAGGTCCAGCATGCTCCAGGACAGGGAGTCTTGAGGACATCTGAGATAAACCTGTTTTCTTGTTTTGAGCCCTCCCTCAGTCAGTTGAAACAACACAAGGCAGTTTACTCATATACTGATCCTCAGCCTCTGGAGAGGATAGAAGATAAGAGGTACCCATGTGGAGGTAGAAGCTTCTCAAAGGAGAATCACAATTAACTGTGTTAGCATTAGCCATATACACATTTTTTTGGTTTTCAAGTTATA